>NC_090649.1:458393967-458740980 GCF_040937935.1 Hyperolius riggenbachi | reverse complement strand
AAATCATAAGGCTCCCAACAAGACAAATTCAGCAGTCATGAGGCACATAAATAGACAGCATTTCACATAAATAGGCAGAATGCCCCCTTAATATGGTAGCCCCTCAAGTTAGGTAGTGAGTGACAGGGACCCCTAGGTTAGCTAGTGACAGGCGCCTCCAGTTAGGTAGTGAGTGACAGGGACCCCGATAGTTAGTGACAGGGAGCCCCTTTAGGTAGTGAGTGAGTGCCAGGGAGCCCCTTTAGGTAGTGAGTGAGTGCCAGGGAGCCCCTTTAGGCAGTGAGTGCCAGGGAGCCCCTTCAGGCAGTGAGTGAGTGACAGGGAGCCCCTTCAGGCAGTGAGTGAGTGCCAGGGAGCCCCTTCAGGCAGTGAGTGAGTGCCAGGGAGCCCCTTTAGGCAGTGAGTGAGTGCCAGGGAGCCCCTTTAGGCAGTGAGTGAGTGCCAGGGAGCCCCTTTAGGCAGTGAGTGAGTGCCAGGGAGCCCCTTTATGCAGTGAGTGAGTGAGTGACAGGGAGCCCCTTTAGGTAGTGAGTGAGTGCCAGCGAGCCCCTTTAGGCAGTGAGTGAGTGACAGGGAGCCCCTTTAGGCAGTGAGTGAGTGCCAGGGAGCCCCTTTAGGCAGTGAGTGAGTACCAGGGAGCCCCTTTAGGCAGTGAGTGAGTGCCAGGGGCCCCTTTAGGTAGTGAGTGAGTGCCAGGGAGCCCCTTTAGGTAGTGAGTGAGTGCCAGGGAGCCCCTTCAGGCAGTGAGTGAGTGACAGGGAGCCCCTTCAGGCAGTGAGTGAGTGACAGGGAGCCCCTTCAGGCAGTGAGTGAGTGACAGGGAGCCCCTTTAGGCAGTGAGTGAGTGCCAGGGAGCCCCTTTAGGCAGTGAGTGAGTGCCAGGGAGCCCCTTTAGGCAGTGAGTGAGTGCCAGGGAGCCCCTTTAGGCAGTGAGTGAGTGCCAGGGGCCCCTTTAGGTAGTGAGTGAGTGCCAGGGAGCCCCTTTAGGTAGTGAGTGAGTGCCAGGGAGCCCCTTCAGGCAGTGAGTGAGTGACAGGGAGCCCCTTCAGGCAGTGAGTGAGTGACAGGGAGCCCCTTCAGGCAGTGAGTGAGTGACAGGGAGCCCCTTTAGGTAGTGAGTGCCAGGGGAGCCCCTTTAGGTAGTGAGTGAGTGCCAGGGAGCCCCTTTAGGTAGTGAGTGAGTGCCAGGGAGCCCCTTTATGCAGTGAGTGAGTGACAGGGAGCCCCTTTAGGTAGTGAGTGAGTTCCTAGGGAGCCCTTTTAGGTAGTGAGTGAGTGCCAGGGAGCCCCTTTAGGCAGTGAGTGAGTGACAGGGAGCACCTTTAGGTAGTGAGTGAGTGCCAGGGAGCCCCTTTAGGTAGTGAGTGAGTGCCAGGGAGCCCTTTAGGTAGTGAGTGAGTGCCAGGGAGGCCCTTTAGGTAGTGAGTGAGTAACAGGGAGGCCCTTTAGGTAGTGAGTGAGTGACAGGGAGGGCCCTTTAGGTAGTGAGTGACAGGGAGGCCCTTTAGGTAGTGAGTGACAGGGAGGCCCTTTAGGTAGTGAGTGACAGGGAGGCCCCGCCGCCAGCGCTCCCCCCCCCCCCTTACCTCGCAGTCAGACTCAGCAGACCTCAGGATCAGCGGCGACCCGACCAGTAGTACGAGCGGGCGCCAGACGCACCCGCTCTATATGCGGAAGTGATGTCACTTCCACATATCAGTGCCATTGATTTGCATTAGGTGTGCGGCGAACAAGAATTCGGAAACCCCCCAATACGAATTCTGTAAAGTATGAAGGGGGGCCTTACACTATTTTTTTTTACTAAACTTTTTCATGCATGATTCATTTAACAGAATTGTTTTATTAAATCCTATCAATATAACCTTGTGCCAATTTGCTATGTATAACCCACAACGCACAGACAGCCCCAGAACCCCTGAGCCTGGCTGTACACGAGCGCGATGTGCGCACGCAGGACACTGCAAGGCGTGACCCGTTATCCCGATGTGACATCCAGCGAGAGGCCTCCAGTCCCGATGAGACGCTCTCTCTCTGCCGGGCCTCACATTCAGCGGGATGCAGCCAAGTTTATACCAGCGGGATCTGGAGCTTATCAGAGCTCTGTGCCAGGGATTTATTCATCTAATAAACGAGCCTGTTGCCTGGGAGAAGGGATATTTCCTAAATACAGCTCTGTACAAATGAAAGCCCTATCCTATGTATCTGTCTTTTGTAAAACAGGCACAGAATTAGTTAAAGCCGCGATTCCCGCCCAGTTACTTAAGAAGGATCTACTAGGACTGGTGGATAACTAATAATACGCAGTACATGAAGTTTGGAGCCTCTGTGACTTGTAAAATTCCTTTATTTGCAACCAGTATAGCTGTCGAGTAACAGCTAATACTGTACATACTAGGGGTAGCAGACATCAACACACACTGCAGCTAGTTTACTATGTATATAGGCACAGAGTAACAGCTTATACTGTACATACTGGGGGTAGCAGAGATCAGCACTCACTGCACCTAGTTTACTATCCATAATCACTGCTGCTTTTTATGTTTATTGGGTTCTTAGACATGAGTGAGGGCCTACAGAGCTTTCCTTAAGAACTAGCTTCGCTGATACGCACCGAACTGCAACTTCCCATCGTCACACCGTGCGTCATAATGCGTGCATAAAATCGGGTTTGTGCATGCGTTAGCTAGTGGGAAAGGGTCCTTAGGAGATTGCTGAGGACAGCTGCTGCCTATGTGGCGTTCATGGAGGGGTCGGAAGATAAGTATAAGAAATCATAACAAAAATGATTAGTATCCAATAAATAAAGTTGGATACTAATATTTTTTATTGTGGTTTCTTATTATACTTATCTTCCTACTCCATCTGCCTGTGTATGTGACTTTCTCCATCTACACACGATTCTCGAATTGCATCTGCCTGTGTATGTGATTTGATTATTTCTTCTGATCTGCCCTTACTATATAGTATCTATATTTAAATTTCTTGCATTTACCTGTAAATCCCCCCCCCCCCCCCCCTACTGTTATCCTACTGTTTGCTCAATTCACACATTCTCATCCACCCAGCTCTAAGTATTTGCATAGTCCACCCCCATGCTGGTCAACTTCCTGTCCAGCTCACAGCTGATTGTAGTGGAGGCTAAAGGTCCATACACACGCCGGACTGGAGGCAACGACGGGTCTGTCGTCACCTCCCGCTGGGTGGGCGTTCCAACGACAGTCCGGCGTGTGTACAGTCTGTCTGCAGACTGATACGGCTGTTTCTGAGCGATCCGCCCGTCTGTCTGCAGACTGATACGGCTGTTTCTGAGCGATCCGCCGGGCGGATCGCTCAGAAACAGCCGTATCAGTCCGCCGACAGTGCGTTGCTTCCAGTCCGGCGTGTGTACGGACCTTTATGGTCTCTAGATCAATCTTATGCAAACACTAGGGCTGTGTGGATTTACATAAGGATGATGTCTAGTCGGCTTTGACGATTGTCGGCTCGCGTTTTAAGAATGGCTTTAAGGATATACTATGTCGACTTTACCAGAATTCACCAGCAATACAGCAGCATTAAGCAGTCACTGAGGTATTTGCATTATTTATAACTTTAAACACTGCTAAAACATCTCAGCCTACACAGACAATCCCTCCCTACTCTCAAACTCCATGTCTCCTCCACCTTTCTGCACACCTCTTTCTCCATTACCTACATATTACAATCTGCTCTTCCTCCACCTGCTCCTTCACCACCTAGTCCTCACTAAGGTCACCTTATCTAACTCTAGCCTCCCATTTTGCCCTCCACCCCCACGCATCTCCCATACCACTCCATCACTGACTCCCTGCACACCCCACTCTAAACACGTCTCCACCCCCCTCACAGTCCCTTCCCGCACTCCCTCATTCCCATCCAGACCTCTCACAAGCACACCACCCCTCTCTCCTGCGCCCTCTGGAATGCTAGATCAGTCCATAATAAACTCACTGAAATCCATGACCTTTTTCTCTCCAACTCCCTCACCCTCTTTGCCCTCACAGAGACATGGCTCACCCCCTCTGACTCTGCTGCAGCAGCAGCCCTCTCCTATGAGGGGCTTCACCTCAGTCACACCCCCAGACCAGAAAACAGGTCTGGGGGAGGGGTGGGTCTGCTCCTCTTCCCATCCTGCACTTTCCGTGTCCTCACGCCACCCCCTTCCCTAAACTTTACCGCCTTTGAGACACATGTTATCCGCCTCTACCATCCCATTCCGGCAGTCATCGCAGTCCTTTACCGCCCCCCATCCACCTCCATTAAACAATTCCTGGACAACCTGGCCTCTTGGCTCCCACACACCCTCTCCTCTGACCTCCCCACCATCTTACTTGGGGACTTCAACATCCCCATGGACAGTCCTTACTCCCCTAAAACCTCTCAACTGCTCTCCCTCACTACCTCCCTTGGCCTCTCCCAACACACCAATTCCTCCACCCACCGCGCTGGCCACACTCTCGACCTGATTTTCTCAAAATCCGCCACCCTCCCTAACCTGGACATCACACCCTTCCCCCTCTCCGACCATCACCTTCTCACTTTCTCGATCTCCGCATCATGCTCCCCCCACCCTCCACCACCCGCAGGTCGTTGGCAGAGAGATCTGCGTAACCTAGACCCAACTGCACTAGCCAACCCCCTTCCACTCCCTCACATCCACCCTCCCAAACCATACCTGCCCAAACCAAGCTGTGGCCAAATACAACCAGGCCCTTTCAGCAGCCCTAGACATTGCTGCACCCCCCACATTCTGCCCCAGCCGTCCCATCAACCCCCAGCCCTGGCACAATGCACACACTCGCAACCTCCAAAAAACAGACACGCGCCTATGAACGCAAATGGAGGAAATCCCGCCTCAACTCCGACTTCTTGGAGTACAAGGCCAACCTGCAGCTGTTCTATTCCGCATTAACTGATGCTAAACAAAAATACTTTGCTGCCCTGATCGGATCCCAAGCCTCCAACCCTCGGCGCCTCTTCGCCACCTTCAACTCCCTCCTTAACCCCACACCACTCCTCCCCACACCTCCGCCCTCTCAGCCACTGATCTGTCCAGCCACTTTACTGATAAAATAGCCAGCATCCGACGGGAAATCTCATGCCTCCACTCCACCACTTCTTCCTCTCCCACCTATACCTCTCCCCCACCCCACCCACCACTCACTGCCTTTACTCCTATCACAAAGGATGAAGTCAGCAATCTCCTAGCCACTTCTCCTGCCACCTCCAGCCCCCTAGACCCTGTGCCATCCAACTGCCTCCGTCCTCACTTCCCTGTTCTGGCTCTTGTCCTCACCTCTCTGTTTAACCTCTCCCTCTCCACGGCCACCTTCCCCTCTGACTTCAAACAGGCCACTGTACTTCCCCTACTTAAAAAGCCCTCACTAGACCCCTCACTTCCATCCAGCTACCGCCCTATATCCCTACTCCCTTTTGCATCTAAACTCCTGGAGCGTCAAGTCCACCAACGCATGACCCATTACCTTGACTCCAACTCCCTGTTTGACCCTCTACAATCAGGATTTCGGCCAGCCCACTCCACCGAGACTGCCCTCACCAAGGTAGTCAATGACCTCACGCTTGCCAAGGCCGAAGGAAAATACACTATCCTTCTCCTCCTAGACCTCTCATCAGCATTCGACACTGTCGATCACTCCCTTCTACTCCAGTCCCTGCAATCTGTGGGTATCCAAGACCTTGCCCTAGCATGGTTCTCCTCCTACCTCTCAAATCGCTCCTTCAAGACCTCCTTTAATGGTTCCTCCTCAACCTCCATCCCACTTTCAGTTGGGGTCCCCCAAGGCTCTGTTCTTGGTCCCCTGCTGTTCTCCATTTACACCGCCTCCATCGGAAAACTCATCTCCTCTCTGGGTTTCAACTATCACCTATATGCAGATGACACCCAGATTTACCTCCATACCACTGACCTCTCCACCACCACCATGGAGAAGGTATCCTCTGGCCTCTCGGCTATTTCATCCTGGATGTCTGCCAGGTTCCTAAAACTAAACCTGGATAAGACTGAACTCCTAATATTCCCACCCCGTGCTGCCTCACCCCCCACTGACCTCTACATCACTGTCAATGGCACAATAATTCATCCAACCACACAAGCCCGCTGCCTGGCTGTCACCCTGGACTCGGCCCTCTCCTTCACCTCCCACATCCAAACCATAGCTAGGGCCTGCTATTTCCACCTACGCAACATCTCCAAGATCTGGCCTTTCCTGGCCCCAGACACTGCCAAACTCCTTGTCCATGCCCTCATCATCTCCCGCTTGGACTACTGCAACTCCCTCCTGTCAGGCCTCCCTCAAAACCGCATAGCCCCCCTACAATCCATCATGAACGCAGCAGCCAGACTCATCTACTCCTCCCACTGCTCTGTCTCCACAACTCCCCTACGCAAATCCCTTCATTGGCTTGCAATTCACTTCAGAATTAGCTTCAAGGTCCTATGTTTGGCCTACAAATCCATACACAAGTCCTGCCCAAGCTACATCTCTGACCTGGTCAGCAGATATACACCTGGCCGCCCACTTCGCTCCTCCAACAACCTCCTCTTAACCACCCCACGCATCTTGCACTCCCATGCACGATTGCAGGACTTCACTAGAGCTGCCCCCATCCTGTGGAACTCTCTCCCACTGCCCATCAGGCTCGCTCTCACCTTCAACACCTTCAAAAAAGCACTCAAAACTCACTACTTCAAGGAGGCCTACATCAACTCAACACTGCCCTAATTCTTTCTGCCAATAACTTCTTGCTGCACCCCCTCCTTTTGTGTCACCAACCCCTCCGTCCAGATTGTAAGCCTTGGCAGGGCCCTCTCCCCTTGTGTATCATACTTGACTGTGTGCACTTTACCCAGAATTTGGAACTTGTTACCACTCCAGTTTATGATCTGGCATTGTACTACTGTCTGCATTGTGTTGTGTATCTTTTTGCTATTACCTGTATTGTTCTGTCACCCCTGTTATCATTGTCTGTAACCTTATTTATTGTACAGCGCTGCGTAATATGTTGGCGGTATATAAATCTAATAAATAATAATAATAATACTCCCACATGTGTGCATTGATTCGAGTGCACCACTCGTATGGGGATATATATTTTTGTTTAATGAGTTGTCGAAGAATCCTCTCCCAAATATTCTATACGCCTATGTGGCCTATGTAGGGATCCGGCTCTGGGTAGACATGCATCTGTACCTGCATCTTCTTCAGGTTAGGGAAGTCTCCAGGTGAGATCTGGTGTTCTTTCTCGATCCGGCCATAGATCTCTCCCAAAGTGCCAATCAGCTCCTTCTTCTTGTTGTCCTTCCCAAATACGGCCGGCATCTCTTTCTTCAGGGAGCTGATGATGTAGGCGTGGACCTGAGGACGGCAAAACGTGACAATCAGGACCCCACAGACTACACAAACAGCAAATCATCTGAATAAGGACTTAACACCATCCATCTCATCAACCTATTATAACTATATAAAGTGTGACAAGAGAAATAAACAAGTACGTTAGAGCCTTCTTCTCTCCTCACCGCTGGAAACCGCATACACTTGCATACAAAATTGGCATAATCAGCTCAAAATTATTCACATCTTATTGACCATCTTTGAGCATTGTACACATGCTAGACTTTGGTCGTCAGAAAACTAGCATCCTCGATGGTTAGCGATGAGCGAACAACGCCGCACATTTGAATTCAGTGATGGCACAATGTCAGTCTGCCAGAGCGTGAAAATTAGGACCAGGTGCGAGATTCGCAATACGTGAGTATTTTGCATGGATCGATTGTTTGCCATAATGCAGTACAAACTATTAACACTGATTTTCAGCCGAACCGATCTGCCTGGACGGACTTGTCTACATGGACGATAATCTCTGTGTTTTACCATTGTTGTGACACTTTTTATAAACGATTCCCGACAATGAACCAGCTCCGGGCTATCAGAAGCCTAAACACCACATACAAAAACTACAGATGACACTTGCTTTTTAAATAATAATAATAATAATAATAATAATAATAAAAAAAGAACTTAAATGTATCCATAATTATAAATACAAATAGGGGAGCAATGGAAGTAAATGCTGAAAGTACTTCCACTTTAAGTCCCCACTGCTGAACTACATGAGCATGCTAAACTTTATGGAACTTACTTTTGCCAGACGTGCTCTTTTGATCAAGTCATTGAGCTTCCTCAGAGCCGCATTGCGTGGTAGACTCTGAATGTCTCTAAAGAGGTCCTGTTCCTCCGCCTCAAAGAGTTTGCGGTTGTCGGGAATGAGAAGCGGGTGGGACCAGAAAGATCCAATGTAGACCCTGATGACTTCTGGGGTGTTGACAATTTTCCCTAGGGACCACATGAGAGCCCCGTACACCCTCATGAGCTGCTGGGTCTCAATCTGGTCAGCCTTGTTGAGGACCACACGCATTTTGTCTTCGTGGTTCTTCAGAGCTTTGATGACTTCGGAGAACTCATCCGAAATGTCCAACTTGTGGGCATCGAAGAGGAGAATGATGCGGTCAACCCTCTCGGCAAACCACTCCAACACCGCCGCAAAGTCATAGCCTGGAACCACAAAGAACATTAGAAGGTTACTACGAGCTGGTAGTGATTATACGCCTGGACAGGTCTCATGAAACGTCTGCTGGGAAGAAGATCCTGAAAGTTGGAATATTAGAAAAAGAAAGTTAAAAGTAATAAAAAAGGTGAAGTTAATTTTGTGGGATTAATCAGACTTTAGACTTCCAGCACTTTTACAGCGTATATACGTATGAAATTACTAGGCTATAGAAAACAACTGAAAAGCTTGTTATGAATTTTCTTGGTTTCTTTGTAGTGATAGATGACAAGAGATCACATGCTACCCAGCATCCGTTGTTTCTGAGTGGCTGGATAGTGTAATGGATAAGGGCTCTGCCTCTAACAGGAGACCGGGGGTATGAATCTTGGCTCTTCCTGTTCAGTAATAAAGCACCTATTCAGTGAGGACCTTAGGCAAGTCTCCCTAACAATGCTACTAACGATAGAGCGCATCCTAGTGATTGCAGCTCTGGCGTTTTGAGTCAGTCAGGAGAAAAGCACAATATAAATGTTATTGGTCTTGTCCGCATAGCCTTCCACTTACACTGGAAGATTCTCAGTTTGGGGAAGGGCAGTTACAACAAAATCCCTAGTAATCTTAACCACCTCCCTGCTAAGTGTTTCTTTTTAGTCCTTACCTTTAACCATTGTGTAGACAATTACCTTCAAACTAAAAAAAATATTCAAAAAAATAAATAAAAAAAAATTAAAATAATACACATCTCTCTGCAGACAAGTGTAGGGAACGGGGCGTAACTACAGAGGAGCAGCCCCAGTGGTGCCCACAGCTGTGAGCATTCCTCCCAACATTTTGAGATAAGAAAGGACACTTAAAGAGGAACTCCAGTGAAAATAATGTAATAAATAAGTGCTTCATTTTTACAATAATTATGTATAAATGATTTAGTCAGTGTTTGCCCATTGTAAAATCTTTCCTCTCCCTGATTTACATGCTGACATTTATCACATGGTGACATTTTTAGGACGCGTTTCCACTTGAGCGGAAACCGCCGCAAATCTGCAGAGTTTCCCCGCAGGCAAATAGTGCGGGGAAACTCTGCCATACGGTGCAATGGTAATGCCGGCCGAATCGCTACCGCTAGCGATTCGGCCGGCTTTTCCATCCAAATCGGCGCGGGAGGCTGCGGATCCCATAGGCGTGCATGGCACGGCTGATGGGATTCATGTGCTTTCCCGCAGACCCGGAAGAGCCGGCGCGCTTTTCGCAGACGCGCGCAGCTCTAATGGAATCGTGCCCTTACTGCTGGCAGGTGATGTCAGTGGAAGGAGAAGCTGCTTGCTTTTTTGGCAGTTGGAAACAGCTGTGAACAGCTATTTTCCACAATGCAATGAGGTCCACAGACAGGAAACTGTCAGGACCATGGTCATGACATCACACTGTGGGAGGGGTTTCACCACAATATCAGCCATACAGACCCCCCTGATGGTCCGTTTGAGAAAAGGAAAAGATTTCTCATGGGAAACGGGATATCAGCTACTGATTGGGATGAAGTTCAATTCTTGGTTACGGTTTCTTTTTAACTCTCTGAACAGATCTCCACACATAATCGCTTTCTAAAGAAACATGATGACTTCATGGCGGGATCTGATCTTCCAGCAATGACAACCAGGAAGGCTCATATTTACTCTCAGAATTGTCAGTTTTAGTCCTGCTGGTCTTCCTAGTAATTTTAGCCACTTGCTGCGTATACAGGAAGCACTATTGTTCCAGTGAAGTTTATTTGTGTTGGTTATTACCGCCATGGTGTATATAATGACTCACTGGGGGGTTTCGGAGCGACAGATTATCATTGTCTGTTAACTGCACCAATCAGCGCATCAAATGCCTTACATTCCTCGTCTATCTCAGCTCTACAAATGTTACAATAAGAAGAGTTTTCCATGGAACCTAAATCAGAACTGGTGAGTCACCAGAAGGGAAATTCTGCAGTTTCAGTTATACAGTGGGTTGCAAAAGTATTCGCCCCCTTTGAAGTTTTCCACATTTTGTCATATTACTGCCACAAACCTGAATCAATTTTATTGGAATTCCACATGAAAGACCAATACAAAGTCAGAATCAGAATTCTTTATTCGCCAAGTGCGACAGGCGCCGCACCCGGAATTATTTGTGGACACAGGCAGTTGGCATGGTGCAATAACACAGCAACATAAGAATTTGTGCAAGAAATTTACGATACGAATAACACAACAACATAGTGCAAGTTACAGTTACAATACATAGTATTCATCTACATTCTATACAGTCACATTTTGAAACAGTCCTAGGGCTGCGATCGTGCACAGGTATGCCAAGGAGGCAGGAGGGAGCTGGAGGATGGCTATTTAGAGATGGTCTGAATTGAGGAGGGCGATCGCCTGAGGGAAGAATGTGTTTCTGCGCCTGGTGGTTTTGGTGGGAATGGACCTATATCGACGACCTGAGCGGAGGAGATTGAAGAATTGATTGCCAGGGTGGGAGGGGTCATGTATGATCTTGTTTGCCCTTGACCTCATTCTGTTTGAATGGAGAAGGTCCAGTGGAGGCAGGGGAGACCCGATGATCTTCTCTGCGGTGTTGATAACTCTCTGGAGTTTGAGCCTGTCCCTTGCGCTAGCACCTGAGTACCACACGATGATGGAGGAGTAAAGGACAGATTCAATGGTCGCTGTGTAAAAGCTGGTCAGAAGTTCCTTTGGCATTCCAAACTTCCTCAGCTGTCTCAGAAAGAACAGTCTCTGCTGGGCTTTCTTTTGTGTCGTGGAGATATTTGCATCCCATCTCAAGTTTCTCAGTGATGGTGGTGCCTAGGAGCCGAGCACTTTGTACCCTGGAGACCTCCATGCCATTGATGAAGATTGGGCTAGGTGTTGGGGCGTTCTTCCTGAAGTCCACTATCAGTTCCACAGTTTTTGCCGCATTTAGTACAAGCTTGTTTTCCGAGCACCACCTGAGGGTCCGCTCAATTTCACCGCGATATTCAAGCTCACCATCATCCCCAATGAGACCTAGAATGGTAGTATCATCCGCAAACTTAATGACCTTGACTGTGTCCGCAGAAGAGGTGCAGCCAGAGGCGGGACAAGGTCCTCCAGCACCCAAGGCTGAGACACCAAAGTGCTCCCCTCCATCCCTCCCACCCTAGCCGTCACACACTGATTGCTATTAGACTAAGAGGCGCCACAGGGCCCACAACCTCCCCAACACCTTAATATCTAGGTATCTGGCTTGCAGTCACTGCTATGTATCCCCTTTTCTTATTTCTTTCTGCTTCAAGCACAATTAGGAATGCCAGCTGAATGAATTGTGCGCCCCCTCCTACACTGCGCCCTGAGGCTGGAGCCTCTCCAGCCTATGCCTCGGCCCGGCCCTGGGTGCAGCTGTTTGTGTACAGGGAAAAGAGCATCGGTGACAATACGCACCCTTGCGGAGCACCAGTGTTGGTGGTTCTTACACTGGAGGGGTGGCCGCCAAGTCTAACTAGCTGTGTCCTGTTTGTAAGAAAGTCCTTGATCCAGGCACATAGGGTGGAGTCCACACCGAGTCGTTTCAGATTGTCATGCAGAATGTGCGGACAGATGGTATTGAAAGCGGAACTGAAGTCCAGGAGGAGGATCCTGGCATATGACTTGGGTTTGTCCAGGTGCTCCGTGATGTGTGCAAGAATGATGTTAATAGTGTCGTCCACGGACCGGTTGGCCCTATATGCGAATTGGAGAGGATCTAGTAGGGTGTTTGTGTGGTTCTTCAGATAGGATAGGACCAATCTTTCGAAGGTCTTCATGATGATTGGAGTTAGAGCGACAGGTCTGAAGTTGTTTAGATCTGTGACTCCTGGCTTCTTGGGAACTGGAATGATGTCAGCTTTTTTGAAACAGGAGGGGACTTTGCCCAGCTCCAGGGATCTGTTGAAAATGGAGGTGAGGACTGGGGCTAGCTGACCTGCACAGGTTTTCAGACAGGATGGGGATATGCCATCCGGGCCAGAAGCCTTCCTTGTCTTTAGCTTCCGGAGGTGCTTTAGTAGTGTACGTGTGAGAAGTGGAACGAAAATCATACATGATTCCAAACATTTTTTACAAATAAATAACTGCAAAGTGGTGTGTGCATAATTATTCGCCCCCCTTTGATCTGAGTGCAGTCAGTTGCCTATAGACATTGCATAATGAGTGCTAATGACTAAATAGAGTGCACCTGTGTGTAATCTAATGTCAGTACAAATACAGCTGCTCTGTGAGGGCCTCAGAGGTTGTCTAAGAGAATATTGGGAGCAACAACACAGTGAAGTCAAAAGAACACAAAAGACAGGTCAGGGACCAAGTTATTGAGAAATTTAAAGCAGGCTTAGGCTACAAAAAGATTTCCAAAGCCTTGAACATCCCACGGAGCACTGATCAAGTGATCATTCAGAAATGGAAGGAGTATGGCACAACTGTAAACCTACCAAGACAAGGCCATCCACCTAAACTCACAGGCCGAACAACAAGAGCGCTGATCAGAAATGCAGTCAAGAGGCCCATGGTGACTCTGGACGAGCTGCAGAGATCTACAGCTCAGGTGGGAGACTGTCCATAGGACAACTATTAGTCATGCACTGTACAAAGTTGGCCTTTATGGAAGAGTGGCAAGAAGAAAGGCATTGTTAACAGAAAGCATAAGAAGTCATGTTTGTAGTTTGCCACAAGCCATGTGGGGGACACAGCAACCATGTGGAAGAAGGTGCTCTGGTCAGATGAGACCAAAATGGAACTTTTTGGCCAAAATGCAAAACGCTATATGTGGCGGAAAACTAACACTGCACATCACTCTGAACACACCATCCCCACTGTCAAATATGGTGGTGGCAGCATCATGCTCAGGGGGTGCATCTCTTCAGCAGGGACAGGGAAGCTGGTCAGAGTTGATGGGAAGATGGATGGAGCCAAATACAGGGCAAACTTGGAAGAAAACCTCTTGGAGACTGCAAAAGACTTGAGACTGGAGTGGAGGTTCACCTTCCAGCAGGACAATGACCCTAAACATAAAGCCAGGGCAACAATGGAATGGTTTAAAACAAAACATATCTATGTGTTAGAATGGCCCAGTCCAAGTCCAGATCTAAATCCAAACGAGAATCTGTGGCAAGATCTGAAAACTGCTGTTCACAAACGCTGTCCATCTAATCTGACTGAGCTGGAGCTGTTTTGCAAAGAAGAATGGGCAAGGATTTCAGTCTCTAGATGTGCAAAGCTGGTAGAGACATACCCTAAAAGACTGGCAGCTGTAATTCCAGCAAAGGTGGTTCTACAAAGTATTGACTCAGGGGGCCGAGAAATTACGCACACCCCACTTTGCAGTTATTTATTTGTAAAAAATGTTTGGAATGATGTATGATTTTCGATCCACTTCTTACATGTACACCACTTTGTATTGGTCTTTCACGTGGAATTCCAATAAAATTGATGCATGTTTGTGGCAGTAATGTGACAAAATGCGGAAAACTTCAAGGGGGCCGAATACTTTTGCAACCCACTGTAACTGTGGCTTTATGTAAAAATTATTTTTCCAGTTTGTTCAGAGAACTAAGACCAGGGCCGGCTCTTCCATAGGGGCAAGCTGGGCAGTTGCCCAGGGCTGCAGAGCTGGCTGTATGGGCCACCCAGGTATCCTACCCTTAAACAGTACCTAAAGTGACACTAATGCTAGGTACACACTATACAATTTTCTGACAGATTTATTGTCAGATCAATTATTTTCAACAAGTCTGATCTGATTTTCGACCAATTTCCCATAGACGTAAATTGTATCGTGTGTACTTAGCATAAGGTGTACCGTTTAAAGGTAACCTGAGATCAGCAATATAGGTGTGTTTATACTTACCTGGGGTTTCCTCCAGCCCCATGAGGTCTGTGGGCTCCCTTGCCGTCCTCTCCAGATGCTCCGTCCTCTCCGGATGCTCTGTCCTCTCCGATCTCTTCTAATTTACACTGGTAATCTGTCAATTCAAACAGACCTAAATGCAGAACTTACTCTCTGCTCTAAAAGACAAGCAGCTTACTAACCTTTAGGCTGCTTACACACTAAGACGTTACAGGCGCACGTTAGTGCGCCTGTAACGCTCCCCCAACGCACAGCAATGTAACACAAGTGGGCTGTTCACACAGCCCACGTTGCGTTACATGTAACGCTGCACGTTCTCCGGAAAGTGCAGCATGCTACGGTGTTACAGCGGCTATAGCCGCGTTAGACTGTTTGCACATGCGCAGTGGGGGGCGGAGAGGAGGCGGGGAGAGCCAGCTACAGTAGCCGCGCACATGGCTACTTAATATTCACTGCACTGGCGGCCGCTGATTGGCCGGTGGGACCACGTGATGCGGAGTGTCTCGCTCCGCATCACGTGGTCCTGCCGGCCAATCAGCGCCACTCTGGGAGACATTATAGGAATCGAGCCGCCTAACGCGGCTCACTCTACCGTCCTCACTTGCAGCACCATACGTTGTGTTAGGTGCACGTTATGCGACCTTAACGTAGCACCTAACGCAACGTCTTGGTGTGCAAGAAGCCTTAAAGAAAAAACATTTCCCTGTTGCAGCCGATACAAGTCCTAAAATAAATCTCCAATGTTTCTACTTCCTGCTTTCATGGAAGCAGACATATTGTTAACATCCTGTGCTTTCATATAAGCTTATCTGCCGTGGCAGTCAGGTGACACAGGGGAGAGACCAAATTACAACTTGTGATTAGTCACAGATGAGGGGGAATTAGACAGATTAAACTCTCTAAATACATACAGGGTGCATTTCTCTAGGTTTCCTTCTGTCCTGTGCAAGAGTTCAGGTCCACTTTGAACACATATTTTTCAGTAGATATCTATACATAGATCTGTACAGGAGTCCTGAAAGAGGGACAAATGAGGAAAAAAGAGGGACAGGGGTCCCAAAGAGGGACTGTCACTCTGAAAGAGGGACAGTTTGGGAGCCATGTTACAGCTGCTGCAAACAGCATAAAGCGACAATGCTTGTTGGATATCTTTTAAAGCGGGTCAGAGGTGACGGTGTCCCGCGGCCTGTGAAACAATGGCCTGCGCGCATTGCTTGGATTTACTGCACTGACCCAGCGGGATTATCACCCTTTTCACATCCTGACCTTGAAATGTTTATGCAGCAATACCCTGCCGCTGCCCACATTGTACGGTGTCACCAGACCCAGCTTCCTTACGGCCCCCCCCCCCACACACACCCATGGCCCTGTGCAGGATCCCGCCACATTGATGTCTACACCAATTAACCCCGTGCTGAACAGTGTGCGGTGTTGCCAGACCCAGACCCCCCCTCTCCCACCGTGCAGGATCCCACCACACTGATGTCTACATCAATTACCCCGCGCTGCGGAGGAATATGGAAATCAAGCCTGATGGGAGAATTATCACGTTTCGGAAGCGTGGCTCGGAATCGAACGTTATTAAGTGCTCAATGTCACCCTTCTTTAGGAAATATGAACAATGCTTGGCGTAAGTGACCCGCGCATGTGACTGACCCTCGCCAGAGAGATAGCACAGAATTCCTGGAAGGAATCTAAACAATTCAGGCCAGTGTGGATGATGAAGGCCACAAAACCAGCAAATTCACATTAGCGAGAAGAGACGGTGAAAGATCACCTTTTTAAACAGTCTGCAAGTAATTTCAATTTGTGTCCAGACTTTTTAGGCCAAGGGCCATATCGCCATTCTTGAGGGTGCTACTGGGGCCGAACCAGGGAAGTTAAACACAATTTTTGTACACAAAACGGAGAGATGGCATCCAAAACCAGGCTGCAGCTGAATAACTTATCTGCAACAGGTGTGCAGAGCCTCTTAAAGGACCACAATTGCGAAAATCATAACATTTGAAATACATGTAAACCCATTCAAATACGAAGTACATTTCTTCCAGAGTAAAATGAGACGCAAATTACTTTTCTCCTATGTTGCTGTCACTTACAGTAGTTAATAGAAATCTGAGAGTATCGACAGGTCTTGGACAAAGCCCAACGCCTAATGGAGGATTCTCAGGGTTTTCATTATTTTCAAAACCACTTAGTCAATAGCAGTTGCTCTGTCCACCTGCCCCCCCAAAAAAAAAAAAGTGTGCAGCGAGCAGGGAGGCTGGCCAGCCTCTCTGAACCTTTTCAGAAAATTCCTTTATAAAGAATAAAGGCCATGCTGAGAATCCCCCGTGAAGAGATGGACTAGCCCAAAACTTGTTGGTTCTGTCAGATTTCTACTGCCTACTGTGAGTGACAGCAACATAGGAAAAAAGTAATTTATGGCTCATTTTACTCTGGAAGAAACATACTTCCTATTTCTATGTGTTTACGTGCATTTTAAATTTTACATTTTTCAGGATAGTGGTCCTTTAAAGACATAGCTGCACCCTCTGCCATACTAGACCCTTCCACCGCAGTGAGGTCATCCTATTGGATGGGACCCTAATCAAAATAACTAGAAAATTACATGCAAACGTCTATTTGACCTAGGAGTAGCTAGCCATTATAGTAGAAGGTAGGGGTGCAGCAATGACCGCACACACCGTTCCAAGTATATTACACAATAGAACGTTTAAAGTTAAAGTAGCCATACATCAAGCGACTTGGCGGCCGATTGACCATCCGATTAGATCATTATTATCAAATCGGTGCCGCCAAGTGAATGCCCGATCAACAGTGCGACAAAATTGGTCGGATAAGTTGATCGCACATGCTGCAAGATGTTGGGCCGACTTGCTCGATCGGGTGTGTGAAATAGGAACTAGTGTCCTCCCCAGACTTTATTCATGGTGTCCTCAGTGGTCATACAGATCAATGGCCAACTCTAAATCTGAAGAACCATACAAAAAAGACCACACAAGGTTAAATTACTGTCCCAGAAATGTAGACGTGGACAAACCCAAGCTTTGATGATGACTTTAGGAGTTTGTGACGATTATGTGCCACATCTTTCAGGACCTCACAGGTAAACTGCCCACTGAGGCGTCTGGAACTTTAGCTATGTCCTTATACTGCATCTGTTGACAAAACTCAAATGCTGGTTTATTTCCAATTCCACTTTTACAGTACAATAACTTTTCAACAGGCATGCAAATATCACAATTGCCAGGACAAAATCCAAAATAACAAATCTTGCAAGGATGCAATCAGCATTATTCAGTACAGAGATACACACCTGAAGTTTTTTGGTAACCATCAAACACTTCAAACGGGCAACTCCTTAATGCAGATCACTTCAGTACAATCAAAGTGGCAAGGCCCACTAATGTTTGGAGACCCCAGAAGAATGACCCAATAAAACTTGGAGATACCAGAACAATGAGCCATCAATGCTTGGAGATACCAGAACAATGATCCATCAATGTGTTGAGATCCCAGAAGAATGAATCAATAAAACGTGGGGTTCCCAGAACAATGACCCACCAAAACTTGGAGATACCAGAACAATGGTCCACCAATGCTTGGGGATCCCAAAACAAAGACACACTTATGGCCATACACTGGTTCGATTTGCCACCAGATTCGACCACAGACAGATCCCTCTCTGAATTGACTGATCGATCAGATGACGTATCGTCAAGCCTGCCTACCACTCCCCCCACCCCCCCCCCCCACCTGCATACGATTACCTGTCATAATCTGTCAAGCTGCTGCACCCCCCCCCCCCCCCCCCTGCATACATTACTGTTCCGGCCGTCAACAAGCCCTGCTTCTCTTCTCCGCTCCGTCTACTAATTCCTGTCCAGGGAGTACAGAAGTGCTCGTCTACTGTTTAAACTTCCTGCCGGGACAGGAAGTTCTGTGTAGCTCTGGAGCCCGAAGCGGAGAAGAAGACCAGGGGACTCGCGCCAGCTGGAGCAGGTAATATATTACCGCTGTATTGCGTCGGTCGTCGGGCATGCGAACGCCGCACTCGACCCGCCGGCGACCGAGAAAAATCTTCCGCACGGATGGGTCGACGGGAATGATCGATTTCAGACGTAAATCGATCGCTCTGTCAGCGGTGTGCGCGACGATTTCACAGCCGTTTCGATCACTGTGATCGAAACGGCTGTATATCGGCGGGAAAATCGTTAGGTGTATGGGCCCCTTTATATGACAGACCAATGCTTGTGGATCCTGGAACAAGGACACACACAGAACAATGACACTTGGTGAACTCTAAACAATGACATACTGACACTTAAATTCCCATAATAATGGCACACTGACACTTAAAGTTTCCAGAGCAACTGTTGCAAAGTAACTGTACACTGACATTTGAGGTTATGGAAATACCAACAGTAGAATACTATACATATAAAAGGACCACCATTGTGAAGAATTGTAAAATGTAAATACATGTGAACACATACCAATAAGAAGTAAAATGACCTATACATTACTTTTCTCCTATGTTGCGGTCACTAACAATAGTCAGTATAAATCTGACAGAACTGACATGTTTCTTGACTAGTCCATCTCCTTCATGGGGATTCTCAGTATTTCATTTATTCTTCACAAAAGCAATCGCTGGAAAGGATCTACAAAAAGGTGCAGGCCGCCTGACCCACCTGTTTGCACACAATTCTGACACCAAGTGTTTTTGAAAATAAAGAAAACCCTGAGAATCCACCACTAGGAGATGGGCTAGTCCAAAATCTGTCAGTCCTCTCAGATTTGTACTACCTACTGTAAAGGGGCCCATACACTGGTCGATTTCAGCCTTTGATTGATTGGAAATCGATTGTCGATCGATTGATCGATTTGCAGCTGATTTCGATCAAATTGATCTATCTGACAGGATGGAAAATCTAGGTTGATCTGTTGCTGGCAGCAGATCAATGGCGCATAAAGTTGGATTGGATCTAATATTCCAATAATGCATTTAAATCGATTTTCAATAGATTTCCAATAGATTTAATTCTGAAATCTATTGGAAATCTGTCTCTAGTGTGTGGCACACATCAGATAGATTCCGGTCAGATTCGACTTGACAATCATCTGACAGAAATCTATCTAATGGTCGAATCTGCTGTAAATCTATAAGTGTATGCCACCTTAAAGAGACTCTGAAGCGAGAATAAATCTCGCTTCAGAGCTCATACTTAGCAGGGGCATGTGTGCCCCTGCTAAACCGCCGCTATCGCGCGGCTAAACGGGGGTCCCTTCACCCCCAAACCCACCCCCGCAAACCTTGGTCGTATAGTTGGTCGTAAATCTTCCCTTCCTGGAGGCAGGGCTAACGGCTGCAGCCCTGCCTCCAGTCGCGTCTATCAGACGCGCATCGCCGCCTCTCCCCCGCCCCTCTCAGTGAAGGAAGGCTGAGAGGGGCGGGGGAGAGGCGGAGATATGCGCTGACAGACGCGCGTGGGGCAGGGCTGCGGCGGTTAGCCCTGCCCCAACCAGGAAGCGCTCCCCCGCTTTACGGAGGGGATTTGGGGGTGAAGGGACCCCCGTTAAGCCGCGGGATAGCGGCGGTTTAGCAGGGGCACACGTGCCCCTGCTATCTATGAGGTCTGAAACTAGATTTATTCTCGCTTCAGACTCTTTAAGTGACAGCAAAATAGGAGAAATGTAATTTATAGCACATTTTGGGAGAAATTTACTTTTTATTCATATGCATTTAAAATTTTACAATTTCTTTTGATAGCGGTCCTTTAAAGATAATACACAGCTTCAAGCCAGGCACGTGCTATCTGCGTAATGGTCTCCATAAGCTAGACCTGTGGCTGGAATAAGCAGATTACCCGTACTTTAAACCAGTATTCCCTTCACCTCAAAAGAATGGAGTTGATCAGTAGAAGTGATGAAACCCCTTTTATAACACTAAAATATGTTCATTTAAAGCCATCTTATTTTTTTAATCTGGATAAAAAGATATTTTTAATTTCAACCACCAAAGAATTGTTTCCTCAATAAAATCCCTGCTATTTTTACTTTTGTGGTTTACAGATGTATCCTCCCTCTATTGTTCATCAAATACACACTTCATTAGTTTGTTAGCACTTTTAGTTACATTTTTTCATATCCCAGCCTAGCAGACGACACAGTTATGTTCTAAAGGGCAAACAAGGACACGGAAGGGTCAATTTATACAACTGGGACAACAACAAAAGGGACACAGATTTCTCATAAAACCATTGACTAGTTCGGATGAGTGAGCTGGCATCTCCTTCCTGCCCATTTCTCCTTAACGGGCGCTGGACTTCCTGTAGTAGCCAGCGCCGCGGCCTTTCATGTTTCGCAGCAGAGAGGCGTCGGGGGAATTCGGTCTCAGCAAACTCCAAAACCAATGTTACTGTTGGCTTCTGGTGCACAAGAGTTCACCACAAACTACTTTGGTGAGTCCATAAAGGGGAAACCACCACATTTAAGAAACTTGAAGGCAGAAGCATATGCAGGCTGCCATATTTATTCCCCATCAAAAAAAATTTGATTGCCTGGCTTTCCTGCCGATCTTTTAGTTTTAGATGTGAATTTGTGGAATCAATTGCATCTCAATGACGTTAAAGTAAACCAGGGACTTTTTAAGCCAAAAATGTAGACACTTACCTCTGGAAAGGGAAGACATTGGATCTTTCAGAGGCTTCCCGCCCCTCTCTGTCCTCCGTTCCAGCAGTAGGACCTCCAAAGTTCCATAGAGCCTGACTGTACTGCACATGCCCATTATCACAGAGCCGAGCAGGATTGGCTTTTTCCGAAGAGCCTGCTTGGCTCCGTGCTAGTGTGTAGGCAGGCGGAAACCATCTGAGCCTGCGCAGTGCAGGAAAGCTCCATCATCAAGTCCCTTGCAGGGTTACTGGCACTGGATTCGTGAGGAGGAAGGCAATGGGGGAAGCCTCAGGAGGATTGAGAGGCATCCCTCTCCTGAGGTAAGTACCGAAACTGGGACCTTTCTTTGGCTTCAGGGTCCCTTTAAAGGACAACTGAAGTGAGAGAGATATGGAGGCTGCCATATTTATTTCCTTTTAAACAATTCCGGTTGCCTGGCAGTCCTGTTGATCTTTCATGCATCAGTGGTATCTGAATCACACACCTGAAACAAGCATGCAGCATATACAGTCAAACTTAAGTCAAACATCTGATCGGCATGCTTGTTTGGGGTCTAGAGCTAAAACTATTAGAGACAGAGGATCAGCTGGACAGCCAGGCAATCTGCGTTGTTTAAAAGGAAATAAATATGGCAGCCTCCATCGTTGGAGCCCTGAATTACCCTTCCGTGCCCCGTGCAATATATCATTACTGACATGGGGTGCCTAGTTTCAGCGCTCGGTGCCGTGTGCTGATACCCGCTTTGCTCATTTTTCCTGGGCAGAAAATGCACCGAAAAACTGACAAGTGGAAACAGGCCCTAACAGGGCTTTTTGGTCCTTTTTAGCCCCTTAAACACTCCTAGGAGTTCTGGTTCACAATGAGTTTGCTGGGTAATCTGTCCCATGCTATATGTGAGCCTCAAATCGCTGAGCACCAAAAGCTCTTGAACCTCAAACTATTAGACAAGTCCATGTATAGCCTGGAAAAGAATTGGGCCTTACCAAACGAACGCTCTCTGTGCTACTGTTAGTTGGCAAAGCATAAGACACAATTTTTGATTGCAGGAAAAGCTTAGGCCAATCTCAGGTGGATACGTGACCTTTTCAAACCCTCCCGAGTCTGGACAAGGCTTGGTTCTGTTGCATCATGCTTATTCTGACATCTGAGCAAGTGAACTCTGAGCACCACACTATTATGACAGTTCTACTTGGAGAATTATACTATAGGCACCAGCAGAGGATTTAATAGTATAATTACAAGAAAATAATATATATACACTGACTGTCAAAAGTGTGGAAACACCCTGTCATTTAAAGTATCTGAGATATAAATGTACGCATGCCTATCCAGAAAACAATGCAAAAACAGTCAGCAAAACTACTAAAATGCTGGAATGAGGTAGAAGAGCAGGCTGAAGCTGTGGAGTCAGAGTCGAAGTCGAGGAGTTCGAGGAGTCCTGAAGTAGGATTCCTTCTGGCTTAGGTCACATTGGTGCCAACTTTACCCCCCCCAACCAAAAAGGCAACCATCCCAGACATATTTCCAAGCTGTGTAAAGTGGGTCTGAAAAAAAAAAAAAAAAAAAAAAAAAAAAAAAAAAAAAAAAAAAAAAAAATCGGTAATCATTTGCCGTCCTAAGTGTCATAAATAAATCCACAAAATTGCACTTAGGATCAACAGTAAAACTTTGCAGACGTGGTTCGCGTATTTAAATCGTTTGTGTAAACAATAAGTAAAATTATCCTAAAAAATCCGCGCTCATATGCCACAAGTAGACCTCAACAGTTTACCACAGTGCTCCAATAAAAGTTCAGTTCTTTCCCTCCGGTACACTGTGTTGCATCCACGCTGTTACCAGTATCACTTTAGGCCACACGTCATATGCAAAGAAAGGGAAGAAAAAACACATATAGTGTAACACTGCGATTGCCTTAGAGCCACCACCTCCCACGTGTGGTAATCGCCGTCACCTCACTCCAAACAAACACCTAGTGCCAGGGACACCCCCCCTTCGTGCCCGCACTCACCCCTGAGTCCTCCCAATTATCCGGAGGCAGGAATGATAGCTTTGGGGGGTCAGATGTTAAACTCCGTAGGTAATATCCACTTTCTCCAGAAGAGAACTCTAAAACTAAAAAGCGCCACAATAGTGTAAAATCTTCTTTTAATAAAAAAAGTAAAGAATATTGCACTCACAAGCGGAGGTAGATCACAAGCATGTAAATACAGATATAGTTCCCGGGCAACCGCTCTGTAAGATGCCGTCCTGGATTCAACTCTCACGCTCGCGTCCTCCCCACTACTTCCTGCTTCCTTGTTTGCCAGTTACGAGTGCCGTAGCTCCGTAGCTATCATTCCTGCCTCCGGATAATTGGGAGGACTCAGGGGTGAGTGCGGGCACGAAGGGGGGGTGTCCCTGGCACTAGGTGTTTGTTTGGAGTGAGGTGACGGCGATTACCACACGTGGGAGGTGGTGGCTCTAAGGCAATTGCAGTGTTACACTATATGTGTTTTTTCTTCCCTTTCTTTGCATATGACGTGTGGCCTAAAGTGATACTGGTAACAGCGTGGATGCAACACAGTGTACCGGAGGGAAAGAACTGAACTTTTATTGGAGCACTGTGGTAAACTGTTGAGGTCTACTTGTGGCATATGAGCGCGGATTTTTTAGGATAAAGTCCTAAGTGTCATATTGGAACATAGTGGTGGGTCAGACCCTCCATCATGACCCACTCCAGTACGTAAAAACAAAACTCCATTGCTGAACTTCACATATACTTTGTGATCACCTGGGTTTAGCCAGCGTTCTGTAAGCAGTTTTTTTGAAATCAGGGGGTTACAACCAGGCCATGATGCCCTTTCCTCTGATGGCAAAGGGAGAGGGCCAATATAGCAAGCAACACGGACTCTCTCAGAAGTGGCTGCAGGAGGAGGGGTTCCTGCCAGAACTCAGTGGCCTGCCTCTTTAAGATCTGGATGAGTTATGTTGCCCACTTGGCGGTTAAAGGAAACCTGACACAAAAAGCGTTAGATACATACTGCATATCAGTAGTGAGGAGTCTCTGGTCTGGATGGTCCAGAGGCTTCTGGGATCCCATG
Organism: Hyperolius riggenbachi; assembly: GCF_040937935.1. Lineage (NCBI taxonomy): Eukaryota > Metazoa > Chordata > Amphibia > Anura > Hyperoliidae > Hyperolius > Hyperolius riggenbachi. The sequence goes on along the minus strand of NC_090649.1, from coordinate 458,716,756 downwards.
CCATTCCAGCATAGGGCTCCTCTAGACCTGTTCAACTTGCTCCAGTCAGTTTCTTCTGGCTTCTGTGGAAGAGCGCATACAGACCAGGCATGGGCCAGTAAGCTCTGCCTATGCCCAATACAATGAAGTGCTTGTGCACGGAGTGATGTGTGGATCTTACATGTGTATGGCCAGTCTGGATGTGCCCGTCCACAGACAGAAGAAACCGATGTGACTGGTGCCAGTCAAACAGGTGTAGAAGGACCCTGCGCTGGAACGGTGGGCTGTAAGAGAATCCAGGTAAGTAACTTTTTGGGGGATTTTCAGGTCAGGCTGCCTTGATACACAGTGTGCCAGTGTGTTCGTATGATACAAATACCAGATACTATGCCCACTAGACAGTCCACGGCAGTGTCCCCCACACCCACTGCACTCAGGAGGGTGTGTGTACCATTCTATGGCAAAGTATCCACTGTCACAAAAAGTCATGAAGGTCACCTCTGAAACCCAACAGGCAAACCCAGACATGAGAGAACAGATCCTTGCTCCCATAGGTAATCATTGGTCTGTTCTGCATGTCCGTCAGTCCACTGCATCTGCTCTGGGAAGGGGTCCAGCAAAGGGTGACAGGAAATTTTGACAACAGAGGTGCTGCCGCAGTTTGGATGCCTCTGGGGCCCAAATGGCCATTTATAGCCGATATTACGATGGATACTTATGCCCGATATTTGTCGTGTATAGTGGCTAAGGCATTGAGACTGTTAGGCATCGGGGAGGGTGTTTAGGCATTGATGGGGGTTCAGTTAGGGTTAAGCATCGGTGGCGGGGCAAGGGACGGTTAGGTATTGGTGGGGGGTAGGTTAGACATCAGTATGGCATCAGTTAGGGTTAGGCATCAGTGGGGGGGGCAGTAAGGGACTGGTGTGGATGGGGGTCTCGGTTATGGTTAGGCATCAGTGTGGTGTGGTGGGTGGGGGAAGGCAGTCGAATGGGGTTAGGCATCAGTGGGGGAAGGGTCCCATTAGGAATTGGTTGTGGGGGGGTTCGGATAGGGTAAAGTATCGGTGGGCTTTGGCAAGGGTTAAGCATCATTGGGGGAGCGGGCAATGGTTAGGATAAGGCATTGTTAGAGGAAGGGCTCGTGCGAGAATAGGGTTAGGCTTAACGACTGTAAAATATCTGTAAACGTTACTGCTATTTTACAATCAGAATTACCACTGACCATAGAAGTAGTATTTCTGCCTCCCAAATTTTCCCGGCACCCATTTTCCATGAACGCCCGGCATAAACCGTCCCCTACAGTATCCTCATGAAGACCTTGGAAAACCAATATTCATATATATCCAACCAAGCAGTTTGAAATAACATGACATTTCTGAACATTTGACAGTCAGTGGACATAAGTAGGAAAACACATTACAGTAAGAGGAGTTGGCTAATAAGTAGAAACTTGTAAGTAACTGTATCAATGCAAAACAGCAAGTTTTGCATTGCGGCTAGTGCTGATTAGCGGTTACGGTGTGGAGGTTATGTTGTCAGAGCAAAATAAAACGTCATGCAAGTTACGAAGCCTTGTACAAAAAGTTGCAAAAAGCTGCTGTGCTTTTTCAATACCTCCGTAAAGGCATCGGCGTAGCCCGCTATATCCGCTCTCCAACCGCGCTAAACAGGAAAATTAATATATAAAAGGGAGGGAAAGAAAAAACACAGGAGACATAAGGGATGCAGATTAATGTCACACACCAATTGCTCTTTGTATTACTTCAGCTGAAGAGATAAGAAACAGGGTTATACAAGGCTGGGTGTCCAAAGTAATGGCGCCTGCAAACCGCCACCCTAAGGAAGAGGAAGCAGAAATAGTAAGTAAAATAACTAAGTAGGTCAGGCTTAAGGTGTAAAGGTACTGCCTCTGCTCCCCATGCATGACATTGTGGGTTTGAATCTCTGGCCCGACTTGGGCTGGTCTGGGAGCGAACCCACCCGAAGTCTTTAAAGAAAACCTGAACTGAACATTAAAAGTCAAAATAAGCATACACAAGTCATACTTACCTTCCATGTAGTCTACTCCTCAGTGTCTTTCTCCTCTCCCGCGTCCTGTTTGTTCACTGTGATCAAGGGAATTTTCCGTCCTCCATTTTGAAAATGGCCATTACCCATAACAGCATCCTGGTCAGCACACAGTTAAACTGTAATATCGCCCACTGGAGCCATAGGGAAACATGGACATTACCTGGTACAGCAGTTTTCCTCTCAGCTATAACTGACAGCAACTGATATTTTACTGACAGCAACTGATATTTCAGATATGACAAAATATTGTCAGAACTGGAAGGGATCATTGTCAGAAGAAAATGGTGAGCTTCTGAGAGGAACTGATGGCAAGGTAACTATGTAATGTTCATTTGAAGTTACCTCATGTGTTTATTTTAAATATTTGTACACAGTACAGGTTCTCTTTAAAGGACAACTGTAATGAGAGGGATATGTAGGTTGCCATATTTATTTCCTTTTAAACATTACCGGTTGCCTGGCTGTCCTGCTGGTCTATTAGGCTGCAGTAGTGTTTGAATCACACCAGAAACAAGCATGCAGATAATCTTGTCAGAGGTGACAAAAATGTCAGAAACACTGGATATGCTGCATGCTTGTTCAGGGTCTATGGTTAAAAGTATTAGAGGCAGAGGATCAGCAGGATAGGCAGGCAACTGGTATTGTTTAAAAGGAAATAAATATGGCAGCCTCCATATCCCTTTCATTACAGTTGTTCTTTAAGCTTGGGAGGGCCAGTTAAGGGCTCTGCCTCTAACACAGGAGACCAGGGTTCAAATCTCAGCTCTTCCGGTTCAGTAAGACAGCACCTATTCAGTAAGGAGACCTTGGGCAAGACTCCTTAACACTGCTACTGCCTACTGAGCGTGCTCTAGTGCCTGCACCTCAACCGCTTTTTTAAAATCGCACTATAAAAAGTTATTTGTCTATCTAAGCATAAGTGCAGTTAGTCCTCGTTCACAGTGATGCAGTGCAGGGTAACAGACCCTTTGTTGCGTGTCAATGCACCACACATCGACGTTCACAGTACGGCAGGTGTGTTGCGGTGTGACATCGTGCGGTATGGTAACCCACTGCATGCTGTGCGTTACTACAAAATGCGCACGTTAACAGGCAGGGCCGCCATCAGAACGATCTGGGCCCCATACTTGGCAAACCTACAGGGCTCCCCTCATGCCAAATAACAGTCTGATAGGTAGATTGTGTGGGGGCAGAGCCACGGTATGTGGGGTAGAGTCAAAGCAACTTGCCTGTCGCCCATAACTCCCTCCCCCTGCATTGATGCATGTTCACTAATCACACAACAGGGAAGAGGGAGATGACCACACAACTCCTGTTATGCTATGGTAGAATAATTGCCAGCAGAGGCTCGAGTGGAACTGCCACTGTTTGGACCCCAGACCCTTCCTGGGCCCCATACTACTGTCTCTCTTGAACCCCCCTGATGGCTGCCCTGTTAACAGGTACAGTGAAGCATACTTTTCATGGACTGCATACTTTACTGTATGTGACAACGCAGCTGAAACATGTGGTGCAACCTTTTCTTTCCATTATTTCGCATCCCTGTTACACAGGGAACACAACACAACATCCCACTGTGAACAAGGCCTTAGGCTGGGTTCATGCTGGCCATAAAAACGTTCTGTTTAACGGAATGAAATAAAACAGATCCACATGGATTCTATGCAAAGGCATAGGATCCGGTTGATCCATGAGTCCTTTGACTTTTCCCGTTTCAGCTGGACGAAGCGAAGGCCGATGGAATCAATGCTAGCCTATGAGAATGGATGGTGTCTGTTCTCACTAGGCTGCTCTCCGCATACCCCCTTAGTTCCTGCACATGTGATCTGTTAGTGTGAGCTCCCAGCTACCACAGCAGAGACTTCTGGTCAGTGATCAGGCCAGGAGAGGGGAAGGGATGATGCAATGCAAATTACAAAGGAGTGAAGCCTCTCCTTCTGCCAGAGAACACAGTAGCACTTCCTGCAGGTACAGAGAGCATTTTTTTAACCACTTCCTGCTAACAATTTTTCCCTTTCAGTACTCCTTCCATTCATTCAGCAATAACTATCACCACTTATCACACCTAAATGACCTATATCTTGTTTTTTTCACTACAAATTGTGCTTTTTGAATGTTATATTCTTTTAGTAATTACCTTAGATTCTATGCATTTTAAAGAGAAAATAAGGGAAAAAAATTGAAAAAAAAAACCCCAACTATTTCTACATTTAACAAGAAAACGAGAAAGAACACCGAGAGCTCAATATAGTGCAGTATGTACTGGATTGATGTGGGTAATAAGAGACAAGTATATACTCACAAACATGGGTTACCACTAAGGCAACCACTGTAGATGCAGGTGGGGAGACTAGACCTGTCCCCACAGGATCAAGAAGTCGCTCTCCGTAGATCTGGAAACGCCACAATGGGTGGACTTAAATAATGTTCAAATGAACAGAGGCGCCAAAAGGTTAAAAGTAGCTAAAAACAAAACAAAACAGGGCAGGCAGAAAAAAACAAAAACGGGGGAGGCAGTGGTGGACTTACCTCCTCCAAGCAGACACAAAAACAGGTTGATATTATATCAACAAGCAAATGTATTTATATATACACTCCAAAGGGTCAAAGCAACGCATTTCGCAGGTGTGGCCCAGCTTCATCAGGCAACAGGGGATGGAGCATATAGCAACAAGTGTCTATGTCTCAGCCTAGCGCCTCTGTGTCCAATTCTCCATTTACATCCATAATAGCTTTACAATAAACAGTGCTTACTATAAGTTAAACCCACAAATTGTGTTTGCTTATTGTTATAATTTAAAGAAAACCTGAACTGAAATTAAAAGTCAAAATAAACATGCACAAGTCATACTTACCTCCTGTGTACTCTCCTGCGTCCTGTTTGTCCACTGTGATCAAGGGAATTCTCCGTCCTCCATTTTGAAAATGGTTATTACCCTATAACAGCTTCCTGGTCAGCAGACAGTTAAACTGTAACATCGCCCACTTGAGCCATTTGGAAACATGGACACATCAGTTCTCCTCTCAGCTGTAACTGACAGCAACTGATATATTTCAGTTCTGACAAAATGTTGTCAGAACTGGAATGGATCATTGTCAGAAGAAAATGGTGAGCTTCTGAGAGGAACCGATGTTAGGGTAACTATGTAATGTTCATTTGAAGTTACCTTATGTGTTTATTTTAAATAATTTTACTCAGTACAGGTTCTCTTTAAGTAGGCCTCAGTTATTTGGACTGAGTTAGTCAAAAAGGCTTGAGGGGCAGACCTGCCCTTTAAGGGATTTTCTCTTAGAGAGAAAATCTGCAGTTCTGTCAGCAGAACTAGAACATACCAAGAAGCTGTTCTATGGACAAGGCCGCAGGTCTCACTGACCTCAGCTTGTACGCCACTGGAACAATAAACATCAGCCATATTTACTAAATATTCACATTCCAGTAAGTAAAGGAAAGGTGACATTAAATATTAATCGAGTGGGTGGGTATTATGACACCACGATGAGGCTCATCCAATAGTCGGGTCTAGGGGATGGCGAATATGATGTCACGTTTAACTTTTTCCTGGTCGGTATTAAAAACCTAGGTGGGCGCTCAGAGCACACTATGCTTCTGACTTTCCCACTAGATCTAAAGGCTGACTGGAACCTCTAAGTATTTCCATTCTATATGTAATCTGATATAATGTATGCTGTACATAGGTAGTCTAGTGTAACGTAGTTAGGAAGAAGGTACCTGATTGACTTCAGCAGGAAGTCTAATCAAGAAGCTTGTAACGCAACATGAAGATTGGCGTGGCTAGGATATGATGAATGTATCTATCTGTATTTCTGTTTCCTGAATAAACTCCGTAAACATTGAAGAAGCCTGAGAAAAGTCTATCTCCTGCTTGCTGTGGTGAGAGTCAAGTCTGTGAGACGCAACTGTAAGAAGTTAATGGTGTCGAAGCAAGGTGATATAGAATAGGTTCTAACACTTATCCAACTTGGTTATTACAAATGTTTAGATTAGGTTTCTAGTACAATGTATGGTGATAAAATTGTATATAAAAGGTGTCCTTTTTTTCTGTATTGTGTTTTTTACTTTCTCATTGTACACTATCAATGATTACAAGACTTATTTACAAAAATTACAGTAATATACCCTCAGGGCATTCATATTAAAAAAAAAAGTTCATAAAGTAACAATATATGTATTTTGTTTTATATCCTGTCCCTTTATTTTCATTTTACAAGTCTTATTTTGATACAGAATATACAAAAATGAACGAAAATGTTATTGCTTTTGATTCAGTTTGTTACTAAAAACAATACACAAGACATAGCCCTCAACCCTTAAACACCTTAAATTTATACTGCTACTTATCACGGTTAAAATGTTACCACATATGTCTTGTGTAGTTTTATTAAAAAAAAAAACTTTCCCAAGTTGGATCATAATTTTGAGAATTACTTTTTATGCTTTATTGAGTTTGTCTCTACCTATTTTTTATGTGACATGGGTCCAAGCTTAAAAACACACCAAAATGTATTCTACAACTCATCACGGTTAAAATGATACCACACGTGCCTCATTTAGTAACAATCTGGCGGTGCAGTCTCCACAACTATACTGGATGTATATATTTATGTATAGTTTGTAAATATACAGTATGTGCATGGGTTGACGGGAACAGTTGCTCACTACGCATGTAGGTTTTGTTTTTGTAGTGAGCTTACCAGTCTCACTGCAAACAAATCCAACTGCTTTATTATTGCACATTTTGCCAAGAAATAGAATAGCTGAAGAAACTTAAAAAAGGGAAAGGAAGGTGTCCCCTTATCCTCTGCGGGGCAGCGTTCTTCTACACACAGCAGGGCGGTCCGGAGCCACAGGATGGAGCAGTGCGGTCACTTTGCTCTACAGCTGGACAGAGTAAACACAGGCGAGGATGGAATGACGCCGCAGTGGAACACTAATCCATAATTCATTGTGTTCCAGTTTAGCCACCCTGAGTGCAGCAGTGCAAGCAGTGCCGTAGCGTGTGAATATTGGGCACCAGTGGAAAGTTACAGACAATTAGCCGTTCAGGGAAGTCGCTGCCTTGGCAAGGCGATGAGCAGCGTTCCCTGAATGCTTAATGCAGCAGCGCTGGAGAATACGTGAAAGATAATAAATGAAAAACAAGGGTAATTCTGGGAGCAATCCTATATAATAAAACCCGTGTCTCTGCGTCCTGTCCGTGTGTGTGTGTGTCCGCGCTTCCAGACTTGACAATTTGCTGTCTGTGAACCTTATTGCATTGTGGGAAATAACAGCTTTTTCCACGTTGCTGGGGGGGGGGGGGGGGGGGGGAGAAATTTTTAATGGGCGGGCTTTTTTACTGGTTATTTTAATAAAGGACTGTACATTTTTGCGGCATTCAGGAAATCACAGAGGCACCATGGTTATCACTGTAATTGTGGTATACCTTTCCCACTGTGGCGATCGTGCATGGTGTGATTTTTACCCAATCCCAATCGTACTACTTGCTGCAGTCTATGGGAGTGCATGAAAATAGCACAGCAAGCGCGGAACTATGCGATTAGCCTATGCAGCATGAAAGCCCCTCCCAATCCTCTACTGAAAATTACAATCGCGTCATGTGCAAAGAAAGTTTTGTGCTAAATCTCTCTGAGGGTTAGTTCACATTTGGAGCGCTAATCACAATCGCGTAAAAAACGTGTTTTTACCGCAATTTGCACTTGTGATTCCTGTTCAATAGAAGGAGAATCACAACGCGATCGTCCCCAAAGTGCTGATCGCAATCCCTGCAGTGTGAATGTATCCATAAGCATATTAGCAGCAGCGCTTTTCTGATCGCTGGCGATCCAAAAGAGCAGCAAAAGCGCCCAGTGTGAACCAGCCCTGAAGGTCTCAGGAATCGCCTTTGGCAAACATTCCCAAGGTACGTTTTCACACAAACTTTCAAACATAACACACACACACACACACAAAGTTTTAGTTGGTTATGGTCTGAAGTGAACTGATCCAAGGCTACAGCAGCACCTGGCTTCCTCCTTACTACACGATCCCTCACCGCTCCCACCCTGCCGCCCCAACATGAAGATTTTCCAACAGGTCTGATCAGACATTACTCCTGCAGGAAGATGAGATGTTCGGGGCAATCTGTACTTTGAATACAGTGCTGTTGCCATAGTTGCATAGAAGAGCAATTTCTGCTTACAGGGAGTTTTTGAAAATTCACAGTAATTGAGACAGAAAAATCATTGATTAAATAATACTGGATTGCAGCTCTGGAGTCCTATTGGACAGCCCTACGGTGAATTATCTTCGTGGGATTGTCATTTCCTGTATTCACACTGTATTCTCTCTGTTCTAAGTAAGCTGCATTTCCTGATGGTGGTGTAGATATATGTCTGCATGTTTTTCTTCAGTAAAGAGTTCTAACTTGTTATCCTGGTACCTATCTGAGTGTACATAATACTAAGCTCTCACAAGCCATGGGGTTAGGAGGTTAAGGTTAGCAGTGGGAGGGGGGTAGGTAAATAAGACTGGGAACCGTTAGAGGGAGGGTTCATTGTGAGAAAAGGGTTATTTCTATGCAGTAAAGCTGAAGTTTTTTGCTCTGCCCCCTTTTTGCATAGATGCTCTACATAACTTAGGAAATGTGCAAATACTATAAGTGGTTAAAGGGAACCTGAAGTAAGAAGGATAGGGAGACGGCCATATTTATTCCCTTTTAAACAATGCCAGTTGACTAGCTGTCCTACTGATTCTCTACCTCTACTAGTTTTAGCCATAGACCCTGAACGAGCATGCAGATCACTGCATGCTTGTTTCAGGTGTGTGATTCAGACACTAGTGCAGCCAAATAGATCAGAAGAGCTGCCATTTATTGTTTAAAAAGAAATAAATATGGCACCCTCTATATATTTCGAACTTTCCCTTTAACCCATATATGTCAAACTCCGTTCCGTGGGCCAAATCTGGCCCTCTGAGCCATCAGATTTGGCCCTCTGGTGGTTTTCCTACTTTGCATTATGATTGGCCCACTCTAGACCACCTGAGAAGCTATATTGGAGGGTAAGCCCTAGATCACCAGGGGAACCATATGGGGAGGGGGACAGCACTAGACACCAGGGAACTGTATAGGAGAGGGAAAGGGTCACTAGACATCAGGGAACTGTATAGGAGAGGGAAGGGGATCAGTAGACACAAGGGAACTGTACAGGAGAGGGAGGGCCACTAAACATCAGGGAATTGTATAGACGAGGGCGGGGGGACCACTAGACACCAGGGAATTGTACAGGGGGGGGGGGGGCATTAGACACCAGGGAACTGTCCAGGGGGTGGGTGGGGGGCATTAGACACCAGGGAACTTTATAAGGGAGAGAGATGGCCACTAGACATTGAAGTCGGCCTGCAAACTGGTCCCAGAGTTTAATTTCGGCCCACTTTGCATCTGAGTTTGACACTCCTGCTTTAACGGAAAGGTGCGTAAAATACAGTACAGTAGCCTCTCTCCGGAGCACACCACAAAAATAGATAAGCAGGTTCTCCCCCTCCTCTTGTCTCAGCAATTCTCTATACTCATATGCCAGGGGCAAACCCAGGATTTTCAAGGGGGAGGGGGGGGGGGGGAGGATTCCTAAAAGGTCTCCATGCAGCCACGCACAATACAGTATAATAATGTGGTAGGACATCATGCTGGGTACACAGTGCAATTTCCCATCCTACTGACAATTATTTCCTAAATGTTCAATCTGCTCCCAATCGACAATGGGATCGATCAGGAGTAGTTTGGATACAGATAATAATGAGGACAGCTGCCATTGCTAATGAAGGGGAAAGTGAAGCATTCACACAGCAGGGCACAGGGCTGTGCTCATACCTGACTCTAAGTTCCCCAAGGGGGCAGTACTGGGAGCTGCAGGAAGCCTGCAGATATTGTGGTGTCTCAACTTGTGCCTGTCCCCAGACACTGCACCTGATAGGAGAATACTCACCTCTTCCTTACCGCTCCTGATGGTTTATCCTCCTCTGTAGTCTAAATAGCATTCATGGAATAAAGGCACCTGTGAATTTGGGCGCACAGTTGAAAAATCTAAGGCAAGCAGGGCAGAAGTAGCAGACAGACCATAGAATTGCTCTGCATAGTACAGTACTACACTACAGTTCCCTGCTGGAATTTATTGAGAACCAATGTGCTGTGTGTGGTAGGAATGGGTTCTGTTCAGAAAGGAATCGATCATTTTGGAACATTGAGTGGAAATCTATAGGTGTATGGGCACCTTTAGGCCTCTTTCAGACGGGAGGCTGAAGGTGGTGAATTCACCAGCTGGGTGCTGGGAACCGATGGGTCCTGGTAATTAGGAAGCGGCGATGTCCTGAAATCACATCGGAGCGCGGCCGCAGCTGCACTCGAACACAACAGGATACGTTTTCCTGCTGCCGGGTAGCCGCATGTCTAACACTGACAAACATGAGCTTACAAATTTTTTTTTTTAATCATTACCATATTTTTTGGCATATAAGACGCTCTGGACTAGAAGATGCATCTAGGTTTAGAGGAAAATTATCAGGGAAAAATATATATATACTGAACTTGGTGCATCCATGGTCCAGGAGCGTCTTGTAGGAGTTATCACGGAAATTACTCTGCCCCCTTTGTACCTCATGTGTTCTGCTGTCCCCTTCTGTCCCCCATGTGTCCCCATGTGTCACCTGCTTCCTCTTGTGTCCCCATGTGTCCCCCTGCTTCCTCTTGTGTCCGCCTCCGCACCCCCTGAATAAATATAAGCAGCAGCAGCACGACTCACCTAATCCATTGGATCGATCAGAGACCTCGACTCTCCCACACCCTAGTGCTGGCATCTGCTGATGATGTGATCAGTAGAAGCCGGCACTAGGGGAGCAGTGAGAGAGAGGACTCTGATCACCACAGGCTCTGATGGATTAGATGAGACGTGCTGCCCTGCTTGTATTTTGTTTTATTTATTGATTTATTTTAATTAATAGCATGAAATCTTTTATAAATTGTGTTGCCACCGCCTTCCTGGCTCCCCCCATCCCCCCAATGTAAAGTGCCCCCCTGTGCCCGTTGTTTTTGAAGTGACACCTGTCTGCTGGCGTTAGTCCTGGCCTCCTCTTGTCTTTGAGGTCAGCGTAAGCGCCGGGACCATGTGACATCACGCATGCACAAGTGCCATGTGGTACAGGAGAGGCCGGGAATCCGCTGGCAGAGAGGAAAAGCTGACTATTCACCTGACGACGCAGGAAGATAGATTACAGCAACGTCCCCAAACAACAAGCACGCCCCGATCCACCTTCCTCACACGGGAACACGCGATGGCAGATGACGGGTGAGAGCCAGAGTTCAAACGATCGTGGCACTTTGGGCGGGAGCTATTGAGGGTCTTAATGACCCAATTTGAGGGTAGTTATCGCCGCGTGTCGAAAAACCGCAGCTGCCTAATTGCACGGAAACAATCGATTGTTGCTAAAAAATGAATACAATGCCGGTTGTCGGAAAAATCATGCACAAAATTGCGAGGTGGGTAGGAGCCTTAAAGGAGAACTGTAGTGAGAGGTATATGGAGGCTGCCATAATTATTTCCTTTTAAGCAATACCAGTTGCCTGGCATTCCTGCTGTTCTATTTGACTGCAATAGTGGCTGAATCACACCAGAAACAAGCATGCAGCTAATCTTGTCATATCTGTCAAAATGGTCAGAAAAACCTGATCTGCTGCATGCTTGCACAATAAGGGAAAGAGGCGCCCTGATTTGAATAAAAGCTTTTAAAACCAGTTTAAAAACGAAAAAGAAAAATGAGGCATCTTACCTCAATGACGAAATCTCTGTAAAAACTTACAAAAGATTTTTATTTGAGCACAGGCAACGCGTTTCGCGGGTCTGAGCCCGCTTCCTCAGGCCAATACAGTGCCAAATGACAGAAATCATGTAGCATAGGGAGCCTGTGCTCAAATAAAAATCTTTTGTAAGTTTTTACAGAGATTTCGTCATTGAGGTAAGATGCCTCATTTTTCTTTTTCGTTTTTAAACTGGTTTTAAAAGCTTTTATTCAAATCAGGGCGCCTCTTTCCCTTATTGTGCATAGTTATACCCCCGTACATGTTTGTCTGAAGGGTGGTGACAGAACACCCGTTTTACCACGGTTAATGTTTTGTCCATCCTTTTTCGTCTAAGAGAGCGACCGCAACCAGGTCCGTCCAGGACCACCCCGAGTGGAGTCGGGTTTATGGTCTCCACCTGCTTCCTGTGGTCAGTTGCCCCTTGCAACCCTCCTTTGTGAGTAGCCCTTTCAATCAATTGATTTCTCCACACACCTATTATTGACAAACTGCACTATTGGGCTCCCTTTTTTGTCTCCTGTATTTTTTTCCATAGGGTTCCAAGACACCCCAACCACGACTGCTGCATGCTTGTTCAGGGTCTATGGCTAAAAGTATTAGAGGCAGAGCATCAGCAGGACAGTCAGGTAACTGGTATAGCTTAAATGGAAATAAATATGGCAGCCTCTATACACCTCTCTACAGTTCTCCTTTAAGACTTTAAACACACACACACACACACACACACACACACACACACACACACACACACACACACACCACTGTCGGGGGAGGACACTTTACACTTTGGGGGGCACCAGACGGAGGTCTGTCGATCCTGTCGATATTGTGTGACAATGCAGCTCACAGATTCCCTTTAGAGTCGATAAAATTATCAAATAGGAAAGTCGATCAGGCCACAATATTGAGTGATGTAGGTTTTATCCTGCTGTGCGCCCCAGCTGCAGGTGAAAGCTGCTCACAGCGGTGGAATGAATCTATCATTAATCAGTTTCACAGGTGAACGATCTCTGGAATGTGGTCACGCGGCTCGCAAGCCTCGCAACTCTCCTAGAGAATTCTACTCCTCAGAGACGGGAAAAATGTCACCCTACTGTAAATATTTATCTGTAATCCGCAGGGATGAGCGAACGAGCTAACGCTCTGCTGCTAATATCACATGAGCGCCTAAGAGGGGCATGCTGGAATGTACCATCGGGTCAAATGCTGAAATGATGGGGGGGGGGGCACATTTACAGCTGATGAAAATGGGAGAGACATGATTTTTTGTTTGCGCTTAAAACTGCTTTTTATTTTTTTTTAATAACACCCTATACAATAAAATGCAAGTGTTCCTGCATCATCAACTGATGGTTGTATGTCCCTGGCTTTTTTTGTACTGAGCATTAGGGATGGCCCTGTCTAGGAGAGCTCATGGAGAAGCATGTGATCAGTTTGGTCAGCTGATAGATTTGCAAGGCTCCGATTTGCTGCTCATGATCAAGTGTTAAACCAGGAAGTCATCACAGCAAATCAGAACCTTACAAATCTATCAGCTGACCAAACTGATCACATGCTTTTCCATGAGTTCTCCTAGGCAGGGCCATCCCTACTGAGCATGTGCGCAGCCAGGGTATTTAGGACACAGGGCCGGATCTGACAGTTTGCTGTGTGTGGTTCACAGAGGTTCTCATTGCATTGTGGGAAATAACAACTTTTTCCAACTGCCAAGCAAGCAGCTCCCTGTGTGCATATACTTCAGACAGTGGTGGGGAACAAGCAAGCTGGAGGCGTATGTGCGCGCATTGCGGGGGGCAACGGCTGTGACCTAGCGCCCGTTTTTAACAGGCGGACCTTTTTACTAGTTCTTTTATATATCATTTATGTTTGCCCATTGTAGACTCTTTCCTATTCCCCGATTGAGAGTTCTATGCAGTTGGCAAAGCCATTATTTCCCACAATGCAACGAGGTTTGCCATGGCTCTGACATCACACTGTGGGGGCGGTTTCATCACAATATCGGCCATACAGACCCCTCTGAGAAAAGATGAAGATTTCTCATGGGAAAGGGAGTATCAGCTACTGACTGGGATAAAGTTCAATCAAGGGGCTTGGAGAGAGGGGATTTATAGGATCCAGAGCCTTCCCTCTCTATGGGTAAGTATCTGACTTTGTTTTTCCTTGCTTCAGATTTACATTTTTTTCCTAATGAGATGAAAATCATATACCTGCTACATAAAATAAATTATATACTTGCTAAGAAAAACAATTAAAAGTGTATATGGATAGTGCAGTGTGAGGTTCTGTAACGATGCACAGCTTGACAGATGAGTCACTGCAATGAATCAACATTAAAAATACAACAAAAACATGATTAAAATTCATAAGAAGAAAAAGAAAACATATTAGAGAGATTCGTACGAGGACAAGGGAGGAGGGGCCAAATGATTATGTTAATCTCTGCAAATGAGCGGACAGAGATTTCTGGAATAAACAGAACGAGTTTAACTCTTTTCCGTCCCCTATTTAAAGCACCGTACAGATACTGCACTTCTGCTATCCAAATCGGTGATCATTTCAGCTGACAGCCCGCTAGAAGGCAGTGACAGCTCATGCAAGTTTGTAAATAAACTAGCCAGCTTTTACTGCAAGCCTTGCGGTATTTCAGTACTAGGTTAGAATAGTATTCCGTTTCCGTCACATGTTCACCGCTCGTTGACCTGGCCTATTTAAACAGATGACTTTCTAATATCTCATTTCAAGGAAGTGAGCTGTCACCACTGCGATGACCTCTAGGGGGCAGCGTGTAGCTTCCCGCTCTTATCCTCAGCCAATAGCAAGGTCATGGCACAGGAAGGGAGGGGGCAGATGGAATTTGAAATGGATGAGGAATTAATGGAAAGTGTTAAGCTGTAGGACAAATCTCCATTTAGACAAAACAGGGTTTGCTCGGGACTTTCCGACAGCAGGGCGAGGAGAGGTAAACTTACTGGGTGAAATCACACTTCCCTTTAAAGAGGAACTTTAACCAAAGATTGAACTTCATCCCAATCGGTAGCCGATACCCCTTTTCCCATGAGAAATCTTTTCTCAAAAAGATCAGGGGGGTCTGTGTGGCTGATATTTTGGTGAAACCCCTCCCACATAGTGTGATGTCATGACCATGGTCCTGACAGTTTGCTGTCTGTGAGCCTTGTTGTATTGTGGGAAATAACAGCTGTTTCCAACTGCCAAGCAAACAATATCTCCTTCTGTGCATAGAACTCTCAGTAACGAACATTCCGCACAGATCACCTGGCAGAACTAAAGATGTTCCCACCAGTGATACATTTCAGAATGCAAACCATGGAGAGGAAAGATTTTACAATAAGAAAACACTGACTAAATCACTTATACATGAATACTGTAAAAATAAGCAATTTATTCATTATGTTATTTTCACTGCAGTTCCTCTTTAACCTCCTTGCCGGTTATCCCGAGGACAGCTCGGGGTAACCTGCGCAGGAGAATTTCTCAGGCCCCGCTGGGCCGATTTGCATAAATTTTTTTTCCCTACACGCAGCTAGCACTTTGCTAGCTGTGTGTGGTACACGATCGCCGCCGCCACCCGCCGATTCGCCGCTACCCGCTGCGCCGCCCCAGACCCCTGCGCAGCCTGGCCAATCAGCCTGGCTCAGCAGCGCTGAGGGGTGGATCGGGATTCCCTGTGACGTCCATGACGTCGGTGACGTCATCCCACCCCGTCGCCATGGTGACCGGGGAAGCCCTGCAGGAAATCCCGTTCTGAAAGGGATTTCCTGCTTACTCTGATCGCCGGAGGCGATCGGAGTGGGTAGGGGGATGCAGTTTGTCAGCGGCTATCATGTAGCAAGCCCTGGGCTCGCTACATGATTTAAAAAAAATAAAAAAAAAGTTCTGCGATGCCTCCTTGCCGGCGTGAATTGAACCGGCAAGGAGGTTAAAGAGAAATTGTAACTACTTATAGTAGAATGCAGTAAATTATTCAGGATACCCATTTTCACAGTAATTTACCCGGTTTCAGCATCAGGAACACTTCCTATAGCTATATATTGCTATAGATTGGCATGTAGCCCCGCCCTCCCAGTTAGGCTTAGCCTAGGCTGTTAATTATGCAGAATCCCTCCCCCCAAGCATTCTGGGAGACCAGAGAGCTTTTCTACTGGCTTTAGAACTCTCAATAAAAGAACAATCCACAGAGATCACCTGTCAGGACTAAAAATATTGCTGCCTATGATACATTTCAGGAAGTAAATCAGTGAGAGGAAAGATTTTACAATGGGCAAACACTGATTAAATAATCTATAGATGAATAGTGTAAAAACATAAGCAGCTTATTCATTATGGTTGTTTTCACTACAGTTTCTCTTTAGGCCCCGTTTCCACTATCGCGAATCCGCATGCGTCTTGCGTATGCAGATTCGCATAGACAATATAAGTGAATGGGCCTGTTTCCACTTGTGCGTCTGCGGGAGCTATTAATTGTGCGGAGAAAATCCGCACGGAACACCCTGCAGAATTCGCGTGCTTGTGGAATGCAGGCGAATCGCACACAATGTATTTAATAGGGAAATCGCATGCGGTTTCCCCATGCGTTTTTGCCGCGAATTCGCATAGGTACCAATATAAATTCACACAGGCAGTGACATGGTTAAAAATCGCATATACCCTCACCTATGCGAATTCGCATGCAAATACGCGGCAAAAAAACGCATGCGGAATCGCATCCGCATGCGATTTCATCAGCGGTGGAATCCAGGCAATTCCGCACCGCAATAGTGGAAACGAGCCCTTACAGTGAGCCTTTTGTAAACTAAAAACATCTCATGAATGCAGAACTTAAAAGTTGAATAAAAGGAACCGGCCCGTCTTAGAACATGATTTAGGAACAATTTTAGGAGCAGGCAGCTGTAGGTTGCTAAGGGGGAAACAAGAATGGATAAATTGGTGAAGCTGGCATTTGCCATATCATTATGCATATCCTCTTTTATTTACAATAAGGTTTCCCTTGCTTGGTGGTGACCGAGACGCACGGCCGGTGAATATCGGCTTGTTTGGTAAATATGTCCGGCTGGCCGTCCAGCACAGCTGATGATAACATTACAGGAGAGTGCGACGGATTGTAAACATAAAAACACGTCACGTCTCGTGTGTAACAGGACACGGCACACGCAGACATCCCTGATCATCTACTGAACAATAAGTGGTGAAGGGGAAAGCACCCAGCTATAGGGTCTACTGGTAAAAAAAAAGTGTACCTGTGGTGAAAAAAAAATAAGGATTAAAGTAAGATACTTACATCAGTAGAGGGAAGCCTCTGTATATAGTCCAGAAGCTTCCCCCATCCAGGGCCTAACAATCACCCCTGCAAGGGATGCAGCCGCAGGGGGATCTGTGGAGGGAGAAACCTGTGGGGAGCACCTACAGACCTGGCCACCTGTACTGGGGGCATCTATACCTGGCTAACCTATACTGGGGGCATCTATAGACCTGGCCACCTATACTGGGGGCACCTACTGACCTGGCCACCTATACTGGGGGCACTTATACCTGGCCACCTATAATGGGAGCATCTATACCTGGCTGACCTATACTGGGGGCATCTATAGACCTGGCCACCTATACTGGGGGCACCTACTGACCTGGCCACCTATACTGGGGGCACTTATACCTGGCCACCTATAATGGGAGCATCTATACCTGGCTGACCTATACTGGGGGCATCTATAGACCTAGTTACCTATACTGTGGGCACCTATACCTGGCTAACCTATACTGGGGGCATCTATAGACCTAGTTACCTATACTGGGGGCACTTATACCTGGCTAACCTATACTGGGGGCATCTATAGACCTAGTTACCTATACTGGGGGCACCTATACCTGGCTAACCTATACTGGGGGCATCTATAGACCTAGTTACCTATACTGGGGGCACTTATACCTGGCTAACATATACTGGGGACGTCTATAGACCTAGTTACCTATACTGGGGGCACTTGTACCGGACTAACCTATACTGGGTGTGTCCATAGACCTAGTTACCTATACTGGGGGCACTTATACCTTTCAGATGTAAAGCTTTGCCTGGAGCTAAATGTGGAGTATTATTCCTGTCTGTGCATTGCGTCCAAAGTCCCTTACTGGGCAGGGTACTGAACAAGCAATACAGACATCTACTCCTCAGGAAACCAACCATGAGGTCCATAGAACACTACCTAATATTCACATAAGCCCCTCCCCCACTCACAGTATACAACTACTAACACAGTGAGATCTAAAGCTCCACTCTAAAGTTATTCATATCACATTTGTTGAGCTTAGAAAAAAGTTTCATGATTAAGAAAAAGTAAACTTTTTTGCAAAATAAAACCAGAAAATAAAAACACTCGCTCCACCAATTCACAGATTCTCACCTACTCCTTTGTGACTTAGCTGCCTAATCACTCCCCTTCTCGGCCAGGTCTAAAGCCACACCTTCTCACTAGTGGGAGGCAGTCAAGATAGGTTTGTTTCAGCAGGGGGCGTGGGTTTAGGCATCAGAGGGGGTGGTTAGGGTTAAACATTGGGGGGTGGTTAAGCATCAGAGGGGGTGGTTAGGCATCAGAGGGGGTGGTTAGGGTTAGGCATCAGAGGGAGTGGTTAGGGTTAAGCATTGGGGGGTGGTTAGGGCTAGGCATCAGAGGGAGTGGTTAGGGTTAAGCATTGGGGGGGGGGTGGTTAGGCATCATAAGGGGTGGTTAGGGCTAGGCATCAGAGGGGTGGTTAGGCCTCAGAGGGAGTGGTTAGGGTTAGGCATCAGAGGGAGTGGTTAGGGTTAGGCCTCAGAGGGAGTGGTTAGGGTTAGGCATCGTAAGAGAGATGGCTTATGTGAGAATAGGGTTATGTTTAGCGATAGTAAAATAACGGTAACATCTCTCGATATTTTACTATCGTAATAAGCACTGCCCAATAGTAGAGTATCAGTAATTTCACTAATACTCTACTAGCAGCTATCTACCCAGGTTAATTGACTCTGTCTGCCGCCCTTCTTGCATGTGCACATGTGAAAAGGGGATGGGAGTGGAAGGTGGAGACAGTCAGCTTGCGTTTCTGCATGGGGGGGGGGGGTGTATATGTGTGGAGTGTGTATGTGTATAGAGGGTATAGTGTGCGTGAATATGTGTGTGCATGTTACGGTTTACATGTGCAGTACGGTGTATGTGTATACGTATATAGTGGTGTGTGTGTGTGTGTGTGTATAGTGTGTGTGTGTGTGTGTGTATATTGTGTGTGTGTGTGTGTATGTGTGTGTGTATATTGTGTATGTGTATGTGTATGTGTGTGTGTGTGTGTGTGTGTGTGTGTGTGTGTGTGTGTGTGTGTGTGTGTGTGTGTGTGTGTGTGTGTGTGTGTGTGTGTGTGTGTGTGTGTGTATTGTGTGTGTGTGTGTGTCTGTGTGTGTGTGTGTGCGTTTTCATGGTGGGTTGGGAGGTGTTGGGAGTGTTGTATTATGCCGGATACAATATGGAGAATATTAGCGGATATTATCTGCCACGCAGTCAGACCGTACATTTGTCGGGTTGCGAGGAATAAAAATGGCGGCGTGGCGGACATCTCACCTCGGCTTATCCTCTGCTTCTCCCCGGACAGAATCCCCGGCGTGTCGATCACGCTGATGCTCTCCAGGACCGGGTTGGGCAGCTGTGCGCAGACAAACCTGGACGACAAACAAAAGGACGGAGAATGTGAGCTTTGTTTAGCTACAATGTACACTGCATGGCTAAAAGTATGCAAATTCATGTTCTGATGGTAAAACTAACTACAATCAGTGCATAAAGTCGGACATCCGTCCATCCATGCAATCTCCCGCTACTCAAGTTGCACCAATAGCATAACTTGTGGTACACGCTCCCGGTAGGTACGGTAATATTGCCTTATAGTGCATGCCAATATTACCACACTTTTGGACAAACATTTGCAGAGGATGTTTTTACCAGCATGACAACCATAGGGGATGAGCACACTCTTGCTTCTTTGCATCTTTCAGCAACACATTAGGATATCAGACGGATATGCAGTGCAAGCACAAAGAGTGCACAAGTGTTTCTACAAAGGTTTGCCACAAAGTTGGAATGTTAGCTAGAACGTCATTGTAGGCAGTTGTCTAGGGGCTCAGCTCCCAAATCTCCCTACTTTCAGTGGAATCACCATGATGGTACAGGGGGTGCGGTGTGCATCAGGTGTCACCGAGGGTTAAAGGGAATCAAGCACCCTTTTTTCTGGTTTCTAAAAGCTATTGGAGCTGCCATGTTCCCCCCTCCCCTTCTAGCTACCCTTATTTACCCACAGGGAAGGTGTAAAGATAGCATCTCTGACTTCTGTAAACTATTTGAAGCACAGTGTCCAATCTACCCACCCCCCTGCTGATGAAAGCTTTTTGTTTGCTCTCTGCTAATGTGTGCAATAAAATAATTACATCCTTATGTGCAAAAGTAGGAGTAAATAGGATAGTAAAGGCCTCTGTTAAACTCTTAAATGTAAAAATAAGGAGGTAAAAAATTTCAGGTTTTTTAGTAATGAGCCACACTGTTGGCAAGCATATTACACGTGCTATGGAGATGCCCTGGGTGCTAAAAATGGCGCTTGGTTCACTTTTATGCAGAGTAAGCATAGTGGAATGTTATATTTTACCTGTCCTACAGAAATGCTTCTCCTTCATTGTCTAGAGGGGTATGTATGTGTGTGACTTACCCTTCTTAATACTGCTACATGAGGGAGGCAGCCTATCTAGGGGGGAGCAGGAACAGGAAGGGGGGGGGGGGGTGAAACGAAGGCCCCAAATTACCACCATCTGAGAAATGGGGGTGGGGCTTTGCGGTCACACCTGTTGCCCCTTATTTGGCAGCAGAAGAATAACATGGATTGACCGCTGGTCTTGTGAAGACTCGATATGTACAGAAAGCTGCAGAGGTCTTGCTGTGAGAAGTTAGGACGTGTCAGATCAGATGTACTCTGCACACAAGGCTGTGTTTTCATAGCTGCGCTGTGTTTGTGGAACATATTTGCTGGGCCGTGTTTGTTCCAAGTGTGAAATTATAAACTGACAGAAAATCTGGAACGAGATCAAACTCCACGAGAGGAGGCTGCTGCTTTAACACAAGTGTTATCTTACTTCTCAGATAAGGATGTCATCTGTATTATAAAAACAGCAATAATATTAGCCTGGGCTTACTGCGGTTTTGCACAACGGGGTGTCGAGTCTAATGAAGGATATGAGAGAGAGAGAGAGAGAGAGAGAGAGAGAGAGAGAGAGAGAGAGAGAGAGAGAGAGAGAGAGAGAGAGAGAGAGAGAGAGAGAGAGAGAGAGAGAGAGAGAGAGAGAGAGAGAGAGAGAGAGAGAGAGAGAGAGAGAGAGACACAGTGGTGGACACCGACAGGTACAGTATTTATGCACAAGCACCAGGGGGCAAGTCTTCATTTTGGGGCATGTGGCCAGGAGTGGCGAGGCGGTGTCAATAGGCCAATTCCCAAAAGATTTGATGCTGAAATTGATCGGGAATTGGCTTGTGCTTTATGGCGGCCAACAGCTCTCTCTCTGATCAGATTTGATCTACAATTTGTCTTCTATAACTACCTGGAAAGCATTACTCCCATGGGCAGTGTTCTCCCCAGGCTCTTTTAGCTGGGTGCTCCACCCGGCTAGTTTTGGTGAGCACCCGGCTGTCATCGGCTCACTTCCTCCTCTGCTGTAAGCAGAGTTGTGCAGAGAAGCGCCAGCCTTGTATTCTTTCATCTTGCCCCTCCCAGCTACTTTTTCATGCCACCCAGCAGGAAAAAAATTCTGGGGAGAACAATGCACGGGGAAGAGGGAGGGTGAAGCAGCAATATGCTGTCAGTCTTGGGCTGCTCATACAGGTTTCAATTTTTCTGATCGATTTCCAGCTGATTCGATCAGTTTGATCACATCTGCTGGCCATCTATAACACATCTAATCAATTGGTTGGTGGAGGCTGTGCAGGGGTGGAAGTGGACAGGGGAATGAAATGGATGTCCTATTGCAGGGCATTGCATTGAGCAGTACTATGCTTGTGGTTCGATTGATGCTCGATAGATTTCTGCTTATGGATAGTGAGATTAGCATGTTGTGAACAAAATGATCACTAAATTGCAAATGATATTGGGATGGATCGGTTTGGCATATCGGGCCATAATGGCTAATTGTACACTGTGAGATTCTTTACAGGTGGACAGAGCAGAGAAATGACCAAACCGGGTTTATATAAAAAAGGGCACCTGTAAAAAAGGGCGCCTGGTGGAGCCCATATATACCAATTTTGGCTACAAAAAAGGCGCCTGGTGTAACCCATATAAACTTCGGCTACAAAAAAGGCACCTGGTGTAGCCCATATAAAATTTTGGCTACAAAAAAACTCCGGGATGTGTTAATTACTATTCCCCCTCCATGCCGCCATGGATAGTGGGGGAATGAAATAACTCGGCTTCCAGCGCTTGTAGCCCATATAAAAACTTCTGCTACAAAAAAAGGCGCCTGGTGTAGCCCATATAAACTTAGGCTACAAAAGAGGTGCCTGGTGTAGCCCATATTAACTTCGGCTACAAAAAAAGGCGCCTGGTGTAGCCCATATTAACTTCGGCTACAAAAAAGGTGCCTGGTGTAGCCCATATCAAAACTCGGGCGCCCTTTTCTACACCTTGTAACCCATATTTCCAGAAATAACATTGATGTCTATGGCGGCGCCCTTTTCATACATGCAGCTCAGGCGCCCTTTTCAACCGATACCACCAAACCAGGTTTGGTTGCTCTGTACAGTCCAATCAGCACCTCCCGTCTCCTGACCCGTTTGCATTTGCTGCAATGGCCAGTGCATTTTATGGCTGAGCCGCTTGGTTGGGCCATTTACTGCTCTGGATCACATGACTGGCTGTACACCTAAAGGGAGCACTCCGTTTTGTGCGCCAAACCATTGTTTCTCCCCAAACTATCATCCGAGGGATCAAGCACATATGTACTCACGTACAATTAGCCACAAAATAAGCATACTGTATAGCATACAGCAAATTACATATCTGGCTTGCTATATTAATTCAATTAATATAGCAAGCCAGATATGTCATGTGCTGTATGCTATATGTTTATATAGTGGTTTTCCTAAATCCCAGCTGGAATCCCTCAGCCCTCGGTTACACCAGCCATCCCATTAGCAATGATGGATTTGGGTGGGTCTGTGTTTGGCTGGGATCCCAGTGCTGGAAAGGCTCGTACAGTCCTCACCATGTGCAGAATCCCTTGTGTGGCCAGTGGGAGGTATAGTATGTAGAGATCTGATGCACAAACTACTGACATAGGAAACCAGCTAATGGCCATGGTACTGCTTAATTATGTAAAGCCCATCAGATGCAGCAATCCCAGTGTTAGTGTACTTAAATGACTTACTATGAGGTTCCTGATCAATAATGCAATTCTCTTGTATAATTGTGTACAGTATAAGTAATCACTCTCTGCCTGTACTGATAGCAAACTAGCAGCAGCTTATACCTCCAGTATAAGCTGTTACTCTGTCCCCATAGAAAACTAGCTGCAGTGTGTAATGATCTCTGTTACCTCCAGTATGTACAGTATAAGCGGTTACTCTGTGCCTATACTGATAGTAAACTAGCAGCAGTGTGCTGATTGCTGCTACCTCCAGTATATACAGTATAAGCTGTTACTCTGTGCGTATACTAATAGTAAACTAGCTGCAGTGTGTGCTGATCTCTGCTACTCCCAGTTAAGCTGTTATGCTGGATACACACGTTGCGTTTTCCCGTGCGATTCGCGGGATCGATTCCGTCGATTCGATTATTTCCAACATGTTCGATCGTGTTTCGATGGATACAGCCGTCGATTTTGCATACTTAATATGCAAAATCGACAGCTGTATCCATCGAAACACGATCGAAATAATCGAATCGACGGAATTGATCCCGCGAATCGCACGGGAAAACGCAACGTGTGTATCCAGCGTTACTCTGTGTCTGTACTAAATAGTACACTAGCTGCAGTGTGTGCCGATCTCTTCTACTTCCAGTATTTGTACAGTATATGTGGTTACTTTGTGCCTGTACTGATAGTAAACTAACTGCAGTGTTTGCTGATCTATGCTACCGCCAGTATGTACAGTAAAAGCTGCTACTTTATGTTTGTACTGATTGTAAACTAGCAGCAGTCTATGTTGATCTCTGCTACCTCCAGTATGTACAGTATAACCTGTTACTCGGTGCCTGTACTGATATTAATCTAGCTGCAGTGTGTGATGATTTCTGCTACCTCCAATATGTATAGTATAAGCTTTTACTCGGTGCCTGTACTGATAGTAAACTAGTTGCAGTGTGTGCTGATCCCTTCTGTCTCCAGTATGTACAGTATAAGCTGTTACTGTGTCTATACTGATAGCAAACTAGCTGCAGTGTGTGCTGATCACATCTACTTTCAGTATGTACAACACAAGCTATTACTGTGCCTAGCTACAATGCCAGCCAATAACAAAGTGTTTTTTCTTCAAATCCAATGCCTCCTTGGATTATAACCCTCTGACCCCCCCCCCCCCCCCTCTTTTGTGGTCTGGGGGATCTTGGCAAACCACGTCTGTAGTCTTTTACAAGCAAAGCCGGATCATCCACAAGGCAAACCTAGGTAGTTGTCTAGGGCCTGGAGAGAGTCTAGGGCCCTGCCGGATGCTATCCCCCACCAAATCTTACTATAGAAGCCAGATGACCATCAGCTGAGGACAAAAACTGCTATATTGCCTAAGGTCCCATTTCATTGCAATCCGTTTCTAGTTACAAGTAGAGCTGCTCAAATCTGGATCCGGGAGACAACCGGATAGTTCTATCCGGATATCTCCCAGTTACCTGTGCGCTTCAATCTTACCTGTCTGACGTCTTCTTCCTCCATCCTCGGCGCCTCCCACAATGCGGTCCAAGCGGCGGTCACATGATTACAACACTTCCTTCTTACAGGTTGAAGGAGGAAGTGTTTGTAATCACGTGACGCGCGTGGAGGGCATCGTGGGAGGCGCCGAGGGACGGACGAAGAAGACGTCAGACAGGTAAGATTGACCCCTCCGCCCACCCCGCACAGATTTACTGGGAGATATCCGGATAGCAACTATCTGGGTATCTCCCGGATCCGGATTTGAGCAGCTCTGGTTACAAGCTGTCTGCTATTGACTGCCTAGCGTATGCCTCCAGCACCTGGGTTACAACAGATCATAGTGAGGATAAAGAAAAAGGTGTGTGAAATTGCAGCCAAGCAGGTTTAGTTACATGCAGCACATGCTGTGCAAACGTTCTTTTATAAACTCACAAATCCAAAAGTTACTGTAAAAAATCTACTTACCCGGGGCTTCCTCCAGCCCCTGGCAGACGATATATCCCTTGCCGCAGCTACGGTGTCCCAGGATCTTCTGCGCAGAACGCTCCTGCCTATGCAGAAGATGCTGGCCTGATGAGCTCGGCATCTGCAACAGAGGGGACCCCGGGATACCGGAGCTGCGGTGAGGGACATATCGGCTGCCATGGGATGGAGGAAGCCCCAGGCAAGCAGTTTGTTTTTTTACTCAGACCTGTCCTTTAAAGCGGAGTGAACCCCAGCATTTCTTCTTTGCAGCATATTATATACTACCACCATTTTTTTTTTGTAGAACAGCATTCAAGTAGTTAAACACAGGAGTAACAAGCTCAGTGCAGAGAAAGCTGGACGCATCTGAACTGGAGATAATGTTAGCTTGTGTTTACTTAATTGTATCAAGTGAGGAATGTGACACATTCTCTGACTGTGCAGATTCTCCTGGACACAGAGAGAGCCCTTAAATAGGCCCTGTAGTGACATACAGTTGAACACAGTAAATTGTTCAGGATACCCAGTTTTACAGTAAATGTCTTGTTTTCAGCATGGGAAACACATCTTAAATCTATATATTGCAGTATATTGGTATGGAGCCCCGCCCTCCCAGTGATATTTAGCATAGGCTGTTTAGCTATACAATATTCTTCTCTCAAAGCATTCTAAGGGTACGTTTCCACTTGTGCAGCGCAATTTGCTCGCGGAAAACGCGTCAACGAATCCGCATACGGTTGCGGATTCGTTGACGTTTCCATGCGGATTTTCACGCGGAATCGTTCGCGATTTTAACTACGCGATTTTAACCATGTCAATGCCAGCAAGCATTGACATGGGTTTTTAAACAAAATCGCACGCGGAAACGCCGGGAAAACCGCAAGACTCAAGTGCTTGCGGTTTTCCTATTTAGTTACATGACCGACGATTCGCGTGCGGGTGTGTGGCGTGCGAATTCTGACGGCTCTGCTGTGCAGATTTTTTCTGCATAGTGATCCGCACAGAATTCCTGACAATTGGAAACGGCGCCATCCACTTGTATTGGTTGAGCGAATCTGCATGCAGGAAACGCATGCAGATTCGCTCTAGTGGAAACGAGCCCTCAGAGATTAGAACACTCCGTAAATTAACATGCTGCAGAGCTGCACCTGACAAGACTAAAGATGTCGCCACCTGTGATAAATTTTAGAATGTAAAGCAGGACGATGAAAGATTTTACAATGGCCAAACACTGACTAATTTATAAATGAATATTGTAAAAAAAAAAAAAAAAGTTTTATTCATTATTATTTTCACTACAGGTCCTCTTTAATGAGTGCTATTTTCTGTGATATGTAATAGATGCCCTGACAGCTCCTCTCAATAAGTAACTCCATTCATCTTACCTGCTCTGTCATCGCGATTACTGGGCGTTTAATTAGACCTCGGAGCAGCAACATTCCTGCTCAATATTCGCCGTCCCCAGGGATGTCTTCACACTGCCCTGCCTGATAATCAGAGCCCTGCTGTGAGAATTCACATTCTTCCTACAAACCAGAGGCCGGAACGTTCCTATATCCGACTCCCAGACCTAACTCCTGGATCACTCCGACAGACACACATGGAAGTGAAAGTGTAGATAGTAAGCATTTACTTGGCCCATTTCTAAAGCTCCGGACATACGCTAGATGAAACTTGGCTGATGCTGCTGCTGCTGTTGATGACCGTCTCTGCTAAGGATCTAGTTAGTATGTGTATATAACATCCTCCAACCCCACTCGGCTGCTTGGTCAGAGCATATTCCTCCCCACTTACCCCACCCACTGCGTGACATCACTTGTGAGCCGCTCTGCCCCCCCACATAGGAACAGGACACATCGCTAGCCTCTAGACTAGCAACACATCAGTGCAGCCTCGACCCTGCAATGGCAGGAGTGCCGATCCCCACCGAAGATATGCCTCGTATCGGGGCACAAGGCTCTCCTTGCTGTTCCAGCACTGGGACCTCCAAATCTCTTGGACAAGCAGGGCTGGGAGTCGAGGAGTAAGAGTCGGAGCAATTTTTGGGTAGCTGGAGTCGGACTCTATGGTTTCATAAACTGAGTTGGATGACGTAGCCACTCCATAGCCCTGCAAAGACTGAGGAGTGTGAGTCGGAGTAATTTTGGGTACCTGAAGTCAGAGTTGGAGTTGGTGGTTTCATAAACTGAGGAGTTGGATGATTTTAGTACGGACTCCACAGCCGTGTTGACAAGGAGAGCACACGCCAACGCTCCCGCCTGTGAACGAGCGCGGCTGCAGTGTGCTGGAGGTTTCGCGCCTATGCAGGATCACAGAGACATTTGGACTTGCCTTTTCTGCCGAGCAGAATTAACTCCATGTTACTGAAGAGGCACAAGGCATCCTGCGCCTGCACACTTTGGCCATCCTCATTCACAGAAGGGAGCAGAGCCGTTACTTTCCAGAGGGTCCCACCGCTGGATCGGTGGTCTCAAAGATGACATGGGAAGCCACTGGAGGATGCAGAGGCTTCCCTCTACCGAGGCAAGTATGCAAACTTATAGGTGTGCTTTAAAGTGTACCTGAAGGTAAGAAAAATGCCTCTACGGGGTTCTCACCTGAGGAGGGGAAAGCCTCTGGATCCTAAAGAGGATTCCCCTGTCCTCCTCTGCAGGCTTGTTCCTGCACTGGGACCCAAATGAGAGCTTGTCAACAGCTTGCACATGCGCACTAGCATGGACTCGCTCGGCTTTCTTGAGCCCAGGCTACTGCGCAAGTGCGAGCCGCTGAGAAGGATGGGGAACCTAGTTAGGATCCAGAGGCTTCTTCCTCCCGAGGTGAGTATCTAAATTAAGCCTTAAATGAAACCTGTAAAGTGGCAAAAACAAAAAAAAAAAAAAAAAAAAGTTTCACTTACCTGTGGCTTCTGCCAGCCCCCTGCAGCCTCCCTGTGCCCTTAATGATCCTCCGGACCCCCACCGCGGCGCAGTATCGTTACCGCCGACTTGCAAGTTGATGGCCACGCAGCCTCGTTTGCACTTTCATATAAGAAAATCCCTACTGTGCCTGCGCAGGACGCTCCAGGCGAAGAGAACGCAAACGAGGACATGCGCGGCCAGGGCTGTGCAGACGCAGTGGCCGGCGACTTGCGGTAACGAAACTGCGCCGCAGTGAGGGACCGGAGGATCATTCAGAGATGGTGCGGGCAGAGGGAGGCTGCAGGGGGCTGGTAGAAGCCCTGTGTAAGGGAAACTTTTTTTTTTTTTTTTTTTTTTTGCCACATTACAGGTTTCCTTAAAAAGTAAATGTAAAGGCAAAAAAAAAAAAAAAAAAAAAAAAAAGTTAGATACTCACCTATGGAGAGGCAAGGCTCTGGATCCTATAGAGCCTTCCCTGTCCTCTCTTGCTACCGTCGTTCCAGTGCGGTCACTCCCATTGTTTGTACTCAACCAATTAGTGGAATACACGTCTGTGACCCCTCAGGAGGCTTTGGAAGCACACGCGAAAGTGCAGTACTCAGGAACACGAGTGCTTCCACAGCCTTCCAAGGCAGCAAATTAAACAAGGGTGATGTCGTTGGAACGAGGGTTGCAAGAGAAGACAGGGAAGGCTCTATAGCAGGGGTTCCCAAATGTTTTGGGTCAAGGGCCGGGTCAACATACTTCAGACTGCTGGGGGGCCGGAATATACATAATATGAAGTCTTTGCGGTCCAGACAGTGAAACATACCCAGATGTCAACCGGAAGACCAATTGGACAGCAGTATCACCTGATGTGGAATTTGATTGGAAACCAGCAAATTACTGCTTTCTGGCTTCCATGTGGATGGGTGGTGCCAGCACTGCTATTCTACATGTGGACCACCAATATTTAAAGATGTACGGTAGCTGACCACATCAATAAGTAATACATTTTGTGTGTGGGTGGCCGGTAAAAAAGCCTCAGGGGGCTACATTCAAACTCCGGCCCAGGAGCCAAATTTGGCCCTCAAAACCATTAAATTTGGCCCTCAAGTGGTTTCCCCACTTTGTATTATGTTTGGCCCACTCTAGACTACCAGGGAAGCTATACTGGAGGTGAAGCGGTAGAACACCAGGGAAGCCATATGGGGGCGGTAGGGAGAAAGCACTAAGCACTAGGGAACTGTATAGGGGAGGGTGGGGGCCTCTAGACACCAGGGAACTGTATAGGGGGAGGGAGGACCACTAGACACCAGAGAACTTTATAAAGGAGGAAGATGGCCAGTAGACATTGAGGTTGGCCCGCGACTTGGTCCCAGTGTACAATTTCGGCACACTTTGTATTTGAGTTTGACACCCCTGATCTATAGGATCCAGAGCCTCTCCTGTCCATAGGCAAGTAACTTTTTTTTTTGCCTTTACATTTATGCAAGCTGCATACATTTCTATAAAACCAGCATAACATTTGCATCAACTCAAAATCATTAGCATCTCTCTGACCATCTGTAGTAGCCCAGCTTAGCCCTGTATATTGGGGGTTCTCGGCACTGCATAGTGGCTTCCGGTAAGCTCCCGCATTGTACATTAGCTATCAGCCGAGGCTCAGCACAGCAGTGCACTCTGGCCAGCTAAGCTACGCCACTAACAGGATTCATTTCCTATTGAAATTCAGCTCTTAGGCAATCTGTATTCCCTGGAGCCTCCCTCCCCCTCTCTCTGTAATCTCTGGTTATCTGTACAAGGCTGGAGCACATGTCGAGTGTTCGGTAACAGAACGCCATCCCGAGGGAAGATGGGGATCGCTCAGCATTGTCCGCGGCCTGGCAGAGGATCAGAGCAGGGCGTGGAGCCATCACTGTACAAAACCTGACTTTCCAAACTACACAAGCTGCTCTCACACCGCCTCATCTACGCAGGCTGCGCTCACACCGGGCCCAGCGCCTGCACATCACCTCATCTACGCAGGCTACGCTCACACCGGGCCCAGCGCCTGCACATCACCTCATCTACGCAGGCTGCGCTCACACCGGGCCCATCGCCTCATCTACGCAGGCTGCACTTACACCAGGCCTCGCGCCTGCACAATGCCTGACTGCCAATACACACAGGCTGCGCTCACACCAGGCCCCGCGCCTGCACAATGCCTGACTGCCAAACTACACAAGGTGCGCTCACACCAGGCCCGGCGCCTGCACAATGCCTGACTGCCAAACTACACAAGCTGCTCTCACACCGCCTCATTTACG
Source organism: Hyperolius riggenbachi (assembly GCF_040937935.1). Classification (NCBI taxonomy): domain Eukaryota; kingdom Metazoa; phylum Chordata; class Amphibia; order Anura; family Hyperoliidae; genus Hyperolius; species Hyperolius riggenbachi. The sequence continues at coordinate 458,686,293 of NC_090649.1, read as the reverse complement.
CAGGCTGCACTCACACCGGGTCCAGCGCCTGCACATCACCTCATCTACGCAGGCTACGCTCACACCGGGTCCAGCGCCTGCACATCACCTCATCTACGCAGGCTGCGCTCACACCAGGCCTTGCGAATGCACAATGCCTGACTGCCAATACACACAGGCTGCGCTCACACCAGGCCCCATGCCTGCACAATGCCTGACTGCCAAACTACACAAGGTGCGCTCACACCGGGCCCTGCACCTGCACAATGCCTGACTGCCAATCTACATAGGCTGCGCTCACACCGGGCCTTGCGCCTGCACAATGCCTGACTGCCAATATACACAGGCTGCACTCACACCGGGCCCCGCGCCTGCACAATGCCTGACTGCCAATCTACACAGGCTGCGCTCACACCGGGCCCAGCGCCTGCACATCACCTCATCTACGCAGGCTGCGCTCACACCAGGTCTCGCGACTGCACAATGCCTGACTGCCAATCTACACAGGCTGCGCTCACACCAGGCCCCATGCCTGCACAATGCCTGACTGCCAAACTACACAGGGTGCGCTCACACCGGGCCCGGCGCCTGCACAATGCCTGACTGCCAATATACACAGGCTGCGCTCACACCGGGCCCAGCGCCTGCACAATACCTGACTGCCAATCTACACAGGCTGCGCTCACACCAGGCCCCGCGCCTGCACAATGCCTGACTGCCAATCTACACAGGCTGCACTCACACCAGGCCTCGCGCCTGCACAATGCCTGACTGCCAATCTACACAGGCTGTGCTCACACAAGGCCCCGCGCCTGCACAATGCCTGACTGCCAAACTACACAGGCTGTGCTCACACCAGGACCAGCGCCTGCACAATACCTGACTGCCAATCTACACAGGCTGCGCTCACACCGGGCCCAGCGCCTGCACAATACCTGACTGCCAATCTACACAGGCTGCGCTCACACAAGGCCCCGCGCCTGCACAATGCCTGACTGCCAATCTACACAGGCTGTGCTCACACCAGGACCAGCGCCTGCACAATGCCCGACTGCCAATCTACACAGGCTGCGCTCACACAAGGCCCCGCGCCTGCACAATGCCTGACTGCCAATCTACACAGGCTGTGCTCACACAAAGCCCCGCGCCTGCACAATGCCTGACTGCCAATCTACACAGGCTGCGCTCACACAAAGCCCCGTGCCTGCACAATGCCCGACTGCCAATCTACACAGGCTGCGCTCACACAAGGCCCCACGCCTGCACAATGCCTGACTGCCAATCTACACAGGCTGTGCTCACACAAGGCCCCGCGCCTGCACAATGCCTGACTGCCAATCTACACAGGCTGCGCTCACACCAGGCCCCGCGCCTGCACAATGCCTGACTGCCAATCTACACAGGCTGCGCTCTCACCCGGCCCCGCGCCTGCACAATGCCTGACTGCCAATATACACAGGCTGCGCTCACACAAGGCCCCGCGCCTGCACAATGCCTGACTGCCAATCTACACAGGCTGCACTCACACCAGGACCAGCGCCTGCACAATGCTTGACTGCCAATATACACAGGCTGCGCTCACACCGGGCCCAGCGCCTGCACAATACCTGACTGCCAATCTACACAGATTTCTCTCACACCAGGCCCCGCGCCTGCACAATGCCTGACTGCCAATCTACACAGGCTGCGCTCACACCAGGCCTCGCGCCTGCACAATGCCTGACTGCCAATCTACACAGGCTGCGCTCACACCCGGCCCCGCGCCTGCACAATGCCTGACTGCCAATCTACACAGGCTGCGCTCACACCAGGCCCCGCGCCTGCACAATGCCTGACTGCCAATCTACACAGGCTGCGCTCACACAAGGCCCCGCGCCTGCACAATGCCTGACTGCCAATCTACACAGGCTGCGCTCACACCAGGCCCCGCGCCTGCACAATGCCTGACTGCCAATCTACACAGGCTGCGCTCTCACCCGGCCCAGCGCCTGCACAATGCCTGACTGCCAATCTACACAGGCTGCGCTCACACCGGGCCCAGCGCCTGCACAATGCCTGACTGCCAATCTACACAGGCTGCGCTCACACCAGGACCAGCGCCTGCACAATGCCTGACTGCCAATCTACACAGGCTGCACTCACACCAGGACCAGCGCCTGCACAATGCCTGACTGCCAATCTACACAGGCTGCGCTCACACCGGGCCCAGCGCCTGCACAATGCCTGACTGCCAATCTACACAGGCTGCGCTCACACCAGGACCAGCGCCTGCACAATGCCTGACTGCCAATCTACACAGGCTGCGCTCACAGCCGGCCCCGCGCCTGCACAATGCCTGACTGCCAATCTACACAGGCTGCGCTCACACCAGGACCAGCGCCTGCACAATGCCTGACTGCCAATCTACACAGGCTGCGCTCACACCAGGCCCCGCGCCTGCACAATGCCTGACTGCCAATCTACACAGGCTGCGCTCACACCGGGCCCAGCGCCTGCATAATACCTGACTGCCAATCTACACAGGCTGCGCTCACACCGGGCCTGCACAATGCCTGACTGCCAATCTACACAGGCTGCGCTCGCACCCGGCCTCGCGCCTGCACAATGCCTGACTGCCAATCTACACAGGCTGCGCTCACACCGGGCCCAGCGCCTGCACAATGCCTGACTGCCAATCTACACAGGCTGTGCTCACACCAGGACCAGCGCCTGCACAATGCCTGACTGCCAATCTACACAGGCTGTGCTCACACCAGGCCCCGCGCCTGCACAATGCCTGACTGCCAATATACACAGGCTGCACTCACACCAGGACCAGCGCCTGCACAATGCCTGACTGCCAATATACACAGGCTGCACTCACACCGGGCCCAGCGCCTGCACAATGCCTGACAATCTACACAGGCTGCGCTCACACCAGGCCCCGCGCCTGCACAATGCCTGACAATCTACACAGGCTGCGCTCACACCAGGCCCCGCGCCTGCACAATGCCTGACTGCCAATCTACACAGGCTGCACTCACACCAGGACCAGCGCCTGCACAATGCCTGACTGCCAATCTACACAGGCTGCGCTCACACAAGGCCCCGCGCCTGCACAATGCCTGACAATCTACACAGGCTGCGCTCACACCAGGACCAGCGCCTGCACAATGCCTGACTGCCAATCTACACAGGCTGCGCTCACACAAGGCCCCGCGCCTGCACAATGCCTGACAATCTACACAGGCTGCGCTCACACCAGGACCAGCGCCTGCACAATGCCTGACTGCCAATCTACACAGGCTGCACTCACACCGGGCCCAGCGCCTGCACAATGCCTGACAATCTACACAGGCTGCGCTCACACCAGGCCCCGCGCCTGCACAATGCCTGACAATCTACACAGGCTGCGCTCACACCGGGCCCAGCGCCTGCACAATGCCTGACTGCCAATCTACACAGGCTGCACTCACACCAGGACCAGCGCCTGCACAATGCCTGACTGCCAATCTACACAGGCTGCGCTCACACAAGGCCCCGCGCCTGCACAATGCCTGACAATCTACACAGGCTGCGCTCACACCAGGACCAGCGCCTGCACAATGCCTGACTGCCAATCTACACAGGCTGCACTCACACCAGGACCAGCGCCTGCACAATGCCTGACTGCCAATCTACACAGGCTGTGCTCACACAAGGCCCCGCGCCTGCACAATGCCTGACTGACAATCTACACAGGCTGCACTCACAGCAGGTCAGCACATCGCCTCACATCCCAACTTCTCAGGTGTGGGATAGAGGTATTCCCCGCTCTGCCTGCTAGACCGGATATGTGAGATGAGTCAACCCTTATAATAATAAACATATGGAATCATCAACTGTAGCATCAGATTTCCATGCTAACGACGGTGTTTCTGGATAGCGTGGAATGGAAAATAAAGTTTTTCCTTAAAATAAATAAATAAAATAAAAAAAGGTCTATAGGCAAGAGGGATGCAAATTTACCATTGGGGCCCCATCCTTGGATCCAACTCCCCCTTGTGGCAGGTAAAACACACACCCACCCCTTCCCTCCCACCTTCTCCCCACATACCAGAGCAGAGGTGCAGTGTAATATTTACCTGCACAAGTGCACCATCATGTCTCTTCTGTTCTTCCAAGCAACTGCATGCTCTGTGCCTCCATACTTCCTTTTCCTGATCACGTGACATGCCTCAGGAGCCATAGTTATGCAGCATACAGTACATGTCTTCCAGGAGAACTAGAGGAGACCCAAAGCAGTATCGGAGCAGGTGAGTATTAAACTACTTCACTGCACCACTCTGCAGAAGAGGAGGGGTGGGGGTGGGGGGTAAAGGAACGGACACCCATGTCCTCCTTGGTCACCAGTTAGGCCACTTTATTCTTAGACTAAGTCAGTGATGGCTAACCTTAGCACCCCAGCTGTGGTGGAACTACAAGTCCCATGAGGCATTGCAATACTCTGACAGCTCTAAGCATAACTCGGGGAGGAGAGGCATGATGGGATTTGTAGTTTTGTCACAGCTGGCGTGCCAAGGTTAGCCATCACTGGACTAGGTTTTAGATTTTGTCCCCTTACATGATTGAGTTGGACACCCCTATATAAGAGCCTTCCCAGTCCTCTGCTCGTCCTCTCGTTCCACCCCCCGGCCTACATTCAAATGTACCACCGGCACACGGAACTAACCAGGTCTCTGAGTACCTCTAAAGATGAGTGGCTCCGCACTGCCCACGTGGAAGTCCGCATAATAAGTAGCCACTCATTTTCGGAAGTACTCAGAGTCCGATGCTGTATTGGGGTCTGGCGGTGAAACGAGGGGATGCAGAGAGGACAAGGAAGGGATCAAGAGCGCCTCTGAGGCACTTGGCTGCGGTACAGACTCATTCGTGTGTTCTCAATTATTTGCCTGATGAAGCGAGATTTTTAGGGAGGGAGGCAAGTCCACCATAGCTTCCCCCTTTAAACGGTTTTTATCCTTACTGGTGCCTCTGTTTACACATCTGCATATAGTCTAGTCCACCCTTGGTGGAGGGTTGTCTCCCCTTTCCTCTATCTACATAAAACAACTTCTTAAACATGAGTGGGGTCAGGTTCTAATTTTCCCTAACTGCCTTGATAGTGGTTGATTGTGTGGTAACCCGTGTTTGGAAGTATATTTCTTATAAGCATCATAAAATCTTTCTGTGAACAGCACAAATACTACACTATATTGGGCTCTCGGACTTCTTCTCCATCTTTGAGTGTTCCTGTCTCTAAAGCATGTAACACTTTCAGACCTAATCTGTCTAAGGTTACAATACTATTTGTTGTATTCCTTAGCTTTAACTCACATCTCTCCAGTGATGTCCCTCACCAGCAAGCTCACCTGTTCAGGAAGGCATTTCCAAAAGCATTCAGCTTACGGAACGGTTTCTTGGGGTCCACCACCAACGCATTGCCTGGAATGACCCCCTCAACATCACCGTGCATCACCGCAATGAAGGAGTCTGTGGTCGGCTCCGGTCCTATCCTCATCCCGGGGAAGTCCTGTTCTAGAAGATACCTGACGAGACAGAAGGAACACATTCCAACATCAGAATCATCAGAAAAAAAAGAAAAAAAAAAAAAATCCATAAAGAGTCCATAAACCAATCACTGGAGATTAGTGAAGGCCATGTCTAGGAGAACTCATGGAGAAGCATGTGATTTGTTTGATCAGCTGATAGATTTGCAAAGCTCTGATTTGCTGTGATCACATCCTGCTTTAGCACACAATCATGACTAGCAAATCAGAGACTTGCAGATCTATCACCTGACTAAACTGTTCACATGCTTCCCCATGAGTTCTCCTAGGCATGGCCATCACTACTGGAGATCAGAGGGAACACTCCTAGAAAAAAAAGCATTACAGATGATCAGTCAGAGCCTAATAATACTGGGTTGCATGCAAGAATGAAAACAAAAATTATTTGCAGGTTGGAATTGCGGTAATCAAAATTGGCAAGGAGGGCTGTTGGCTATCTAGATTCCAAACTGCATATAATGTGCATTGAATTTACATGCAAGCCAAATTATGATCTCAGGGACTATCCCTAGAAAACATTGATCACAATATCACTGAGCTTTAGGCTACTTGCACACCAAGACGTTGCGTTAGGTGCTACGTTATGGTCGCATAACGTGCACCTAACGCAAGGCCTGGTGCTCTTGTGGACATCGGAGTGAGCCGCGTTGTGCAACTCACTCTGGCGTCCGTGATGCGTACTCTTGTGCGCATGCGGCATCACGTGGTCCCGCCGGCCAATCACCGCACAGAGCAGCCCGCTCCAGGAAGTAAACACTGCACGTCACAACGTGCAGTGAATATTAATTAGCCATGTGCCTGGCCGCTCTCCGCTCCTCCCCAACATGACTGAGCATGTGCAGACAGTCTAACGCGGCTTAAGCCGCTCTAACGCCGTAGCATGCTGCACTTTCGGAAGAACGTGCAGCGTTACATGTAACGCAACGTGGGCTGTGTGAACAGCCCACTTGTGTTACATTGCTGTGCGTTGGGGGAGCGTTACAGGCTGCACTAACGTGCGCCTGTAACGTCCCTGTGTGGAAGCAGCCTTAGAGTTGCTGCCAATTTTCTGCATCTTAAACAGGAGCTGTAGTAAAAAGAACATAATGAATAAAATTACTTCTTTTTTTACAATATTCGTTAATAGATTGTTTTGTCAGTGTTTGCCCATTGTAAAAACTTTCCTCTCCCTGATTTACACTCTGAAATTTATCACTGGAATGTCCGTAACTGAGAGTTCTATGTACAGAGATTCTGCACAAAGCAAAGAGGTTCAGGGACCTTTCACACCGGGGCGGTGCGGTAATTTTACCGCCGGGCAATGAAAGTCTATGGAGACTTTCATACTTCCCCAGTACAGCGCGACAAGTGACGTTTTCGCCGCATCCCTGAAGCTGGTCCAAAACTACGTTACCGCTGTGGTGCTGCGTCGACTTGCAGCTATCTGCGTCATACCGGAAGTCTATGGCAAGATGTGTTTCTTTAAACACGTTGGCGTCATGACACGCATGCGCAGAAGCATATTTTAACAATATGCTTCCACATACCTGAAGCAGGAAGGCAAGCTCGCGTCACTTCCTGCTTAACCGGTGGCCAGACAGGGAACACTGCGCAGTAGCGCGGTGTTCCCTAAAGGCCTGTTTTTGGCAGTGCGATGCGGTGCATTGGGCACAACGCACCACATCGCTAACACTGGTTTACAGTGTGAAACAAGCCACAGACAGCAAATTGTCAGGACCATGGCATCACACTGTGGGAGGGGTTTCAACACAATATCAGCCATACAGACCCCCCCCCCCCGATGATCTATTTGAGAACAGATAAAGATTTCTCATGGGAAAGGGGGTATCGGCTACTGATTGGGATGGAGTTCATTCATTGATTAAAGGGGAACTTCAGCCTAAACAAACATACTGTCATTACGTTACATTAGTTATGTTAATTAAAATAGGCAATATAATCTCTTACCCACCCTGTTTTAAAAGAACAGGCAAATGTTTGTGATCTCATGGGGACAGACATCTTTTTCATGGGGACAGCCATCTTTTTGGTTGAAAAGAGGTGACAGGGAGCACGAGACACAGTTCCAACTGTCCTGTGTCCTTATCACCCCTCCCAGCTGCGCGCGCTAGGCTTCAAATCTCAAATTCAAAATTAAAAAATAAAAATTGCACCAAAACAGCAGGAGAACAACAACTTCAGAAATCTCATCATGCTTTGCACAGCATCAGGGGAAAATGCCTGGGCAGTTTTCTTCTGTGCAGCTAAAAATGAGGCTTGGGTAAGAAAAACAAAGTTCTGATGCTGTGAAACTGTTAAAGAAACATCAACCCTTTCAGTGCTGCTGAGTAGATTTTTAGTCTGGAGGTCCACTTTAAAGTTCCTCTTTAAAGCACACCTGAACTGGATCCAAACCTGGGCATTTTAACTTATCTGGGGCTTCTTCCAGCCCCCGTAGTCCATCGGGTACCTTGGCTTCCGCTGAGCCCCCTCGGTTCTCACACTGTCTGCTCTGAAATCCCTGCAGTCTGGAGCTCCACTGCGCATGTGCGGTCCTATGGGAGGGGTCTCACCAGTGCACATGTGCGGTCCTTGGGAGCGGTCTCACCAGTGCGCATGTGCGGACCTGTCCACTCCACGACATCGAAGGCGGGAGCATTCTGAGCATGTGCCGCTGAAGCTCCAGTCACAAGAATTTCAGAGCTGACAAGAGGAGAACAGTGGGGACGCAATGGATGCTGAGGTACCTATGGACAGACTACGGGGGGGGGATGGATGGGAGAAGTCTAAAAAATCAAGGTTTTTTTTCTCCTTCCATCAGAAATCGCAAATTTACTGCAATCGCGGGCGTATCCCGGTACTGATAATATGTGATGAAATTGCAGTGTGATGGCGTCTTAGTGAGAAAAGGCCCTGAACTTGGATGAGCTCAGCTGCTGCCAGGGAGAGGCTGTGGTAACAATAACGGACAGAGAAATGGGGAGGATTTATCTACATGTGGGAACTTCAGCAGATAAAATTCCATCGCAGATGCCTCTGAAATACCCAGGAGGTGTCAGATATGCCAAATATTTGGGGTGTAGAGATCTTGCGAAGTGTGTGACGTACTCAGACATACCAGGAATCCCATCAAAATGTAACACAATAAGGTGAACCAAGCAATTCTTTTTTCAGTACAGAGACCCGGTCATGTTTTCTGCTTAAAGTGGACCTAAACTCTAAGGCTGGTTTCACAGTGGGACGTTACAGGCGCACGTTAGAGCAGCCTGTAACGCACCCCACCGCACAGCAATGAAAAATCAATGGGCTGTTCACAGTGCCCACGTTGCGTTACAGTGTAACGCTGCGCCATAAGTCAACGTACTGCATGCAGTACTTTGTAAGCGGCAGAGCCGCGTTAGACTGCTTGCACATGCTCAGTAACATTGGGGAGGAGCGGAGAGCAGCCAGGCACATGGCTAATTAATATTCACTGCACTCAGTGACATGCAGGGTTTACTTCTTGGAACGGCCGCTCTGTGCGGCGATTGACCGGCGGGACCACGTGATGCCGCATGCGTCCAAGAGTGCGCATCACGGACGCCAGAGTGAGCTGCACAACGCGGCTCACTCTGACTTCCACATCAGAGAGCACCAGGCGTTGCGTTAGGGGCACGTTATGCGACCATAACGTCTTCTAAAACGCAACGTCCTGGTGTGAAACCAGCCTTAGGCCTAGTGCACACCAAAACCGCTAGCAGATCCACAAAACGCTAGCGGTTTTGGGTGCGGATGAGTGAGTTTAGTCCCAGTGCACACCGGGCGGATCTTGATACGATCCGCCGGGTGTTCACCGGCCGCATCCACATCAGCGTGGCTAATGTATCTCTATGGGCTGGTGCACACCGGCGGTTTGAGGTTTTAAGCAAACCGCAAACGTGCAGCAAGAGGCACGTTTGCGGCTTGGTAAAAACCTCAAACCGCCGGTGTGCACCAGCCCATAGAGATACATTAGCCATGCGGATTTTCAGGCGGATTCGGCCGGCGGATCCGCCCGGTGTGCACTGGGCCTTACACAGGACAGAGGGAAAACAGAGAAATGCACCCTGTATGTATTTAGAGAGTTCAGCCTGTCTAATTCTCCCTCATCTGTGACTAATCACAACTGTAATTTGATCTCTAAGCTGTGTCAGCTGTTGCCTCGGCAGAGCAGCTAATTTGTCAACACAGGATGTTAACCCTATGGCTGCTTCCATGAAAACAGGAAGTAGACATACTGCAGATTCATTGCAGGATTTGTATCGGCTTTTGTTCTATCTTTTAGAGCAGGAAGGAAGTTCTGTTCAGGTACCCTTTAACCCCCTTATTCTTCACAGACGCTTTCCTGCCCATGTAGGAACACAGCCACACTGTGAAGATGCAAGTACGGCCCGCGGCTGCGCAGTAGGACAAGCAAGAATGCCGTGCACAATTGACCCTGTGCTACTGTGTTTGGCCGTGCTCATACATGGATGGGAATGTGGCCATCAGAACATATTCTACAAGCTCTTGCCAAATATGTTCAGAAGGTTTGGATCGGTGGGGTTGAGGAAGATAGGGGAAGCCTCAGGATTAGCCAGAGGCTTTCCAGGACTTACAAAAGTACAGTAGAGTCTTAGTTATCCAGCACCAACAGGGATTAGTTGCTGCCGGATAATGCTAGTTACACACCATACAATTTTCTGGCAGATTTACCTGCCAGATCGATTATTTCCAATATGTCCGATCTGAATTTGGATCGATGTTTCAAATTTCCAAAACAATTAAAAAAAAACAAACTATTAAAAAAGTGATCAGAAAAATCGGAAAAAAAAAAATTAGATCGAAATTCAGATCGGACATGTTGGAAAGGGTCGATGTGGCAGGCAAATCTGCTGGAAAATTGTATGGGGTGTACCTAGCATTAGTGTGCTTTCTGGTTTCTTGAGAACCAATGATAAATATAGGCCCATCTACTACAGTACTATATCCTACTCTATATACATAACAGCCTGCTGGTGGCAAAGTGGCCTCTGTCCTGCCCGGTGGTCTGGTGGCTTCTTCTGGCGAGATTTGTCCTGGCTGGTGGCCTCTGTAAGGAGCCCAGGTGCTTGGGAGCAGTCTGGAGTACACATGCCAGCAGCAACTGAGCCAAATGCGGCCTTAGTCATGAGACTGACGCCGCCGCATCAATATATTTGCATAGCCGTTGATGGTGGTGGCCCAGCGCGGTAGTACAGCCGACAGGCGAATTTTTAAGAAACGTTTCCCCAAGGTTTCAGCATGATGAGGAGAGGTGGGGGAGCCATGGGAACAAGCTGTGAAGAATTCTGAGCCCACAAAACCTTTCAAATCAATCGAGTGAGCTTCTGGCATTTTGTGCCGGTTGCTTGAGTCTGCCAGTTAGTTGAGTTCCGGATAGCCGGGAGTGTACTGTATTCAAATTTCTTTCTATTTTTCACTTCAGGTACCCTTTCACAGCTGGTGGAATGAGGAGTTTGTTTGGTAAAAAAAAAAAAGTTGAATATTGTCTTATGAACAGACACAGTCATTCCACCAGGAAAAAGGGAAAAGTACTGGGCATTGCACACTGGCACATGAGAGTTAATCAGCCTGTTTTGGGCGGGCGTGCCCGCAGGCGTGACACTTTTGGCAAAAAGTTTGTTTTAGTTTTTCTGCAGCCAAGATGGAGACTCCGCCCCCCTCTCTGTCTAATGTCACAACAAGAGCAGCCTGTATGTATGGATTACCTTAATCTGTCTGTTTGCAGGAAAATGCTGCCTGTACAGTAATGCTACACATGGAGAATACATACCAGGGCTGTGGAGTCGGAGCACTTTTTGGGTACCTGGAGTCGGAGGTTTCATAAACTGAGGAGTCAGAGTCGGATGATTTTTGTATTCTACAGCCCTGATACATACACCGTTCTATTCACTGATCTCCCGAACATTTGTAACTGTAAAGCTACTCCAGAAACATCTTATAAACAAACACCAAGCATGCAATGTGAGAAGTGGCGTTTGACCTGACAAACGTGGCTCCCTTTCCAGGTGTGGTTATTGGAACAGAGTTTCAAGAGGACGAAGGATGCCTCAAACCAAAAGTGCCAAAGAATTGAGTGGTTTCCAAAGATGATGGATCATCGGAAAATATGAACATGGGGCGAGCCAAAGGGAAATAGCTGGTGCCCTACAGATTCCATAGTCCGCCATCAATCGGGTGATTGTCCAGTTCAAAAGGGAACGCAAGGAAACTATTCATCCATGTCTGGGCCAACCGGAATCAACAGTTGAAGACTGGCAAATGGTTCGTGGAAAGACAGCCCCGTTGCACAGCTGGAAATGTGGCAGAAAACCTGGAAGTGAGTGAAAGCAAAGCTATCAGATATCTGCTTCAACATGGGCAGCACGGTGGCCTAGCGCGCTCGCCTTGCAGCATTGGGTCCCCGGTTCAATTCCGAGCCAGAGAGAAAGAACCGCACACCTGAGTCCAGCGGGTGCAGGATCCTCAGCAACTATAAGCCGCAAGATAAAGTATGGATCCACACAGACTTATCCAGGAACAGTGAAAAACTTTTATTGTTCCATCAAACACACGTATAATAATCTGACCGTAACACCGACATTTATTTCGGTGCCAATCCGGTCTTCTTTGTCAAAGCATGGACAGACATACAGACATGACAAATACTGTATATCAATTTAAGTCAAGTAAACACATTTCTCAGTAGAAAAATACATATATTGACATAGATCTGTACATCAGTCCTGAAAGAGGGACAAATGAATAAAGAGGGACAGGGTTCTCAAAGAGGGACTGTCACTCCAGAGGAGGGACAGTTGGGAGCTATGATTATGTGGACTTTCGGCAGTGTGTAATTTTCTCAGATGAGCCCAGGTTTCCGGCAGTGGAGGCACACGAGTGTGGCGACATCCAGCTGTTCACACTACAAGGGGGCGGAGCTCAGACAGTACTGCCAGAGAAGATCACAGCCTGAGAGGCCCTGCTAGTCTGTGCTGCAGGAAGTGGCTGGGAAAAGGGGATCCAGGCCAGGTCTTTTATAAGAGATTTATCTGCCGTCAGCTCATAAAGTGATATTTGTACATATTTAACCACATAAGGACCACAGCCTTTAACACCTCCCGGATGTGTGGCTCTGCAGCAAGCCATTAAAGCTGCAGAGCTCTAATTTGAAATAAGTATCCTGGTTCTCCAGCCCCCCCCACCCCCCCCCCCCCCTCCCTCCCCCCACACCCCCCCGCGGGAACCAGGATACTTATTTCAAATTAGAGCTCTGCAGCTTTAATGGCTTGCTGCAGAGCCACACATCCGTGCACACAAATGAATCCCCCCCCCCCACTTTTCTGCCCACCAACAGAACTTTCTGTTGGTGGGCTCTGATCGCTTTTTTATAATAAAAATGATGATTTTTTTTCCTCTACCCGATCTCCAGGTGCGTAGCAATAGGGGGTCAGAGGTAGCAACCGCATCGGGGCCCTTGGGCAATAGGGTCCCCGAGGGGCCCACCCTCAACCACAGTATTAGCTCTTTATTGGTCCTATGCTGATAAAATTAACTTCTATAGATGATTATAATAGGAGTGACATTAACACACTGTTTCCCATCTCCTTCTTGCACCTCTGACATTGCGGTTGTCCTTGATTGGCTTCGGTGTGGCGCATCATTTGTTATGTATAGAGAGCTTGAGGGGCCCCAATGCAAAACTTGCACTGGGGCCCACAGCTTCTTAGCTGCGTCACTGCCGATCCCCCCCCCCCCCCCCCAGGCAAACAATCACGGCAATCAGCTCTCATAGACATCAGCCTATGAGAGCCGATCGCTCTTGAGCCTCCCCAGGGGACAGCCGAGTGACACGGCTGTCCCCAGTAGTAGATCGCAGCACTGTACAATGTAAATAGACGGCTGTTTCGCCGTCTAACAGTCTGTTAGCAGCAATCGCCGCTGGGAGACTGACGACGGAGCCATTGAAGCGGAGATGGGCGCACACGATCTCCAGCAAAACCCCGCCCCAGGACTTCACGCCAATTGGCGTTGAGCGGTCGGGAGGGGGTTAAACTATCTCTGCCATGGATTGCAGGCCATGCCTTCTGTGTCTGGAGTATCTCAGACCAGCTGATGGGTGGAAATGTCTTCAGGGAGGTCTCTGAGCTGGAGGGGTTAACAGCAGTGCAGTAAACCATTCATTGCTGTGGACTCTGGAACAGCTACATAACAGGCTGGTGACAAATTCCAACTCCGACAGTTATACGCCTGCTAATAACAATCGCCTCAGAAACACGCAAGGAAAGAACGCCAGCGGATCCTTATTGCAAAAAAAACAAAAAACAAAACACAGAGTGATTGTTATGAGGAGTGTGTGGTGAAGGCTCAGGAGGAGAAGAAAACTGAAACAGGCCCCATTTGTTAGCATTCCCATTTATAAACGGTCCCCATTTATTAAGGTGTATCCGAGCTGAAGTTTGGGATGAAAATGAGATACTTACCTGAAGCAATGCAATGCCAGTTGCCTGGCAACCTGCATAGATATCAAATCGCAGCCAGGAGACTTGGGTGCAGGATACAGCCGGTATGGCTTATCCTGCTGCTGCTGCACAAGTCCTGGCGGCGGGTAGCGGTGAATCAGCGGTGAGAGGCGGCGATCGAAATATGCACGCAGCTAGCAAAGTGCAATAAAGAAAAATTGTGAAAAATCGGCCCAGCGGGGCCTGAGAAATCCTCCTGTGCAGGTTACCCCGAACTGAGCTCGGGATAGCCGGCAAGGAGGTTAAAAGACAAGAGGGAAGCCTCTAGATCTGTGTACTCCTCAGACCTACTGCTGTTCCCCTTCTGAAGGTTCAGCAAACAGAAAGCTAACAAGCTCTTACTGGATTTCTTAAAGTGGATCCGAGATGAAAAACTAACTATAACAAGTAACTTATCTATATATCTTATCTAAAGTTTGCATAGTTTACACAGCATATCTAGCTGCAAAAAGCTTCAAAAGTTTATGATTAATTATTCCTGTGATACAATGAGGGCAGCCATGTTATGTTTGTCACATTGTCAAAGGCTGAGGGCTGGAGATGCTATCAGCTTGCCTGTGTGTAAATTCAGTCCCCTCTCCTCCTTTCCTCTGAAATCTCTGGCTAGTAACCTCCTCCTGCCCAGACTGAGCTCCCATAAGTCCTTGCTATAGTTCCAAGGCTCTCTGAAAAGCTGTGGGCGAGGCTTGTTTAGTTTATAGGGAATTAGAGTATTAAAACAAAACAAAAAAAGTATTTGGCTTGAGGAATGCCCTATAAACTATATGAAAGGAACACAATTATGCAATGAGTAAAAGTTTATTCTGGGTCCACTTTAAGTGTCTGTGAGCGGCAATGGTGGTCCGGAGCACGGAATGGGCAGCCTTTGCAGGATCCAGAGGCTGCCACCTTAAAGGATAACTGTAGTGAGAGGGATATGGAAGCTGCCATATTTATTTCCTTTTAAGCAATACCAGTCGCTTGGCTATCCTGCTGATCCTCTGCCTCTAACACTTTTAGCCTCAGACCCTGAACAAGCATGCAGCAGAATAGATGTTTCAGACATTATTCTCAGCTCTGACAAGATTAGCTGCATGCTTGTTTCTGGTGTGATTCAGACACTGCTGCAGCCAAATAGATCAGCAGAGCTGTCAGACAACTGGTGTTTAACAGGAAATAAATAGGTCAGCCTCAGTATCGCTCTCACCTAAGGTTCTCTTTAAGTACAAACAAACAAAGGAGGCTGCAGCAGGTTGGCACTACAGTTGCAAAACTATGACATTGAGCTGTGCACGGATGACTGGTTTGCAAACATGTGTCCTCTCAAGCAGACGCCAACAGCATGCTCTAGCATAAAGTCTTGCAAACTAACATATAGTAGAAGGAGGAAAGCTGGCACTGCTGTAAAGCGCAAACTCTTTATTAGATATAGTTGTACATCAGGAGTGCATAAAACATCACCAATTGGAGGCAGGTAACATACCATACAAATGATCAGAGGCACATGATGTGGCGGTGGGTGCTGGGTACAAAAAAAGCCTGACAGCCGTTTTGCACAATGCTGTGCTTCTACGGAGGAGGTGTCATAGGAGCACAGACCTGTGCGAAACGGCCGTCAGGCTTTTTTCGTACCAAACACCTACCGCCACATCATGTGCCTCTGATCATCTGTATGGTATGTTACCTGCCTCCACTTGTTAATGTTTTATGCACGCCTGATGTACAACTATAGCCAATAGTTTGCGCTTTACAGCAGTGCCAGTCCTCTATAGGACCCAGAGCCTTCCCTCTCCCCTCCCGGTCCCCTTGTTGCAGCGGCAGCTCCTCCATTTAAATCCCCCGCCATTTAAATCCCCTGTAGTGGGGGACAGTAAGTCTGCGGGAGCCAATTCCTCCCGAAGACAGGCAGCTCCATACAGCGCACCTGCGCGAGAGACGACGCTCACGCATGCGCAGTACGGAGCGGCCCTTCTTCGGGAGCACTTGGTCTCCCAAAGACTTCCGAACCCTCAGTTTGGTGGCGGCAGGAAGCAGTATTTGTCCAAACTGTTTGGATACTGCTACAGGGAGTTCCTGCGCTGGAGCTGGGACCAGGAGAGGAGAGGCTCATTAGTATCCAGAGCCTTCCCTCTCCTTAGGGAAGTATCTGCTTTTTTTTTTTACCGATTCCCATTCACTTTAAGCTGGTGTAATGTATATGTAAATACAGTAGATAATAGCATAAAGCACAGGCGAGAGTGGTTTGGCTGTGGGAAGTATTGGCTGTTGGAGGGATTGTGAATAATGAACATGACACAGAGTTGAGGGATTTCCCAGGGTTGGTATTCCGGGAATGAGGGTCATCTATGGATGTGTAACATCTGTACAGAGCAGCTGTTTACTGTAATGAGCTCAGTATGTCCGCATCACCCTCACACCTCACAGATAGGGTGCAGCAATGGCACGGCCGGGATATGTGGTCATCTCAGCGGGAGGGGCTCTGAGCTGGGACATTCCATCAGAGCAAGGGGTGATAAACACTCACCGACCGATCAGGATTCACCGCTGGTCTTGTCTAAACCATTAAAGTCCGCTTACTCAGAACATTTAAAAGTAAACCTGTGAGTTTACATTAGAAAATCGGTTACTTATGCCTGGTACACACCATGCAATTTCACATCAGATTTCGGGTCAAATACCATCATTTCTAACAGAACCGATCTGATTTTCAATCATTTTCTGATCAATTTTCCCATCACTTCTGACGGGAAATTGCATGGTGTGTACCAGGCATAACTTAAAAGGTAATTTCAGGCTACTTGCACACCAAGACGTTGCGTCAGGTGCCACGTTAAGGTCGCATAACGTGCACCTAACACAACGTATGGTGCTGCAAGATAGGACGGTAGAGTGAGCCGCGTTAGGCGGCTCTATCCCTATAAGGTCTCCCAGAGTGGCGCTGATTGGCCGGCAGGACCACGTGATGCGGAGCGAGACACTCCGCATCACGTGGTCCCTCTGGCCAATCAGCTGCCGCCAGTGCAGTGAATATTAAGTAGCCATGTGCGCGGCTACTGTAGCTGGCTCTCCCCGCCTCCTCTCTGCCCCCCACTGAGCATGTGCAAACAGTCTAACGCGGCTATAGCCGCTCTAACGCCGTAGCATGCTGCACTTTTGGGAGAACGTGCAGCGTTACATGTAACGCAACGTGGGCAGTGTGAACAGCCCACTTGTGTTACATTGTTGTGCGTTGGGGGAGCGTTACAGGCTGCACTAACGTGCGCCTGTAACGTCCCTGTGTGTAAGCAGCCTAAAGCTGGAACAAAAAACTGTTTAACTTACCTGGAGCTTCTTGCAGCGCCCCTCCCCCCGTCATCCTGTGCCCACGCCGTCCTTCCGAAACCCCTTGAGCGCTGTATGGCACCTCCTTATTGGGTCCCCGTGCACGGAAGTGTTCTGCGCATGTGTAGTACAGGTAAATCCCTGGAATGGGGGCGCAATCAGGGTGCGCACAGCTCTGGGCCACGCAGGCGCAGTAGCCTGCGACTGGCCACCTTTTATGAGGCCGCGTAAGGACAGCGCAGGCACAGGATGACTTCAGGGGCTCTAAGAAGTTACACTGATTTTTTTGTTCAGGATTACCTGAGATGGAGGAAAAAAGTTTTATACATACCTGGGGCTTCCTCCAGCCCCCTTCAGGCTAATTGGTCCCTTCTCATCCTCCTCCGCCACCTGGATCTTCCGCTATGGGTCTCGGCAATTTGGCCAGTCGGCGCAGGCCAGCTGCGCGCACGCCCCCATCACACTCCCGCAGCCACACGGGTGAGGGACAAAATTCTAACTTGTGCTTAGTCACAGATGAGGGGGGGGGGGGGGGGGGGAATTAGACAGGCTAACTATGTAAATACATACAGGGTGCATTTCTCTATGTTTTCCTTCTGCCCTGTGCAAGAGCTCAGGTCCAGTTTAAGGCGAGCATTTTTCAAGCGGACATCAGCACACACTGCAGCTAGTTTACTACCAGTATAACAAGTAAACAGAAACTGGCATTACACAAGACTTTTGGGGCATTATTATATCAATTATGTTTAATGATTGGATTGTGTTGGGCAAGCCTTAAAGATGGACATCTGCTGTTCCAATTCCAAGTGATCCATCGAACAAATAAAATGTAACTATCTCGACTGATCTGGCATTTATTTATAAAAAAGGGAAAAGATTCAGATGCATTCACGGGAATATTTCTGTTAAAAGCTCTATCATCCATCTAATGGAATATATACAGTACATAAAAACATGTACGGGCACCTCCAGACATAAACCTATGAGGGATTCCATTGCAGAGTTATCAGTGTTGGGCGGAGTCAGATTTAAACTGTTTATCTGCTGCGATAAACAAAAATCCAAGAATTTCTCACAGGCTGTAGCTGGAAATAGCTTTACGAGACGGAGAGAGAAATGCAAAGTGACGGAAAGTGACACAAAGAGGGAGAGACAGAGAGAGATTATCTGCAGCTACTGCACAGCTCTGCAGAGAGCAAAAACATATCTAATCAACTCATATCCCGGTACAAGCTCCTATCTTCATGCACAGGACAGTAGGTTTGCAGTAATTAGCAATGCGCTGTGTTTTGTGCATTGCACCTCTATACTTCTTGTAAGAAATGTGAAAATAACTGTCTGGCTGTTTCCTATAGCTCATTGCTGGCAGTAGATCGGGAGTTACTTCCCCAGCACAGAGCTGATGAGCTGGCCCCACCTGCGGTCAGCAGAGGATTCTATGTAATAAAGTATTTTAGGGCTAGGTTCACACTGTAAAGGCTCAAACCCACTAGCAGCTTTTTCTAAGCGCTAGTGATTTGAAAAAGCTCTTGCTGATGCAATGTTATGGGGGATTTTTTTTTTAAATCACATCACTGAAGTGGGATCACACCCATAGCATTACATTAGCAAGAGCTGTTCAAATCGCAAAGCGCTGAGAAAAGCGATCCCAGTGGGTTCCAGGCCTAAGAGCTTTTTCTAAGCGTTTGATATGAAAAGCTCTTGCTAATGTAATGCTATGGGGGTGATCCCACTTCAGTGGGGTGATTTCATAAAAAAACTCCCCTAGCACTGCATCAGCAAGAGCTTTACAAATCACTAGCTCTTTCAAAGCTCTTGCAGTGTGAAGCAGTCCTAACTTGTGTACCTCATCACTCTGCCCTCCAAGAAGAAACCATTTATCGCTGCACTTCTGTTTAAAGTGTACCTGAAGTGACATGAGGACATAAACATTTGTATGTACAGTGCAAACTTATTAAAAGGGAAGGTCCGAGGTGATTAAAAATCAAAAATCTACTTACCTTGGGCTTACTGCAGCCCCTTACAGCCATCCTGTGCCCTTGCCAAACCTCAGCTCCCCGCCGCTGGCTGCAGCTGACGGAGTCGCACTGACGTCATCCAGACCTTACTGCGCGAGTGCAGTAGTTCAGCTACCTACCCTACCTACCTATCCTCCTAGAGTTAGATGGTGAGCTCCTCTGAGAACAGTCAGTGACATATCTCTGTAGTCTGTAAAGTGCTACAGAAGAGTTCAGTGCTAGATAAATACATAATACTATGGTAGCACATTCGACTATATCTAAGGTAGGGATTAGATTGTGAGCTCCTTTGTGGATAGTCAGTGACACAGTTATGTACTTTGTAAAGTGCTACAGAATAGCTCAGTGCTGTATAAATACATAATATGGTAGGACTACACCTGTGGTAGGGAGTAGACTGTGAGCTCCTCTGAGGACAGTCAGTGACATGACTATGTACTCTGTAAAAGTGCTGCAGAAGATGTCAGAGCTATATACCGTATCTATTGGAACATAAGATGTACTTTTGCTTCCCCAGAACTGGGGAGGGGGTTATGGGGGGCAGAGAGTGCGTCTTTTATACCGAAGATATGGTAAAATGTTGTGCAGAGTGGGCAGAGAATCACGTACCGCATGTAGCGCCATGCTCCTCTCTCTCCTCGCTCTGGGCCTGCTTTGCCATGCGTTCCAGCATCTTCCAATATAGCTGTAAACTGCGGCAGCCTGCTGCTATACAGCTCCAGGTCCTCCGTTCCGTGACACCTCTGTACGCCTATTGGCTTCCGTATTGGTCCATCTACTGTAGCTGTATAGCGCACAGAACGGAGGACCCGGAGCTGTATAGTGCACACAATGGAGGACCCAGAGCTGTATAGCGCACAGAACGGAGGACCCGGAGCTGTATAGTGCACACAACGGAGGACCCCGAGCTGTATAGTGCACACAACGGAGGACCCCGAGCTGTATAGTGCACACAATGGAGGACCCCGAGCTGTATAGTGCACACAACGGAGGACCCCGAGCTGTATAGTGCACACAATGGAGGACCCCGAGCTGTATAGTGCACACAATGGAGGACCCCGAGCTGTATAGTGCACACAACGGAGGACCCCGAGCTGTATAGTGCACACAATGGAGGACCCCGAGCTGTATAGCGCACAAAAACGGAGGACCCCGAGCTGTATAACGGCAGGTGGCCGCAGTGTACAGCTATATCGGAAGATGCCGGAGAAGAGGAACGCGTGGCAAAGCCGGCCCAGAGCGAGAGGTAGGGAAGCGCAGCGCTGGATAAGTAAGAGCCAAAGTGTTAGTGTAGCTTAGTTTGGAGGGTAGCAGGGGTTAGTGTAGCTTAGTTTGGAGGATAGGTAGCAGGGGTTAGTGTAGTGTAGCTTAGTTTGGAGGGTAGCAGGGGTTAGTGTAGTGTAGCTTAGTTTGGAGGGTAGCAGGGGTTAGTGTAGTGTAGCTTAGTTTGGAGGGTAGCAGGGGTTAGTGTAGTGTAGTTTAGGGCTGGTGCACACCAAGAGCGCTCCTGAGCACTTTACCAATCGCCAGCGCTTTGAAAAGCACTTGGCTAATGTTACTCTATGAGGGTGTTCCCACAGCAGCATTGTGACTTTTTTCAAATCGCAAACGCGTTGCATGTAGCATTTTTTCCAGCCATTCAGCTTGAATGAATGAGCAAAAACGCTCATCCATTCAAAAATTGCTCTGAACATTGCTTCAAAAAAACGCAAATCGCTAAGCGGTAGCGATTGCTATTACGATTTTGGTGTATTGTAGCTGGTCAGTGTAGCTTAGATAGAGTAGCTTAGAGAATGTTTGGAGGGGGATGTCCATAAGACTCTCTTGCACCTTGGTTAGCATTTTTCTTTTTTCCCCCCACAGATTTGTCACCTTTAAACCTATATAGCCCAGACTCCTGAGCATCTTATATTCAGAAAAGTCTAATAAATATATAATCCTACCAAGTGTCCCTGCGTCCCATGTCTGTGTGTCCGTGCTTTTTTTGCACTTCGCATGTGCAGGGAAAGACGCAGAGACACTGCCGAAAGCTGGGGGGAAATGACACGCGGCAGAGGAGGACGGGTCCTGAAGGGAGGGTGATCAGGTGCGCGTGTGGCATGGGCGATGTATGCACGCGGATAACTTAACCACTTCAGGACCACAGTGCTAAACCCCCTAAAGACCAGGCTATTTTTAGTTAAATTGGCCACTGCAGCTTTAAGGCCAAGCTGCAGGGCCGCACAACACAGCACACTAGCGATTCCCTCCCCACCAACAGACCTCTCTGTTGGAGGGGTCTGATCGATCGACGCCCCCACCCCCGCCCAGTGTTTATTTTTCTTTTATAAATATTTGGGGTTTTTTGTTTTTGTACTATTTGTTTATTTTTATTCTTTTAAACCCTCCCTCCCCCCAGCCAGCCAATCATGGCGATCAGCTCTCATAGGCTTCAGCCTATGAGAGACGATCGCTCTCTTGTGCCCCAGGGGGACAGCCGTTTCACATGGCTGTCCGCAGTACAGCGCTGTACATGGTAATTAGATGGCAGTTTTGCCGTTTGAGTTTCCCGAGCAGCGAACGCCGCTTGGAGCTCCACACAGGCCTTAGGCCTAGTAAATAATAATATGAAATAAAAACAAGGAACACCAAGAGCCCCAATAGTGTAATATGTACTGGTAAATGGTTACTAGATAGAGTAAATATTAATACTCACAAACCAGGGTTACCATTAGGCAACCACTGTAAAGGCAGGTGGGGAGATTTTCCTGACCCCACTCAGGAATAAGAAGTCGCTCTCTGTAGATGAGAAAAAGGGGGTTCAACCCTCCACCCAGGGTGGACTCAATATTATGCAGGAGAACAGAGGCGCCAAAAGGATAAAAGGAAGCTAAATGAGCTTAAAAACCAAATTCTTGGTAAATAGAGGAGGTAGTGGTGGACTTACCTCCTCCAAGTAGACACACAACGACTGTAGTAAACACAGTCAATATATTTTATTTATGAACTCCAAATATGCAACGCGTTTCGCAGGTTTGATCCCGCTTCATCAGGCAATAACAACGGAGCAATAGCATATGTGGTCAGTAGAAGAGCCAGGCTCTTCTACTGACCACATATGCTATTGCATATGTGAGGAGGTAAGTCCACCACTACCTCCTCTATTTACCAAGAATTTGGTTTTTAAGCTCATTTAGCTTCCTTTTATCCTTTTGGCGCCTCTGTTCTCCTGCATAAATAATAATATGGTAGGACATTAGACTATGACTATGGTAGGATTAGATTGTCAGCTCTACTGAGGACAGTCAGTGACTTGACTATGTACTTTGTAAAGTGCTGCAGAAGGGGTTGGTGTTACACAAATAATAATAAAATGAAACTGGCATTTTATGGAAGAAGCCAGGCTGGGATTCAAACCAGGGACCCAGCGCTGGAAGGTGAGAGAGCTAACCACTAAGCCACCATGCTCAACACTTCCCCCCCCCCCCCCCCACTGCCCTTAACAGCACCTATCCTGTGCTGGGACCCTGTAAGCCAGGGGGTGTAGGACAAGAGCTCCTCAGATATTCTCTCATGGCTGCGCTTCTATCCATAAACAAGCGGCTTTTTCCTCTATGCACGAACACCTTTGTGCTACTGCACAGACCATACTCGCGCATACATAGAGCGGCCATGCTAGTACGTGGATGGGAGTGCAGCCGCAAAAAAGAAAAGGGTCTCAGGCAGCGGCGCTGGGTGTGAGGAGGACTTATGAAGCCTCCAGACCATCCAGGGGCTTCCCACTACTTAAGTACAGCAGAGTCCCCAGTATCCGGCACCGGCGGGGTTTCGCCTGCTGCTGGATACATGTGCTTGACGGTTGCTTGAGCCGCAGCCGGCCAAAAAAAGCACAAACCTCCCCCCTTGTGCAGGACAAAATACTCACCAAGCCTCCGGCGACGTCCTGCAGCTCCTAGCGGCTTTCCGGCAACCTCCATGTACAGCTCCAGGCATGTCACTTGACCCACCTCGGATCACATGACACGCCGGGAGCCGTGCACGAACACCGGAAAGCTGTCAGGAGCCCGCTAGGAGCTGCAGGACGTCACTGAAGGCTAGGTGAGTATTTTATGGCTGGCAACCTCCTCCCTTCCCCTCTCAAAAAACAAAAACAGTCCATGTCATCCCCCCAGGCATGCCAGTTAGTTAGCACTTGTTGCCTGGGTCCCAGATAATGGGGACTTTGCTTTTTCTAACTCATTTTTGTAAGTCAGGAGTTTGATTTGAGGTGTGACAAAGTTGTTAAAAACTGCAGCTGATCATACGAGTTTGAGCTGCACCCGAATAACACGCTTTACATAACTGAGTCATTCCGCTACATCCCGTTTTAAAAATGAATCCACAGATTGGCAGACTACTATACAATTCACTCTATAAATTGGCAGACCTCACAATCCCAGTGTAAGCTGTGGGCTGACAGATACTCCCTCTGCAACACATTATTACAGGGAAGGCACCAGATGATTGGATTCTAGGAATGAGTTGACAGTTCTTCTAATGAGCCAATCTCTGCCCCAGGAAAAGGAAAGCGTGATAGCAAATGACCATCGCAAGCAGCCAATCAGTAACCCAGCAGCTACATTAAAGTGCACCTCCGCTACCAGAATCTATCGTATGTACAACGTCCACCAATGCCTCGCCAGCGATCGGCCGAAAGCATTGTTTTCCCCACTTACCCCACCCGCCACATAAATTCACTCGGGTGCCACTCTATCTAACCTCTGCCCCCCTTCCCGAGGGATCAGATTGCGATCCCCACTGTGCGACGCATGTACAAGGCATAAAGGGAACCTGAGGCAGCGGTGGGGGAAAAAATTCATACTTTCACCACTCCCTTCAGACCTTCGGATCCCTCGCCATCCTCCTGAGCTGCCTCGATCCGCCGATAGCTCTGAAGTTTCTCCGGTCCGGGAATACTGCGCATGCGTGGCTCAGCAACGCTCGCCCCATCGTGCTCCTGTCACCGGGAGCATACTGCAGTACTGCTACGCAGGCGCAGAATGCTCCTGGCGACAGAGCCTCGATGGTGGTGAACGTGCAGCCGAACTGCGCATGCGCCAACTGGAGAAACTTCAGAGGACCCTAGTGGTGGATCGAGGTGGCCCAGGAGGACAGTAAGGGGCCCAAAAGTCTGAAGGGGGCTGGAGAAGGCTCCAGGTATGTATGAATTTTTCCCCCCACCCTGTCTCAGGTACACTTTAAAGAGAACCTGAGGTGAACCGAAGGACAAAAATTAGATACATACATAGTAAGAGGGATCCTTCAGAGGCTTCCAACATCCTCCTGGAGACCACCGCTGCTACCCGGGACCCCCCGCGCTCCTCGTCACACCCTGTTCTGCTTCAGCCACGTCTGCGCAGTAGCCGCTTATGTATGAGCATCTTATGCACAGTACAGCCAAACCCATGCATGAAGCGGAGCACCACCACAATAACATGTCTTGTTGGATATGTTCTGGGTGTGAGTGCGCGGCAACAGTGGGGGCCAGGAGGACAAGAGAAGCTTCTGGTGGATCCAGAGACTTCCCTCTATTCAGATAAGTATGTAATTTGTGTCCTTAAATTCCCCTCGGATACACATTAATTCGATTTTTAAAGATAATTAATCTGTCAAGTATTTAATCATTAACTTTGTGAATCCGATTAGCTGTACGGAAAGTTCTGGTTTAGCTCCCACAAATTGCATTTCATGCACAGCTAAGAAAAAAAAAAAAAACACATGCAAAGTCGAATCGAAAGTAAACCTGAAAGGAGGATTAAAAAAAAGATTTCATACTTACCGGGGGTTTCTCCAGCCCCATAAGCACCGCTGAGTACCTTTCCATCCTCCCAATTGCCTCTGTTCAGTCGCAATTAGCCCCGTAACTGGCTCAGCTGCACCAGTCGGGCCCTTCTGCACAAGCACGGAGGGGCTGCGCATGTGCAGAAGAGCCGACTGGCGCGACTGAACCAAATTACCAGGGCTGATTGCGGCCGAACGGAGGCACTTGGGAGGACGGCGAGGCACTCAGCGGTGCTTATGGGGCTGGAGGAACCCCTGGGTAAGTATCAAATCTTTCTTTAGCCTCCTCTCAGGTACACTTTAACACTCTTCTCTATCAATCAGCAACTGGCAGCTTTGATTTGCTAGCACAGCTTCCACTTCCTGCCTCTACTACTTTATACTCATTCCAATTGATAACTCCTGCACACCATAATTTAATCACAGTCAGCGATGCTTTACCTGATGAAGGTGGTCTTCCCGGTGGAGTACTGGCCAACCAGCAGCACCATGGGCTTATTATCGAAGTCTGCGTCCTCTAGCGCCGGCGAATGGAACTCGTGAAATTTGTAATACTCTTCCAAGGGCAGCAGCTTGGTCTTGTACAGTTTCTTCAGCCCTTCGCTGACCGTCTGGAAGACCTCTGGGTCCTTCCTCCGGTCATCGGTTCCCAGCCAGCTGAACATGGTGCTAAAGGACCAAAATCAATACACAACAGCGGAGACAGCAGGAAGAATGAATGAGTGCAGGTGAGGATTGCACCAATGCAGAAGTCAGATCAGTGGCTTGCAGAAAAATGCAAGAATAATATTAGTATTGGTAGATCCAATGCTGCAGTGAGACACTGACAGCACAGAGAGCTGCCTGGTGCTATAGAATAGCTGCTGGGAGCAGAGAGAGAGCAGCTCTATGCAATCAAAGGAAAGGATCACATAAATCAGCAGAATGCGTCTCCTCTGGGTGGACAGGGAGGACCACGGAGAGATGCAGAGGAGAGAGGATCCCAAAGATGCTCATCAGCCCCTTCCAGCTGGATTTAAATGCCAGCAACCCAGGAAACTGATGCACACCGGATGTTCCCAACTCCTGGCAGGAATTCCCAGCTTTTCCTACTGAGCGAAGCCGGAGAGGGCGGAGTCATGACGTGGGTGCGGCTCAGCCTGCTAGAGAGCACTGCAGTAGCGGGGCGGGGCTCATCCCATTCCCAGGCTGTCTGCGCGTTGCGTGTGTGGCGCTGCCATCTAGCGGCCGCTCGCGGTAAGGCGGGTCATTGTGTCATTCTAAATTTAGACGAGGGGCTAAAAATAAAATAAGGTGACTTCATTCATACCTGTGCTCGGTGTCAGGATCGATGGAACGATGTCGTCTGATAATAATTACCACAGTTATAGTCCCGGGGTGATAACTAGCTGCATGATCAAGCCGAACTAACTCCACTCCAGTACATTTTATTATTATTTTTTCTTACTGTGAAGGAAGAAGGAAGGGTTTTTACTGCTGTTTGAGTCCCCCAGAGAGAAGAATTTCACACATCGCCTTCTGCTGTCCTGAGCAGTAGTTTAACTAAAGGCCACACACCATACAATTTTTTAAATATCTGTTCAATTTAAGAATTGCAATCAACTTTTCTGACTGATTGTAACATTTCAAAAATATGACCCAATGTACCACACACATGTTAAATTTTTCTCCATTTATGATAAAAATGATTGGAAACTCTGACAAAATTGCTAGGGTGTGTATATTAATAAAGTGACAATCTAACACACACCACACAATCTTCAGAAAGATTGAAGAAAAATATCTGGCATTCCAGATCGATAAAAATCGAAGAAAACAGGAAATCCGATCGGATTTTTCAGTTGAATGAAAAAAAAGCTTTCGATTTTTTCAAGAGATCCAATCGTTTTATCGAATTGCCGTAAAATCGGATCATTATATTGTATCGTATGTGGCCACGTTAAAGAGAATCTGTACTGTAAAATTCTTACAATAAAAAGCATACCATTCTATTCATTATGTTCTCCTGGGCCCCTCTGTGCTGTTTCTGCCTCTCCCTTCTGCAATCCTGGCTTGTAATTGCCATTTTTATGCAGTGTTTACAAACAAAAGACATAGCAAGTGATACGCTGAGAGGAGCTCAGTGTGCGAGTCATACAGAGTGTGCAGGGGGCCTGGAGAGGGTGTGTGTAGCTTCTATCCAATCACAAGCAGCACAGCACATTCCAGCCTGACTGCCTCAGCCCGACAGAGGAGAGAAGATTAGATCATATAACCAGGGCCGGATTACCGACCAGGCAACAAAAGCAGTCGATTGGGGCCCCATTCAGAGTCAAAGGGGCCCCATTAGCACATAAACCAGCCCTTGCCATCCTGTCAGCGGTGGTTGGATGGTATAATGGTTAAAGGGACTCTGAGCAGTGCAGTAACTATGGAAAGATGCATATCATTTTAAAGCTCTCTTTCTCCTCTTTCCAATGATATCTAAACGGCTGCTCTATGCCTTTTAGTTTTCGATATTTTCGCGATTGAAATCGCGACCACAGGACGACTTTTCTCCAAAGTCAGCGGTGGCTGGATGGTATAATGGTTAAAGGGACTCTGAGCAGTGCAGTAGCTATGGAAAGATTCATATCATTTTAAAGCTCTCTTTCTCCTCTTTCCAATGATATATAAACAGCTGCTCTATGCCTTTTAGTTTTCGATATTTTCGCGATTGAAATCGCAACCACAGGACGACTTTTCTCCAAAGTCAGCGGTGGCTGGATGGTATAATGGTTAAAGGGACTCTGAGCAGTGCAGTAGCTATGGAAAGATTCATATCATTTTAAAGCTCTCTTTCTCCTCTTTCCAATGATATATAAACAGCTGCTCTATGCCTTTTAGTTTTCGATATTTTCGCGATTGAAATCGCAGCCACAGGACGACTTTTCTCCAAAGTCAGCGGTGGCTGGATGGTATAATGGTTAAAGGGACTCTGAGCAGTGCAGTAACTATGGAAAGATGCATATCATTTTAAAGCTCCTTTTCTCCTCTTTCCAATGATATATAAACGGCTGCTCTATGCCTTTTAGTTTTTGATATTTTCACGATCGAAATCACGGCCACAGGACGACTTTTCTCCAAAGTTGGCAGCTCGATTCAGCACAATGCAATGAAATATAAGGAACCCAGGGGGATATAATTACAAACATCATGCTGGTAGGTGTGAGGATGTAATGAATTAGTTGTGGGTATGCTTAAAGGCATATCCACAGGCACTGCTTGGAGTCCCTTTAAGGGCTCTGCCGCTGACACAGGAGACCAGGGTTCGAATCTCAGCTCTGCCTGTTCAGTAAGCCAGCACCTATTCAGTAGGAGACCGTAGGCAAGTCTCTCTAACACTGCTACTGCCTATAGGGCGCGTCCTAGTGGCTGCAGCTCTGGCGCTTTGAGTCCACCAGGAGAAAAGCGCGATATAAATGTTATTTGTCTTGTCTTGTCAAATGATGCCGTGCGCTGCTGATTGTCTTCAGAGCCAGGCTCTCCTCCTAGGTCCCGCTCCTGCTACTGTGCGCTCTGCCGCTGCCCACTCCACCCTCCCTTCCCACAGAGAACCACAGCTGCAGCAAGAATGATAGCAGCAGATGGCAAACGCTCACTCGCCTATCCATGATCCAAGCAATAGAGATCCCGTCATCTGAAACCCATCTGTCTCTTCTACAGTGCAGCCGCTCGCTCTGAACTTCCTGATTCTCAGATCAGACATGAAGTAGGAAGTAGTAATAGTAGTAGTAACAGAGCGGCAGCACTCTAGAGGAGACAGATGGGCTCCAGATGACGGGACCTCTATTGCTTGGATCGCAATAGGTGAATGTGATTCATCTGGTGCTGTCATTCTCCCCCACTGCGGCTGCCTTCTCTGCTGGACTATCGTATTCACTGGGATGGAGGCTGCATGGTGGCTGTCTAGTTTGGGAGGAAATTGGTTGTTCGGTGGTGGGAGTGGTTATGTAATTCTGTCTGGGGAACGGATTCCGGTTTGGCGGTGTCCAGAGCTTTCTGCTATTGCCAGGCTGGAGATGCAGGGGGAAAGTGCTGCTGCTGTGATATCTGGCGCCCTCTTCACAGGGGTGCCCCAGCCCCTGAGTGCAAATGTCCCAGCCATTCATCTCTCACTCTGCATTTTGCCGCTGCTATTCCCTGCATTGTGCACCCACAGAGGAAAGCGTGCTGTTGCCCATAGCAACCAGTAGCTCGGCTGCCCGGTGTGTGCGACATATTGCTGTGCAGCTGCATCTTCTGATTCTATTACGACATGATGGGGGGGCCCAAATCAGTTACTTTGCTTAGGGCCCCATTTAGCCTTAATCCGGCTCTGCGAATAACAGAGATAATACAGCCACTGTGCAAATAGGAAAGGCTGCAGTAAGACAGAACACATTAGAACAGCTATAGGAACATATAGGATAGAAGAAATAAGGCTCAACATTTTGTTACAGAGTCTCTTTAAGGCCCGGTTCATATTAACATTAAAAAGCGCTCTGTTTGTTCCTTCATCGGAACAGATGCAAATGGATACAATGTTAATCTATGGATCCATTCACATCCGTCCATTCAAACGGATCCGTTCCGCAAGATCCACTGAACGGACCGCAAGTTTCCTTCTGCAGCAGATTTTCCGGACCGCTGAGCCCAGAAGAACGGAAACGGATTTTGAAGCACTGCATTGGGGGCAATGAGAATACTGAATGTTTCTTCAGACTAGTGAGGAAACTGACCATTGTAAAGAGCAGAATCCACTTTGGTGATGTGGGTCTGGAGGGATGTGGGGAAATAGAACGGAAGCAGTTGAATTGCAACAGCATAGCTCCCAACTGTCCCTCTTTTTGGAGGGACTGTCCCTCTTTCCTCCTCATTTGTCCCTCTTTCAGGACTTTGTCCCTCTTTCTACATAAATATATATATTTCTCTACTAAAAAAAAGTGTTTGATTGACTGTAAACTTTATTCACATCCTTTAGGCTCCCAGCACACTGCATTCATTTCCAATTCCGATTTTTTATAGTTTTTTACATCAGATTCCGATTTTTAATCGTTACTGCATGCTGTGTTTTTTCCTCCATTTTTCTGTTGATTGCATTCAGGGAAAATCGGAATTGCAAAACGGATTTGCAGTGTGCAGGGAGCCTTAAATTGATATATTACTAATTTTAAAATGTTACTATGAAGGAAAATGAACCAGGATAGAAAGGACCAGTGTGGTTTGAATTATAAAACAACTTATTTTTCTTATGAAATTCTCATGCTATGCGTGATTAGGGGTGTGATGGGTGCGTGATCAGGGGCGTGGCAGAGGCGTAGCTTAAGTGTCCCTCTTTCTTATCTCAAAAAGTTGGGAGGTATGGGCAACAGAGTGAAAACGGATCCGATCGACCGGTAATCAAATCTATTTTCATGGATCCGTTTGCCACTAAACTGCCAGTGTGAGCTTGGGGCCCCAGTGCGAGCTTTACATGGGGTCCCAAGCACTCTAATGATGTGGAGCCCCAAAACCTACCATGGACAGCTGCAGTGTCAGAGTGGTGTAATCATAGTATGGAACAGTTTGTTAAAGTGTACCTGTAGTAAAAAAAAAGTTCCCCTGGGGGACTTACCTCGGGAAGGGGAAGTCTCTCGATACTAATGAGGCTTTCCCTGTCCTTAGCACCCCAATCCAATGCCTGTCCCCCAGAAAGTCCCCTGACAAGGGCTTGTTAGCAGATCGTCAACAAACCCTTTTAAAACACCTTATGTTTCCTTTGAGGCTTCGTTCAAATCATTACGTGCAGATGGCCGTGCAATGCGTACGATCGCACGCCATCTGCGTTTCCATGCGTTGTGTGGCTGATCCCATTCACTGTAGTGAATGGGTCAGCCTTGCGGTTTGCCAAACTGCGCGCAGCAGTGCATTTGCGCATCGCACTGCATGTAATGTGAACATCAGTGCAGTCCAGTGGTGGGCCGAAATTTCGCATTGAAATTCGCAATTACACATCGTAATGCGAAATTTCTGAGAAAATCTTAATTAATTTCATAAGTAAAAGTAGTTTTTCAAAATTTTCCATGTAATGTTGGCAAAATTTTGCAAAATTTCGTGCCGAATTTAGAGGTTAATAGCAAATCCCCCATACACAGTATTGCTACCAAAATTGCTTCATATGCTAAGCAGAATAGTGGGTATAAGTCACAAAAATAATTTTGCAAAAATACCTTGTAGTTTTTGAGAAACTCGATTTTAAATATGCAAAGATAAATGGTTTTTAAACTGTAATTTTTCTAAGTTTAAAAATCATATTTTACTTGCATTTTTTATCGAGTTTCTCAAAAACTATAAGGTCTTTTTGCAAAATTCTTTTTTTGACTTGTACCCTTCTCCTTAACATATGTAGCAATTTTGGTGTCAATAGCATGTATGGGGGATTTGCTATTCACTGCTAAAGTCGGCAAGAAATTACGCAAAATTTTATGCGAAATTACAAATGACTATACGAAATCAATTGAATTTGCAAATCGTAATTACTTATAAGCATAATTGCGAACATTTACGCAAAATTTAGCGAAATCGTAATTTGTGCATAACGATCATATGCACTTCTGATGTCCGTGCGCAGTGATGTGCTCACGAGTAATAACGAGTGCCTAAGCACTCGAATCCGTGATTTAAATTAGGCTTAATTGGCTCAGGTGTGCGGCGGGGATATAAGGGGTTATTTACCCATAAGTCCGGCATCTATCTGCGCTCCAAATAGCTATTTGGAGCACAGATAGACGCTGGACTTATGGGTAAATAACCCCTTATATCCCCGCCACACAATTCATGTAAATAAAAGTAAGTAAACACAGCAGGCCCCCCCCCCTTTCCCTATTTTTTTAAAGAGGGAGGGCGCCTGGGGCACGTGCCTGCCAGCACCCTTAAAGATACGCCTCTGACAACAAGGACAGGGGAAGCCTCTGGGTCACATGTTGGTCCTTTATAATTATAAATCAATAATAATAACATAGAGGCATCCCTCTACTTAGATACGTATCCATTTGGGGCACTTTTTCACTACAGGTACACTTTAAAAGAAAGATAACCAAACACTGCAGCTAGTTTGCTATCAGTATAGGCACACAGCTTATAGAGTACATACTGCAGGCGAGATGCTTGTATCCTGAGGCCTTGTTCACATGGGCGTTAAATGCGGCGGCAGCGGGCGCTGCATAGTACCAGCTTTTCCCGTTGTTCTCGCAAACGGCCAGTTCAGGTGTACTTTAACACTTTCTATGCCAGTAAATCTGCACATTGCAACACATACAGTAGAAGTATTACATCTCAATAGAAGTACAGCATTCTCTTCCTCAACTGCAACACTGCCCTCTAGTGGAAATTGTATCTATTACATGATAGCTGTAAGCTTCAGACAATCGATCAATATCCATCACCCTGAAGGCTCGTTCACACTGTAGGCGTTTTCGGCTTTTTTTCTTTTACACGCAGGTGATTTTTAAAACACTTGTGCAATGAATGTATATGAGAAGGTTCTTATAAGTGCGGGTCATGCGCTGTGCGGTCGGCAAAGCGGTGCGTGGGCCAGTTTTGGGGCGATTCCGCCTCAATGGAAAGTATAGGAGAAACGCTCACAAAATCGCATTGTGCAGCGATTGCGTGAGCGTTTTTAAGAATAAAAAAAAAATTGTATTTATTCTTTTCCAGACTTGCGCTTAGAAATTGCACAAAAACAAAATCGCCCACCCGAGCGCCGGGAGGAGAAAAAAAAAACTCCAAAAATGGCCAACGCGAATGGCCACGCGAGCGAAACGCAATGTGAACGAGGCCTCACTGATTGTTAATTGAGTGACATTTTTGGGAACGAGCGCTGTACAGACACTCTGTTCAGCTATAAGCAAGCAGGGTGTACTGTTGTAAGGAGAGGAGGGAAAACAGAAGGTAAATGAAAAAGGAAGCATCATGCAGTGCGGAGGATGAAAGGGAACATTACGCTTGTTTTTAATCTACTGATTAGTGGCCCGCCACATTGAACGGCTAAATAGCAATATGGGTGGGCTATACACACATTAGATTCTTGACTGAGGTGGCCTAAAACGACCGTCCCAAGCAAGGATTATCCAGCGTGCGTTTGGAACGGTCATACAACGTGTATGGTTAATTTACCAGATTTCCCTACATCTGCTTCTCAATCCCGGCCACCACATGAAGCATACAACAAGGCCAGGTTCACAGTGGGACCAGGGCCGGGCCGAGGCATAGGCTGGAGAGGCTCCAGCCTCAGGGCACAGTGTAGGAGGGGGCGCAGAATTCATTCAGCTGTCATTCCTAATTGTGTATGAAGCAGAAAGAAATAAGAAAAGGGGATACATAGCAGTGACTGCAAGCCAGATAACTAGATATTAAGGTGTTGGGGAGGTTGTGGGCCCTGTGGCCCTCTTAGTCTAACAGCAATCAGTGAGAGACGGCTGGGGTGGGAGGGGTGGAGGGGCGCACTTCGGTGTCTCAGCCTTGGGTGCTGTAGGACCTTGTCCCTGCTCTGTGTGGGACATTGCAGAGCTGCATTATAAAGTGTTATATAATGCAGTTTCCTGCTCTGCAGTAAGAATTCTATGCCGTGTTCACAGTGCGACGTTAGCGTCGCATTGTAACGTGTAGCATTATGCTGCAGTGCGTTACCTCTTAATGCACACGTTACCAAGTACAGGAAAGCATACGTTTCATTGACTGTGGGCCAGATTTATCAAAGCATTACTGACAGTTTTTTCTTCTTAAAGGACTTACGAGGCAAAGATTGTAAAAAAAGTTAAATACCTATTCAGTTTTATGACCCTTAGGGGACGCCATCCTCATCTCCCCTTCCATTCTGCCGCGCTTGTAAAGCAATTCCCAGGCTTGTGGGGGTCCCGACCCGATCCCTCGGGTCGTCCTCAGCTGCCCCACTGAAGATGGCTGCCAGGTCCGGCCGGCTGCGCAGTTCTCACAGCTCCGATCTCATTACCGGCAGTATCGCGTACATAAAGCATGCACGACTGCCGTAATGAGGTCGGAGCTGGAGGAGAACTTAGAGCTGCGCAGCCGCACTTGCGGCTGTGAGAATTGCGCAGCCGCGTCCGGACCTGGCGCCCATCTTCAGTGGGGCAACTGAGGATAACCCGAGGGATCGGGTCAGGACCCCCACGAGCCTGGGAATTGCTTTACAAATGCGGCAGAATGGAAGGGGGGATGCGGATGGCGTCCCCTAAGGGTCATAAAACTGAATAGGTATTTAACTTTTTTTCCCATCTTCGCCTTGTAAGTCCTTTAAACAGTTCTAACCAGCAGAGGGAACTGTTTTGCATGATAATAATAAGATTCCTAAATCCTACGTAATAGCAGCAGTTTAGCGCGGATTTCTAGAGCTGCACTATAGTTAAGAAAAGTGCAAATCCACCCCTAAACTGCTGCAGATTAAGGCCCCGTTCACATCACAAACGCGGATGGCCACGCATGCGGAACGCAACGCATGCAAATGCACGCCATCCGCTTTTGTGTGCGTTGCGTGGCTGATCCCATCACTGAAAAGTGAATGGGACAGCCACGCGTTTTTACAAAAAATGCGTGCAGCATGCGTTCCCAGACCGCACAGGTCCGGCACGCATGCAGTGTGAACATCAGACATTGCACTCTATGCAATGTCTGATGTCGTGCGTGTCGGCCACCTGCACGCGTTTCCAAAACGCGGCTGGAAACGCGTGCAGTGTGAACGGGGCCTAAGAAGTGCTTAATAGCATTTCTACAGATAGTGCAGCAGTTCAGGCTAGACATGATTTGTGAAGGGCTCCTCCCCCTGCTGAATCCTGTGAAGCTGTTCTGTGCTTAACCCTTCCAGTGCTAGGCATTGATGCAATACAGCAGATGTATTGGTTACCTCAGAAACAGCAATTCCCCTCCCACACTGCACTGTCTGAGAAATCCTCCTAACTCCTCCTAATCCTAACAGTATAAGAAGGAATCTGCACTATTTAGTGATTTCTTAGAAAGTCTGAGACAAATCTGCATGGATTTCTAAAAACCTACTAATGTTTTGTCTCAGATACGCTTGATAAATGTCCCTCTGTATGCTTTCCTGTACCTACTGTATACGACAGTAACTCAGCGTTAATGTGCGTTCCCACTTTTTTGTTGCGTTGTGACTTTAACGTCACATCTAGGGATGCTCATTCGGATTCCACGGAAATGTAATTTCCGAAATTCCGATCGGAAATTGCATTTCCGCATCGGAATGCGGAAATCGGTAATGCAAGTGTGTTAGGCGGATTTCCGCCGGAAATCGCGGAAATTTCCGCCGGAAATCGCGGAAATTCCACCCGACTTTAACATCGATTTTCTCAAAAACTATAAGGTCTTTTTGAAAACTTTTTTTTGCATCTTGTTCAGGAGATTCTGCTTAATAAACCCTGAAAATTTGGTGTTTCTAGGACTTACGGGGGATTTGCTATTAACTGCTAAAGTCGGCGGATTTTTACTGTAATGTAAAATGCAGAAAATCCGCATCTGCCTATTTTCTGCATTTACATTACAGTAAAAATCCGCCGACTTTAGCGGTTAATAGCAAAGCCCCCGTAAGTCCTAGAAACACCAAATTTTCAGGGTTTATTAAGCAGGATCTCCTGAACAAGATGCAAAAAAAAGTTTTCAAAAAGACCTTATAGTTTTTGAGAAAATCGATGTTAAAGTCGGGCGGAATTTCCGCGATTTCCGGCGGAAATTCCGCATTGGAATGCGGAAATTGGTAGCGGAAAGCGGAATCGGTATTTGGCAATGTCGGAATGCGGATTTACCGCGGAATCGGAAATTGGCATTTCCGACCATCCCTAGTCACATCACAATGCAATGTCCTACCATGAACCTAGCCAAAAATGCTATTTTGGTGTCCCAAAATGTACCCCAAACTCATGACTGCCTGATCTCGGCAAAGCCAAGAAACCTGATGTGCCGACTATGGCTTCACTTCACAAAGAGTTACCGCATGTGGGAAAGCAGAAACAGCTGATTTTACCAACTATTTGGGTAAACCTCAATTCATTGAGGCTGTTACCGCATAGAAAACTAAAATTATCGACTAGTGAAATAACTGATCGACTTGTGAGGTAAATACCTCATAAATAGATCAAGTCACAAAGATTAGAGCATGCGGTAAAACCAAGTGAGATGTTCCGTATCTCTAGCTTGGAGCTGTCTGTAACTAACAAACACATACCTCCCAACTTTTTGAGGTAAGAAAGAGGGACACTTAAGCCACGCCCATGCCACACCCCTGATTATGCCCCCATCACGCATACCATAAAGATTTCATAAGAAAAATATGTCAGTTTATAGTTCAAACCACACTGGTCCTTTCCATCCTGGTTCATTTTCCTTCATATTGACATTTAAAAATGTAGTAATATATCAATTTAAAGGATGGGATTGGAATATAGTTTAGAGTCCAACACATTTTTTTAGCAGAGACATATATATATTTACATAGAAAGAGGGACAAAGTCCTGAAAGAGGGACAAATGAGGAGGAAAGGGACAGGGCTCCCAAAGAGGGACTGTCCCTCCAAAAGAGGGACAGTTAGGAGCTAAGCAAACAGCCATTCAGAAGGTTATAGAAGGGAGGAAACAGAAGAGAAAAGGTGAAAACTAATAACACTATTCAGGAAAATACGACCGTTAATAAAAACATATTTCCATAATTTCAAAATATTATTATGTAGTAATTAAAAATGATTAATACAATAATAGTGGTTTTGAGCTGATACACATTTAATGTTAATTTTATGCAGCTTGGGCTTGCACTTTACTTGTCAGTATAATAAAAACAATGCTGTCTGCATCACATCTTTCATCCATTTCCCTGCACTGCAATAATTCATCAAATACAGAAAGAAATACCACATGAGGTAAAAATCTTAGTGAACTGTCATCCAGTTTTTTGGGGGCCACCCTTTAAATGCTTTATTATCTCTTTATTGGTGCTATGTTGGTAATGATCACCTCTATATGTGCTTTGATCATTGTAACCACCATTAATAGACTGTTCTTCTTTCTAGCCTACACCTCTCTGACACTGCGGCTGTTCCCTCCCCTGCTTACACCTCTCTGATACTGCATCTGTCTCCTCCCCGCTTACATCTCTTTGACACTGCAGCAGCTGACCCCTCCCTCGCTTACACCTCTCTGACACTGCGGCTGTTCCCTCCCACGTTTACACCTCTCTGACACTGTGGCTGGCCCCTCCCCTGCTTACACCTCTCTGACACTGCGGCTGTTCCCTCCCCTGCTTACACCTCTCTGACACTGTGGTTGTCCCCTCCCCTGCTTACACCTCTGTGATACTGCGGCATTCCCCTACCCAGCTCACACCTCACTGACACTGCAGCAGTCCCCTCCCCTGTTTACACCTCTCTGACACTGTGGCTGTCTCCTCCACTGCTTACACCTCTCTGACACTGCAGCGTCCTTGGCAGGCTTTGGTGCTACATATAAATTGTTATGTATAAAGTGATTAAGGGAGCCCTATGTAAAACTTGCACTGGGGCCTAGAGCTCTTAAGCTATGCCACTAAGTACGGCGTTGTACATTATTCTAACTCACTGTCTGCAGGCTTTGAATTAACATCTATGTCCAGTCTTCATTGCAGTTCACACGCATTTTAAAGAGACTCCGTAACAAAAATTGCATCCTGTTTTTTATCATCCTACAAGTTCCAAAAGCTATTCTATTGTGTTCTGGCTTACTGCAGCACGTTCTACTATCACCATCTCTGTAATAAATCAACTTATCTCTCTCTTGTCAGACTTGTCAGCCTGTATCTGGAAGGCTGCCAAGTTCTTCAGTGTTGTGGTTCTGCTATGAACTCCCCCTTCCAGGCCCCTCTATGCACACTGCCTGTGTATTATTTAGATTAGGACAGCTTCTCTCTTCTCTCTTATCTTTTACAAGCTGGATAAATCCTCCTCTGAGCTGGCTGGGCTTTCACATACTGAGGAATTACATACAGGCAGAGCTGTCTGCACTCTGCAGGAAGAAACAGCCTGACACTTCAGTGGATGATAGCTGCAGAGGGAAAGAAACACACAAATGATTTCTTGAGATTCAAAAGGAAGGCTGTATACAGCCTGCTTGTGTATGAATGTATTTTCTATGTGTGGACATACTGTACATCAACCTACTTCTTGTTTTGGTGGCCATTTTGTTTGTTTATAAACAAACTTTTTAAAACTGTTTTTAACCACTTTTAATGCGGCGAGGAGCGGCGAAATTGTGACAGAGGGTAATAGGAGATGTCCCCTAACGCACTGGTATGTTTACTTTTGTGCGATTTTAACAATACAGATTCTCTTTAATGCACATTTTAATACGAGGGTTATGCAACGCACTACTGTAAATCCATTCATATTACTGTCTCCATTCTCTCCCCTTCTCGACTGTCTGCTGTTTTTTAATGCAAGGACAAAGGATCTATTAGGTGGCCACTAACGATACAATTTGTCAAATGATCATTTACGAATGATTATTCCTATGAACGATCAGAAATTATTGTTGGGGACCAAAATCTCCGAACCTATCTGATCAGATTGATGGGATCGATCTGAAAATCGGATGAATTTCATTCATTTGATCGAATTGGTTAGGAGATTTTTTTTTTCCATGGCCATGAACAATCATTTCCATTCGTTCATACTTAGAATCATTCATAAGCGATCGTTCAGCACATTGTATCATTAGTAGGCACAGGGTTTAGTTAATAAAAATATCGTTAATATCCAATTCGTTAAGAAAAATATCGTTCAGATCTACCAATAGTCTTTGTTTTTAAAGTGTGAATGGTGTACATTATTGTAATAATATTGCCAAATGAAAATGCAAATTGATAATAAAACAGTAGAAAATCTTCCCAACATAACAATATAACAATCCCAGCATAACCAAACCCTACTCTCACACAGAACCCTCCCCCGACGCCTAACCCTAACCGACCCCCGCACAAATACCCTCCCTGATGCCTAATGGCCCCCTCCTTCCTCCTGCACAAACACCCTTCCTGAGACCTAACCCTAACCCCGCCGCCTCTGCCTCCCTCCTTCTATCCTCCTTTGTGCCTCCTTCTGTCCCTCTTTGTGTTTCCTTCTGTCCACTTGTGCCTCCTTCAGTCTCCCTGTGCTACCTCTGCCGCCTTGAACATCCCTCTTTGCCTACTTCCACACCTCCCCATGCCTTCTTCTGTACCCCTTTGTGCCTCCCTTTCTCTCTTTGTGCCTCCTGCTTCCCCTCTGTGCCACATCCTCCTCTTGTGTCTCCCTATGGGCCTCCTTCTGTCCTCCTTTGTGCCTCCTTTAACATTGTGCTACCTATACCTCCTTCTGTCCCCAATTAGCCTCTTTCTGTCCCTCTGTGTCACCTCTGCCTCTTTCTGCCTCCCTTTGTGCCTCCTTCTGTCCACTCCCCCAGCCCAGAGTGCAAATGCAGAGTATAGCACAGCAGAAGCTGTGCTCTCAACTCCTTGCCGGAGTCCAGAGCTGCCTCTTGTACCAGCATCTAACTCTCCTCAAGTCACATGTAATCACGCTACATGTGGTAGGAGATGCTGGGCACTAGGATGAGCGGTGAGCAGACAGGTGGAAGCACAGCACTGGACTCCAGAGGAGAGGTGAGAGCACAGCTCCTGCTGCGCTATACTCTGTAAGTTGCGCTCTGGGCTGGGGGAGTGCACAAAGGGGGGCAGAGGGAGGCAGAGGTGACACAGAGGGACAGAAGGAGGCTAAATGGGGACAGAAGGAGGCACAGGTAGCACAAAGTGAAAGGGGGGAGGGGGGTTGACACAGGACTTTTTGAACTTAGTGACAAAAAGGCCACAAGGGGCCCTGCTGTATTGTCCTGAAAATGCAGAAGACTGTGACAATCAATACAGACCAAATGATCAGTTCCTGCCATTCATTGTTATGCTATTCAGGCAAGTGGCTATGTAGGTGTTAAAAGTACCATTTATCCATGTCTTTGATGGAACTAGCTGTTGCACATAAAAATTCCATAAAGCAGTCTGCTAAGCAGGGGCGTAGCAATAGGGGGTGCAGAGGTAGCGACCGCATCGGGGCCCTTGGGCCAGAGGGGCCCCGAAGGGTCCACCCTCTATCACAGTATTAGCTCTCTATTGGCCCTGTGCTGGTAATAATCACTTCTATAGATGCTTTGAATAGTAGTAATCCTTAACACACTGTTCCCCATCCCCTTCTTGCACTTCTGACACTGTAGTTGCTATTGGCAGATTTTGGTGCGCCATATCAATTGTTATGTATAGAGTGCTTGGGGGGGCCCCATGTAAAACTTGCATCGGGGCCCACAGCTCTTTAGCTACGCCACTGCTGCTAAGAATAGCTCCTTGGTTCCCTCTCATGCAACTGTCACCCCAGGCATCTGCCTGGTTTGTCTATGCCTAATAGCAGACCTGACAGTAAGGCTACGCTCACATCAACGCTAAAAACCAGTGTGAATTTAGCTGTAAAAATCTGTGTATAGTTTAAACACAAACATAACAGTGTGCCCCCCAGGACTCCACCTCCAAAAATGATCCCCTTCCTTCTAACAGTGTGGCCACCATGACTCCACCCCCATAACAGTGTGGCCACCATAACTCCACCCCATGACAATATGGCCACCATGACCTCCCCCTATGACAGTGCCACCACCATGATACCCCTATAACAGTGTGGCCACCATTACCCACCCCATAACAGTGCAGCCACAATGACTCCACCCCCATAACAGTGCAACCACAATGACTCCACCCCCATAACAGTGCAGCCACAATGACTCCACCCCTTGACACCAACCTCATAACAGTGCAGCCCCAATGACTCCACCCCCATAACAGTGCAAACCACAATGACTCCACCCTCATAACAGTGCAGCCACAATGACTCCACCCCCTGACTTCAACCCCAAAACAGTGCAGCCACAATGACTCCACCCCCATAACAGTGCATCCACAATGACTCCACCCCCTGACTCCACCCTCATAACAATGCAGCCACAATGACTCCACCCCCTGACTCCAACCCCATAACAGTGCAGCCACAATGACTCCACCCTCATAAAAGTTCAGCCACCATTACTCCCCCCCCCCCCCCAATAACAGTGCAGCCACGACTCCCCCCTATAACAGTCCAGCCACAATGATTCCACCCCATAACAGTACAACCACAATGACTCCACCTTCATAACAGTGCAGCCACAATGACTCCACCCCCTGACTTCAACCCCAAAACAGTGCATCCACAATGACTCCACCCCCATAACAGTGCATCCACAATGACTCCACCCCCTGACTCCACCCTCATAACAATGCAGCCACAATGACTCCACCCCCTGACTCCAACCCCATAACAGTGCAGCCACAATGACTCCACCCTCATAAAAGTTCAGCCACCATTACTCCACCCCATAACAGTGCAGCCACAATGACTCCACCCCATAACAATGCAGTCACAATGACTCCACCCCCATAACAGTGCAGCCACAGTGACTCCACCCCATAACAGTGCAGCCACAATGACTCCACCCCATAACAATGCAGTCACAATGACTCCACCCCCATAACAGTGCAGCCACAGTGACTACACCCCAATAACAGTGCAGCCACAATGTCTCCACTCTCATAAAAGTGTGGCAACCATGACTCTTCACCCATAAGTGTGGCCACAGCAATATCTGCTATGGAGGGGTACAGCCCTGTATTTGGTAGTGGGGTGAATAGGGTATACCCCAGAACTCTGGGCCACTCAGCAGTGGCAGTTTCCAAAAGTGTAACTATGGGGGGGGGGAGCAAGGGGGGACATATGCACAGCACTGTTAAGGAACTCAGCGCAGCCACCGCACCCCCACGTGCATAAGAGGTGGCTCGCTGGCTGCCCAAAGTGCCCCTGCTTCTCTCCCTCCCTCTGTAGAGGAGTTCAGAAGCATTAACAGCAGCAGAAAAAGCATGACACATCTGGCTATCTATAGGGGGAACATCTGGCTATATAAAGAAGGGCATATTTGGCTATTTAAAAGGGGGGAGGGGGGGCTCATATGGCTATATATAGGGGGGATGTGGGCACTGGGCACGTCTGGCTGTCTAAACAGCATTTATACATTTTACTCCACCCAATGACCATGCCCACATTCTGATGCGTGGCCACACCCATTTTGTCCAGAGGGGGGTGCAAAAGCTGTCTTTGCCCCTGGGCACTGAAAACCCTAGCTGCGCTTCTGGCAGTTCCCCCAGTAGTTGTGCCTCTACGCCTGTCCCATAACTTCCAACTGTCCCTCTTTTGGAGGGACAGTCCCACTTTGGGAACCCTGTCCCTCTTTCTCTCTCATTTGTCCCTCTTTCAGGACTTATTTACAGATGTATCTATGTAAATAGACTGTATGTATTTTATCTACTGAAAAATGCGTTTAATTGACTCTAAACTTTATTTTCCTCCTTTAAATTGATATATTTCTTATTT
The DNA here is from genome assembly GCF_040937935.1 of Hyperolius riggenbachi. Taxonomy (NCBI): domain Eukaryota; kingdom Metazoa; phylum Chordata; class Amphibia; order Anura; family Hyperoliidae; genus Hyperolius; species Hyperolius riggenbachi. The sequence goes on along the minus strand of NC_090649.1, from coordinate 458,643,605 downwards.
TGAAATATTACTATGAAGGAAAATGAACCATGATAGAAATGACCAGTGTGGATTGTATTGTAAAACAACATATTTTTCCTATTAAATCTTTATTGTATGCATGAATAGGGGTGTGTTGGGAGCGTGATTAGGGGTGTGGCTTAAGTGTCCCTTTTTCTTATCTCAAAAAATTGGGAGATATGCTGTCCTGTAGCCGGGATGAGGCTGATATGTACACATGTATGCAGTACGGACGTGCTGTGGGGATTAGCAGAGATCGCATCGCTCTGTACCTGACATGCCTGCGCACGAAGTCAGCGCTCAGTTCTGCGGTTATATAACAATTATTTTCTGCCGGCTGAGCTGGAGGCGGGCTCATCACTTCACGTGGGGAACAATTGTGTAACGTTTCCTCTGATCCGCTACCCGCGGCTGCATAATTCTGTACACGGCCTGCGGCTACCCAAGTCACTCACTCCCAAGACTGACAGAAATGAATAGGATCCCTACCATAATGGCAGGTTACGTTATACGGCTCTTAGTATGTTTAATCACATAATGAGACGGCATGGATTAGTTCTGGAGAAGTTGGGAAAATGAATTTGCCACAAGTGGAGTAAATGACAAGTTATGTAATGTGGGAAAGTCTGTGCTTTTCCTCACATCGTGCTGCGATTGCTAAATAATGAGAAATGGAAAAATACCTTTTTATTTCCTTAACACAGAACTCTGGACAGCCTCCGCTAGATTACCATAAGCCCCAGTGTAAATATTGTGGTGTCACCCCCCCCCCCAATCATTGTCCCTCAGTACAGCCATCTTCCTAAGTACAACACGCCCCCCCACCCCAGTATAGCAACCCCCAAAGTACTGCTCCCAAGTTTAACCACCCCAAAATACTGCTCCCCAGTATAGCCACCCCCAAGGTACTGTCCTTCCCAGTGTAACCACCTCAAAAGTACTGCCCCAATATCTGTACCCCCAAAGTACTCTCCCACCCAGTGTAATTACCCACAAAGTACTGTCCCCCCAAGTATAGCCACCTTCAAAGTAATGTCATTCGCAGTGTAACTACCCCCTTAGTACTGTTCCTCCCAGTAGAGCCACACCCAAGGTACTGTCCTTTCCAGTATAGCCACCTCCAGAGTACTGTCCTACCCAGTATAGCCCGCGCTCCCCAAAGTACTGTCTCTCTCACTATAGCCACCACCAAAGTATTGTCCCTCCATTATAACCACCCTCAATGTACTGCCCTTCCCAGTGTAACCACCTCATAGTACTGTCCCCCCAGTATAGCCACCCACAAAGTACTATCCTTCCCAGTGTAACCAATCCCAAAGTACTGTCCCCCCAGTATCTGTACCCTCAAAGTACTGTCCCTCCCAGAGTAATCACCCCCAAATAGCTGTCCCCCTCCTCAGTATAGCAACCTTCAAAGTAATGTCCTTTGCAGTGTAACTACCCCCAAAATACTGTCCCTGCCAGTTTAACCACCTCCAAAGTACTGTCCCTCTCAGTATAGCCAAACCAAAGTACTGGGGGTGGGCGGGAGTAGATGTAGGAAGGAAGGAGTATATTTTTTTTAATACTGGTCAGCAAGTCAGACTGAAGGAGCAAAAGGTTGTTTTGGCGGGCAAAATTGTATTAGAAAGAGCAACAGGAGATTGGTCAGGATACATTTTGCAACAAGCTTAGAGTTTGTGATACCACGGTGATAGGTGATGTGGAATTAAAATCTTGAAAATATAAAGAACCCACCTGGCCTGACAAGGATGTAGTCTCTAGGATGCATGCAACAATTCCAAGTTCTTTTGTAAGGCCATAGTGAGAGCATGGAACGCAGGCCTCTTGGTAATTTGGTGGTGGGACAGTTCAGGGAAGGTTACTTCATACCTGTAGGTATGAATGTGTATGCATATTAATGTATACATAGTAATATGGGGATATAGATTGTATGAGGCTATATAATGACATGTACCCTTTCCTTTTGATGCTGCTGTGTTTTTTATCTCTTACAGATACTGGGCGGTCCTAGGAGCTGTGAGGAGAATTGGGTTGCTGAGCAGAGGTGAAGGGGTCTCTCTCAGTTGATTGGCAGCTGGCTGTTGGAGCCAATTTCTGCTAGCCAATCACAGAAGGGTTTACCTCAAACCTGTGATGCTCTGACCATTCTCCTCAGTCTTCAGTCAAGCAAGCTGGAAGCACCCACCCCCCCATCCCTTTTCTTCTGTTTATGTCGTAGGTGGATTGACTTTATTGGCGGTTATAGTCGCCCACGATTGTGGGTGGGCTAGCTGTTGTTTGGACTTTTGAATGAACATTTACTCTGGTATAAAGACTTTATGGTTTGATTAAGTATCAATTGATACATTTGTTTCGGAATCGTTTTATTACTATTTATGTTGGTTTACCCGTTAATAAACAATTAAATTAATTATTTATTAAACCGCAATAAATATAGCCTACGGCCATTTAAATCCAAGTTGGTTGTCCGTGTTTTATTAATCACTAATTTTGCATTTATGTCCATGCCACTTAAATTACCAAGGTCAATGTTTATAGGAATAGGGCATTGTGCTCCTTCTTAGTGGTAACTCCATTCCGCCGAAGCTGCCATAATACCTAATAATTTGTTTGATAACGTGGTTTCTTTCTTTTACTAAAGGTCTATTATAGAGATAAACATATAAAATAAAATTACAGACTTTTCAAAATATATCCATAGATACAATTATACAGCAAGATACCAGAATTTTTACAAACAGGCTAACCTTCTATAGAGTATTGATATTGCTTAGTTCAGTGATCAGCAAACTTGTCTCTCCAGCTGTTAAGGAACTACAAGTCTCACAATGCATTGGAGGAGTCTGACAGCCACAGTCATGATTCATAAAGGCAAATACATTGTTGGACTTGTAGTTCCTTAAAGAGGAACTGCAGCCTAGACAAACATACTATCATTAAGTTACATTAGTTATGTTAATTAAAATAGATAGGTAATATAATCTCTTACCTACCCTGTTTTAAAAGAACAGGCACATTTTTGTGATTTCATGAAGGCAGACATCTTTTCTGGTTGAAAGGAGGTGACAGGGAGCACAGTTTCAACTGTCTTGTGTGCGTATCACCTCTCCCAGTTGTTAGGCAACGTGAACAACAACATAGGAAATCCCATCATGCTTTGCACAGCATCAGGGGAAAAAAGCCCTGGCAGTTCTCTTTGATAAGGCGGAGCTTAGCTTTTGTGCAGCTAAAAATAAGGCTTATGTAAGAAAAACAAAGTTCTGATGCTGTGAAACTGTTAAAGAAACACCACTACTTCCGGGTTCGGCGACAGCCGCCGACAGGCTAGGAACGCGGCTGATTCTCCACGTTCCCAGCCGCTATATCACCCTCTATGCTGCTATAGCGAGTAAAAGTCTTTTTTTTTTTTTTTGTGGCTTAAGTATTCCTTTAACCAATAGGCATAAAACAGAATTTGTGAAATCTTTAAACTCAAAGTTAGATGCACTCCCTCCCTAAACCCAGACTCTAAATCATCAATAAGTGTTTCAAATTTCCATTAATATTTGCATTGAGATTAAGCAACCGGGTATTTCTCATCAACCGACCATTGGACCCACATGGCATGAAATAAAGGTACTGTGTTGGTCATAGTAATGGAGATATAATCCATTAGTTTAATTTCTTCCACTCTATTTAGGATTTGGTCAAAATGAATGTCACTTTGTTTCCAGTTTCGAGCAACCACCCATAATATTGATGCTATAAAAGCAGTATAAACTCTATTCCACCTTGTAGGTATTGTGGGATTTATAGCCCACAAGAGTACATGCTGCGGAGTTAAAGAGGAGCTCCAGTGAAAATTATGTAATAAAAAAAAGTGCTTAATTTTTACAATAATTATGTATAAATTATTTAGTCAGTGTTTGCCCATTTTAAAAGCTTTCCTCTCCTTGATTTACATCCTGACATTTATCACATGGTGACATTTTTACTGCTGGCAGGTGATGTAAGTGGAAGTACCTGCTGCTTGTTTTTTTGGCAGTTGGAAACAGCTGTAAACAGCCATTTCCCACAATGCAATGAGATTCACAGACAGGAAACTGCCAGGACCATGGTCCTCACAGTTTCCTGTGGGAGGGGTTTCACCACAATATCAGCCATACAGAGCCCCCTGATGATCCATTTGTGAAAAGGAATAGATTTCTCATGTAAAAGGGGGTATCAGCTACTGATTGGTATGAAGTTCAATTCTTGGTTTCTCTTTAAAATAATCTGTTTTTTAATTAAAGTAGACATTCCAGATCAAAACTTCTTCCATACTGGCTGCATTGTAGGACATTCCCAAAAAATATGTTATAAACTGCCCACGCCCTCACAACCTCTGAAACATAAAGGGAACACTGATGGAAACATTCTATGTCATTTCGTAGGGGTTCTATACCATCTTAGTACAACCTCTAAATCGGTTTCTCGTGTCATTGGAGTTTTTTGTAGCTCGCAACAGATTAAATCTCGTTTTGACCCAATCTTCCATATCGAAAGAAAAATTCAGCTCCGCCTCCCAAGAGATCATATTTTTAGTTTTATGTGAGGAAAGCAGACCATTCATATGATTATAAAGCACAAAGACTGTTCCTGTTATAGGGTTAGAAGACAAATAGAGGTTCTCATAAAAGCTGCAATTTAAAATGCCATATGGGCCAACATGACGTAGGAAAAAGTGTTATAAGTTGCGTATATCTATAATATTCAGTGGAGGGGAGGTTTTTGTTAAGTTTAAATACTTCTAGGGGAATGTGGTTTCTTTCAAGTAAATGGGAACCTAAAAATAAAAATCAACCAGATGCTTACCTAAGCGTTTCAGTGCTGGCTCCCCCGGTAGCAGTATTCAGCCAATTGTTCAAATACTGCTTTCTGCCGCCGAAGGAGGCTTCAGAAGTCTTCAGGAGCCTGAGTGCACCCAAAGATGGACTGCTCAATTCTGCGCACGCACAAGCGCCCTCTCTCTTGCGCTCACACATGCGCAGTATGGATCTGCCCATCTTTGAGAGCACTTGGGCTCCTGAAGACTTCCGAAGCCTCCTGCAGCAGAGGATTCAAACAAGGGAGCCAGTGCTTAACGGAGAGGACCGGGAGAGGAGGAGCAGGAAGGCTCTATTAGGCTCGGTACACATTGAGGCTAAAATGGCTTACGTTCCGCTCCGATAAGCGGAAAGCACATACCTCCCAACTTTTAGAGATGAGAAACCGGGACACTTAAGCCACACCACTGACATACGCCCAACCACACCCCCTGACACACCCCTAGTCAATCATAATCTCTGTCTCTCTCTCTCTCTCTCTATATATATATATATATATATGAAAATCTGCAATTATTTATTAAAAAATGGTGCGGAGAAGGGTGAGGGTGACCATGGGTGTGGAGGTGAAAAAAAGGATCGAGGTGCCAGCCGGCGGCTGTGGTGTGTGGGATGCGGGTCTGAGATAAGCTTGTCCCTCCCTCCGAATGTGCCCCCCAGTGTCCTCCTGTATGCAGAGATAAGAGTGCAGCGGAGCGGGCAGTCTTACCATTCCTCCTCGTACTGGGCGCTCCGCTCGTTGGAGCAGACGTTCCCGACCTGCACAATCCTTCCGCTCTGCTCTGCTTCACGGAGCGGAACACAGCGCAGGAGCGGATGCGTGCCAATGTGAACCTGGCCTAAGACCCAGAGCCTTCCCTCTATTTAGGTAAATTGATTTTTTTTTAATCTTCCCCTTAGCTTTCAGATAGACTCATGAAGAAGTTATGTTAGATATGAGCATATCCTTTAAATTTCTGACCCATATTGTCTTACCTGATGGGTGGGGATGGGCAGTACAGAATGGCAGTGACTTTCTGAGGGTCCTTGGCAATACCCTCGGTTATTGGATGTCCTTTATCGCAGACTGACAACTCTCTATTTTCACAGATTTCTATTTCCATGCAATTAACTTTTTTCCTAGAGTTTTCTCCTAGGAGATAATTTTTCATCTTCGATTTAAAATAACTTTCCAGCACTTTTCAACTGAAAAAGTACAGAAAAGTAGGTGAAAAAGTACGGTCAAAATTATTTTGAGTATTTTCTAGCTTGCTGGTGGCTTAAAAGGCATTTTATTGACAAGTAAACTAAACTATCACCGAGGAGAAAACTCAGGAGAAAAAGTTAATTCCATATGGGCCTATAATTTCTTTAGCATCTCAGATCCCTCTTAAAGCGAATCTGAAGCTAAACAGATACTTACCTAAGTAGAGGGAAGGTTGTAAGCCCTATAGAGCCTTCCCGTTCCTCTCGTTCCTCTGCTGGCTCCTCCGTTTAAATCTCTTTCTGCGGGAGGTTCTGGAAGTCTACGGTAGCCCAAGTGCTCCCGAAGACGGGCGGTTCCATACTGTACATGCACAGTATGGAGCACAAAGCCGCGACAAGGTCCTCCAGCACCCAAGGCTGAGATACCAAAGTGCGCCCTTCTCTCCCACCCCAGCCATCACACACTGATTGCTATTAGACTAAGAGGCGCTCCAGTGCCCCCAACAGCTTAATCTCTAGTTATCTGGCCTGCAGTCTCTGCTATGTATCCCCTTTTTTTATTTCTCTCTGCTTCAAACACAAAAGGGGAATGATAGCTGAGTGAGTTGTGCGCCCCTCCTACACTGCGCCCTGAGGCTGGAGCCTCTCTTGCCTCTGCCTCGGCCTGGCCCTGATGGAGTGGCCGTCTTCGGGAGCCTGAGTGCTCCTGAAGCCCACCCGTAGCGGAAGAGAGCAGTCTCCGAATGCTAATGGGGGAGCCAGTGCAGGAACGACAATGAGGAGAGGAACAGAAAGGCTCTACAGGACTCAGAGTCTTCCCACTCCTTAGGTAAGTATTTGTTTTTTGAGGGGGGTGGGGGGGGTTGGCTTCAGACTCCCTTTAACAAGAGCTCCAGAGAAGACGTGAAGTTCCGGTTGTTATTGAGGTAGACAATCATAAGTACATCAGTGAAGTCTCTGAGAATATCATCCTCCAGGTGGAAGGTTGTGGGAGCATTGCAGAGGCCACGCATTATAACTGTGAACTCAATGCCTTTTTTTAGACTTTAAAGGACAACTGTAGTGAGAGGTATATGGAGGCTGCCATATGTATTTCCTTTTAAACAAAACCAGTTGCCTGGCAGCCCTGCTGATCTATTTGAAGAAGGCTAGAGGTGCCCAAACATAAATATCTATCAGAGTATACGTTACAAAGACATATATAAATACATGAGGTATCTTACCTCTCCAGAGGAACCAACCCATAAAATCAAGGGTTTACATCAGGTAAGGTTTATTTAAGCCAGTGCTGGGCCGAAATTACGCATAAGCGTAATTACGCATCGTAATTCAATGTAAATTTACGCGTAAGCGCTACGCGTAACTTACGGTCTTACGCGTAATTATTTACGCGTAAGCAGTTAAGTGGTATCGCAATTACACTGTCTACCGTAATTGCTAGTTATGCGTAATTTTACGAACACTTACGCGTAATTTTACGCGTAATTACTAACGTAAAAACTCCCCTTTTCTAAGAGTAGCCAATCAGTCAACATCCTAAGCAACCAATAGTATCTTCTCCCGCCCTTCAGTATAAGCGTACGTTTTGACGCATACGAATGATATGTACGCAATAACTGTCACATTGACGGCTATTGCGTACACATCGTCCGTATGCGTCAAAAAATACGTATTAATGGGTATTACGGCACTACGCGTAACATCGTAGTGTAAGCGCCTACATTATGGTATCCTTACGCGTAACTGCGTAAGTTTGCGCGTAATTACAGTGATGAACCGTAGATAATTTCCTACGCCGTAACCGTAATTGCGTAATGCGTAATAGCGTAAAATTACGCGTAACGATCCGTAAGCGTAGATTTTTCCATTACGACCAGCACTGATTTAAGCACAATTACAATTTTAATTGCATTATAATTGTGCTTTGAATAAACCTTACCTGATCTAAACCCTTGTTTTTCTGGAGAGGTAAGATACCTCATGTATTTATTTATGGCTTTACGATGTATACTCTGATAGACATTTATTCTTGGGCGCCTCCACCAAATAGATCAGCAGGGCTGCCAGGAAACAGGCATTCGTTAAAAGGAAATAAATATGGCAGCCTCCACCCTTCTGCCCACTACTCCACCTTTTCGAGGTGTCTTTCGCACTAGAGTGGTGCCATCCACAGCTAGTAAGGACCCTAGGAGAGCGACCAACCGGTTTCGGCAGGACCTGGAGTACCGAGTGGGGACGGTGTTTTCCCCGTAGGTGATATATGGTGATTGCAGGTTCTGCAACCTGCCTTTGTGAGTATAACTCTTGTAATGTTGAGCTAATTTTTTCCTTCGATACTGCACCATTTGGCACTTGGTCTCGTCTTTGTCACACACAGGCTACCGTGTTTCCCCACAGTGACCGTCCCTAAGTCTACTGCTGATCTATTTGGCTGCAGTAGTGTCTTTTAACACCAGAAACAAGCATGCAGCTATTCTTGTCAGATCTGACAATAATGTCAGATACACCTGATCTGCTGCATGCTTGTTCAGGGTCCATGGCTAAAAGTATTAGAGGCAGAGGATCAGCAGGATAAAACACTGCTATTCCAGCGCAGGAGATTTGGGCTCAGCCGGCTCCACCATAGGCCGTAATAGGAATTACGGCTATAGCAGGCACAGGGAGTAACTTCGGCGCCGTCAGAAGATGGAGCTGAAGTTACTTTTTAAACACTGTAATTTGGCCTCAAGCAATTGCTGGAAGCCAAATTATTTCATTCCCCACTATCCACATGGACCTAGAGGGGGAATAGTATTTAACGTCACTGGGAACTTGTGCAGAAGCAGGATTAGCCATACCGGCTGTATCTTGCGCCGATTTCTCTCGTACGCCAGCAGGATAGCCAGGAAAGTGGTGTTTAAAAGAAAATTAACTATGGCAGCCTCCATATCCCTCTCGTTACAGTGGTTCTTTAACTGATGTATTCAAAGGGAACCTAAACTGAGAAGGATATGGATTTTTCCCTTTCAAATAATACCAGCTGCCTGACGCACCTGCTGATCCTGTGTCTCTAATACTTTTAGCCACAGCCCCTCAACAAGCATACAGATCAGGTACTCTGACTGAAGTCAGACTGGATTAGCTGCATGCTTGTTTCAGGTGTGGTATTTAGCCACCACTGCAGCTAAAGAGATCAGCAGGACTGCCAAGCTACTTGTATTGCTTAAAAGGAAACATCCATATCCCTCTCAGGTTCCCTTTAACCTCCCTGGCGGTACGCAGTTTTAAAGGCTGCATCCGCAGGAGGATTTTTTTCAATAAAAGATGCGCTATATGTGTAAGCTAGCACTTTGCTAGCTAATTATGTCCCCCAAGCCCCCCGGCACCGTTCTGATCCCCCCGATTGCCACCGGCAATATTTACCCCTCCGCAATCCCGCGAGAGCCGCAGCTTCACGATCCAGCTTCACTCGTCGCTATGGCGATGATCGGACATGACGTCATGATGTCATGCGCAGGCCCGATCCTCCCCATAGCGAAGCCTGGAGCTGAAGGCTGCGCCATTGCGGGATCCCTGGGGGTACGTATTACGGCGGTGATCGGGGGCGATCGGCGGGGACCGGAGGCACTTGGGGGACATAATTAGCTAGCGAAGTGCTAGGTGAAGAATTTAGCTCAATTTTTATTTTTAAAAAATCCTCCTGGCACTATGTGATCCCCTGTGGCGGCTAGCCGGACACTGTGTCGGGCTTACCGCCAGGGACTTTAAAGTTCATGTTCAGAAAGCAGAAAAGGGAATCCCGGCGCCAGGGAGTAGTTGAATGTTGTGGTAGATCCAGTGGTGCGCTCCAAACCTGCCCCAGGAATCTATTGTCCCCTGAATTGAGTCGCAGCTTTTAGGTACTCCTAGTGGCGGTACAACTTTCTAGTGTGTTGTGTCACAGCCTTTCATTGTCCCAAGTTCTTTATTTCAGCTTGCTAATGTCCCGTTTTATGTCCCAGCTGAGACATGCCCCCAGTAGTGTGTCCCAGCTTTCCAGTAGCCCCAGCAGAGCCGAATCACCCACAAGGAAACATAGGCAGTTGCCTAGGGCCTAAAGAGAGACCAGAGGCCTGATTGATGCTAACCCTAATCTTACCAAAAAAGACAGATGGCCATGAAAGGTGGGCCCAAAGTTGTTACTTGCCTAGGGCCCCATTTCACCTAAATCCATCTCTGAGCCCCAAATAGAGCATCCCAGCTTTTCAGTGCTCACAGTAGTGTGTCCCCAGTTTTCAGTATCACCAGTAGTGTGCCCCCACTAGTGTGTCCACAGTAGTGTGTGTGCCTCTAGAAGTGTGCCCCCAGTAGTGTGTGTGTGCCGCCAGTAGTGTGTCCCCAGTAGTGTGTGTGCCCCCAGAAGTGTGCCCCCAGTAGTGTGTGCCCAATAGTGTGTGTGCCCCCAGTAGTGTGTCCTCAGTAGTGTGCCCCCAGTAGTGTGTGTGCGCCCAGTAGTGTGTCCCCAGTTTCCAGTGCCTCCAGTAGCGTGTCCCAAGTAGTGTGCCCCCAAGTAGTAAGTCCTCAGTTTCCAGTGTCCCCACTAGTGTGTCCCCAGTAGTGTGTCCCAGTTTCCAGTGCCTCCAGTAGTGTGTCCCCAGTAGTGTGTCCCCCCAGAAGTGTTCCCCAGTAGTGTGTCCCCAGTAGTGTGTCCTCAGTTTCCAGTGCCCCCAGTAGTGTGTCCCAGTTTCCAGTGCCCTCAGTAGTGTGTCCTCAGTTTCCAGTGCCTCCAGTAGTGTGTCCCCAGTAGTGTGCCCCCAGTAGTGTGTGCCCCCAGTAGTGTGTCCCCAGTAGTGTGCCTCCAGCATAGCTCCCAACTGTCCCTCTTTTGGAGGGACAGTCCCTCTTTGGAAGCCATGTCCCACTGTCCCCTTTTCCTCCTCATTTGTCCCTCTTTCAGGACTTTGTCCCTCTTTCTATGTAAATATATATATTTCTCTACTAAAAATGTGTTTGATTGACTCTAAACTTTATTCCCATCCTTTAAATTGATATATTACTAATTGTAAAATGTTAATATGAAGGAAAATGAACCAGGAGAGAGAGGACCAGTGTGGTTCGAATTATAAAACAACATATTTTTGTTATTACATCTTTATGGTAGGCGTGACTAGGGGTGTGATGGGGGCGTGATCAGGGGTGTGGCAGGGGAGTGGCTTAAGTGTCCCTCTTTCTCATCTCATAAAGTTGGTAGGTATGCCTCCAGTAGTGTGCCCCCAGTAGTGTCCCCCCAGTAGTGTGTGCCCCCAGTAGTGTGTCCCCACCAGTAGTGTGTGCCAAGTAGTGTGTGTTCCCCCAGTAGCATGCCCCCAGTAGTGTGTGTGCCCCCAGTAGCAAGCCCTAAGTAGTGTGTGTGCCCCCAGTAGTGTGCCCCAAGTAGTGTGTGTGTGTCCAGCAGTGTGTGTGCCCAGTAGTGTGCCCTCAGTAGTGTGTGCCCAGTAGTGTGTGTGCCCCCAGTAGCATGCCCCCAGTAGTGTCTGTGTGTCCAGCAGTGTGTGTGCCCCCAGTAGTGTGCCCAGTAGTGTGTGCCCCCAGTAGTGTGCCCCAGCAGTGTGTGTGCCCCCAGTAGTGTGCCCAGTAGTGTGTGTGACCCCAGTAGTGTGCCCAGTAGTGTGTGTGACCCCAGTAGTGTGCCCTAAGTAGTGTGTGTGCCCCAAGTAGTGTCTGTGTGTCCAGCAGTGTGTGTGCCCCCAGTAGTGTGCCCCAGCAGTGTGTGTGCCCCCAGTAGTGTGCCCCAGTAGTGTGTGTGCCCCCACTGTACTGTATATATATTTTTAGTTTGGAGAATCCTGTGTTACTTGTGGCCACTCAGCAAGCGATATGATCTGGGTGATGAGTGTGCGGCCGGACATTATGCACAGTGTTCTCTTTAGGTAACATGTTACATCAGCCTGGCCCTCGTCCAGTTCATTAAAGCAGAGCTGCTGATGATAAACAATTAGTGCTTGTCCAGGCAGGATTTCACTTTTCCTTATGTGACAACTTGCCGGGTGACTTGTTGACAACGTATGTCTTCCGTGTCCTTCTCTTCATAGCCTGGCCTATGCTTGCAGCATCATCACGTGATATACGGGCTGTGCAGTGAATCATGGGAGCCGGACAGGACAGGAGACCAGAACACATGCGTGGCCAGCATTCTTGCACATAGCTGAGCCGTGTACTTCATGTTCTCATTACTTTTTATGAGATTCCGTCTGCAAAGTGCTGAGTGTATCTTGTAGGCTGTGCTCTCTGACACAAAGCATGGCTTGCATAGCTGCTGATAGATAAGGTCAGAAACCCCCTTCCTTTCTAATAGGGATGGTCAGAAATACCCATTTCGGTCAATACCAATTTTCTGATTTCCAATTTTCAGTTTTTCCAATTTTCGAGGCGTATTTTATTAGTCATTTTTGCAACGGAGACCGCAAAAAGTGAAAAAAAAAAATCAAAAGAAACGGAAATTGGGAAAAAAAAGGAAATTAGAAAAAATAAAGTCTTGTGATTGGTCTAAAATGACAGCAGTGATCCGATTTTTGCAGAAAAATTATGCATTTTCTGATTGGTCCAAATAACAGAGTTGTGGAAAATCGGATTTCTGTGGAATTCCGAATTCTGATCGGAAATGTTTATTTCCAATTGGAAATGTGAAAATTTAAATTCCGTGGAATCTGAATGAGCCCGCGGGCCGAATGTGGCCCCCTGAGGCTTTTTTACCGGCCCCCCACACAAAATGTATTACTTATAGATACGGTCAGCTACATCTTTAAATATTGGTGGTCCGCATATAGAATAGCAGTGCTGGCACCGCCCATCCACATGGAAGCCAGAAAGCTCATTCATTGCTATCCAATCAAATTCCACATCAGGTGACACTGCTGTCCAATTGAATTGCAGGTTGTCACCTGAGTATGCTTCACTGTCTGACCCGCAAAGACTTCTACATCATTTTATTTATACTCCGGCCCCCCCAGCTGTCTGAAGTATGTTGACCTGGCCCTCGACCCAAAACGTTTGGGGACCCCTGCTCTAGAGGATGTGGTTTTGTGGGCGGGGTCCACTTGAGCAGAGGGAGGAGCCTGAGCTAGCTTTACCTCCCCTCAACAACAGTAGAATATCCAAACAGGCGGAGTTATCCAGTCACCAACAAAGCTGAAGGAGGTGATCAAGGAGCCTCCCAGAGAGATGGTACAGCAGAGTTTTGGAAACAGGCACACAGGTCCGGTGACTAGGGATGAGCTTGCAGGATCACGAGGGTTCAGATTTTCACTTCCAAATTTTACAGTTCTGAGTAAGACTGCAGATCCCAAAAGTTACTAATTTCCAAGTATCAAGTTCCATTTTTACATTGAAGTTAATGGTGCTGATTTCTGTGATTAACACGGACCTGAACTCAGAACTTCCTCTCTGCTCTAAAAGATTAGCAACAGCATACCTTTAAAGGAAAAACTTTTATTTGTTGCAGCTGATAGAAATCCTGCAATAAATCTGCAGTGTGTCTACTTCCTGCTTTCATGGAAGCAGACATATTGTTGACATCCTGTTTTACAAATTAGCGGTGGCAGTCAGCTGACACAGGTGAGAGATAAATTAAATTTGTGATTAGTCACAAATGAAAATGACTCAAACCCAAGGAGGATGTGGCAAAGCATTCAACTATTCACAGATTACAAAAAGAAGAATAGCACTCAATATACACTGGACAATAACATCCCCAGCCTAGCAGAGGAACTTAACAACTTCTTTGCTAGATTTGAAAAAGACAACAATCGGCCTCCAGTCAACTTTGGGCCCACTACAGACTCACAGCCATTAATCCTTCACATACATGAAGTGCAGCAAGCACTCACAAATATCAACACCAGGAAAGCTGCAGGTCCTGATGGTGTGCAAGGACATGTGCTCCAGGCCTGTGCTGGTCAACTAGCGAAAGTTTTTACACAAATATTCAACCTCTCTCTGTCCTTGGGTGTAGTTCCATCATGCCTTAAATCTACAACCATTGTGCCAGTCCCAAAAAATCCTAGGATATCCTGTCTTAATGATTACCGACCAGTTGCTCTAACCCCTGTCATCACCAAGTGCTTTGAACGACTGGTAGCCACACACATCAAGGCCTCCATCCCAGCAAATCTAGATCAACACCAGTTTGCTTACCGAACAAATAGATCGACTGAGGATGCCATCTGTGTAGCTCACCATGCTGCCCTCTCACACCTGGAAAAGCCCAACTCCTATGTTAGGATGCTCTTTGTTGACTACAGCTCAGCATTTAACACCATTGTACCTAGCCAGCTGACCAACAAACTCCATGCACTAGGTCTTGCTCCCTCCATATGTACTTGGTTATTGGACTTCCTTACTAATCGCCCTCAAACTGTCAGACTAGGAAAACAGACATCCTCCACCCTTACCCTGAGCACTGGCGTGCCACAGGGCTGTGTATTAAGCCCTCTCCTCTATGCACTTTTCACCCATGACTGCCAGCCTATCCATACCTCAAACGTAATTGTTAAGTTTGCAGATGATACGACTGTCATTGGGCTTATATCAGACAATGAGGAAGCTGCATACAGAGAAAAAGTTAGGAACCTGACTGCATGGTGCGACATTAACAACCTGTTATTAAATACAAAGAAGACCAAAGAAATTATTCTGGACTTTAGGACCACCAAAAAGACTACTCACCTACCGCTAATGATCAATGCAGAGGCTGTGGAGAGAGTTTCCAGCTTCAAATTTTTGGGAGTCACCATCGCAGAGAACCTGTCCTGGGCTGACAATGCTTTAGCTCTAACTGGCAAAGCACAACAACGCCTCTACTTTCTGAGAAAACTAAGGAGCGCTAACCTCCCACAGAAGCTGCTGGTTAATTTCTACAGATGCACTATAGAAAGCGTTCTGACCAATTGCATGACGGCCTGGTACAACAGCTGCACCAAGGCTTCTAGAGACGCCCTGCAGCGAGTTGTTAAAACAGCAGAAGCCATTATTGGCACTGAACTACCATCACTGGAACTTTTGTATAATACTCGCAGCTTGAGAAGGGCCAAAAACATTATCAAAGACAACACTCACCCTGGAAATGCCCTGTTTGAGCTCCTTCCATCAGGTAAACGTTTTAGATCAACCCGCACACACACAAACAGACTGAAAGACAGCTTTTTCCCATCCGCCATAAACTTGATAAACTCTGAATCCTCTCTGAAATAATTAACACTGTGTACAAATTGTTTAAACATCTGTAATACCTGATAAGTTGTACAATTTCTTCTCTTCCTTGTTACTATCACTATGTTCCCTATATGCACCGTGGGGTTGTCATGAAAAGTAATTTCGTTGTGTTACACAATGACAATAAAGTGAATTGAATTGAATTGAGATGAGGGGGGATTAGACAGGCTAAACTCTCTAAATACATAGAGGGTGCATTTCTCTATGTTTTCCTTCTGTCCTGTGCAAGAGTTCAGGTCTTCCTTAATAGCAAAGCCTCTGTACAGGCTATCGTCATCAGGCTTTGGGGTAGTTACCCCCACCTCCTCCTGGTATGGACAGGGGCTCTGGGGAAGATTGGGAGGCTTAGTTGAGTACATGTAGAAGCACCACCATGTGAGTTGGGTGCTGGCTGGTGTAAAATGATTAGTAATAATTGACATTACCAATATTTTACTAGGGACTCTGGGGCGATTGCCTGGGTTTCCCCTATGGTAGCGCCGGCCCTGACCCCATGCAGCAGGTTTCGGAGAAGAGTATTCTGTACACGCAGATAGGCACCCAGTATAACAAGTTAAAACTCTGTACTGAAGAAAAACATGCAGACATATATCATACACCACCATCAGGTAATGCAGCTTACTGAGAACAGAGAGAATACAGAGTGAATACAGGAAATGACAATCACATAAAGATTACCATCAAGTTTTGTGGCTGTTTTACTATACTGTAGTAAAAACAGGCACTGGGGTGCGACTTTGGCACGCTGCATACACTTTTTTGGATCGGTGCTCCCTTCCTTCGGTTTTTGAAGATGTTGATGCGAGATGCGACACGTAAAACACTCTTGTATGGACGTTAAATCTCTAACAGCAGAAAAGGAATTGATCATTCTGAATATATTGGATGGAAATCTATAAGTGTATGGCCAGCTTACAATCTAAAACTGAAATTAGTTTTTTTGTGTTTTTGTTTTATTTTTTAGTTATTTGAGACAATCAAATTCACTTCATGACAATTTAGATTTCTCAGTTCCAAATTGCACACAGTCTGCATTCAATTTGCCTTTGCAAATCTGAATTATTTACTTCTCGCTGAACTTATGACAACAGCAATGTCCACAGACTTGGTAACAGAGCCTATTGTTCTTACTGGAGCTATCTTATCTTTAGCGTATAGCAACTATACCAGGGCTTTGGCATATTTGTAAAGATTGGGGGGGGGGGGGTATATCTCAAACCACATTGGTCTGAATTATATTATTTCTTACATTGATATTATTATTATACTACTTACAATAATAATCTTATATTATTATTATAATATTATTATGTATTATATTATTATTTCCATCATTCATCATTTGATACCCTTCACCTTCATACTACCATTCAAAAGTAAGAAATATATGACTTTAAAGGATGGAAGTATATAGATATACAAGTGGTACTCTACTTACAAACAGGTTCCGTCTAGGGAGCTTGTTTCTAAGATGAATAGGAATGGCAACGCTTAGGAGAACTCATGGAGAAGCATGAGATCAGTTTGATCAGCTGACAAATTTGTAAGGCTCTGATTTGCTGGTCATGATCACGTGTTAAACCAGGAAGTCATCACAGCAAATCAGAACCAGCTCAGAATCAGCTGATCCAACTGATCGCATGCTTTTCCATGAGTTCTCCTAAGCAGGGCCATCCCTAATGAATGTGTGGGTAAGTTGAGTCTTGTGTTATACATAGTGAAATAAGTGGATAAATGAGATACTTTCGGACAGCTCTGGTCCTGGATATGGACATATACAGTAGCATAAAGTATGTTTTTTAATTTTTTGTGCTTTTTAAGTGTTTTAACCCGAATCAGGAGGAAAAGGGGGCGCAGGAGCCCTTGCGGAAAAAAGGGAGCTGCCATAGGCACGTATTATAAAAGCCGCAACCTGCTGCACAGAAGGTAAATTTGGACACACGGCGGCTCCCGCTATCAGTCGCCAAAATTTCTCTTCTTTGCTGCAAATTGTGGCTTTTATAATAGGTGCCTATGGCAGTTCCTTTTTTTCCGCAAGGGCTCCTGCGCCCTTTTTTTCCCCTGATTTCAATTAAAACACTTTAAAAGCACATTAAAAACAACCACAAAACATAGTTTATGCCACCGTTTATGTCCATATCCAGAAAATTGCGGCAAAGACGGTAAATTTCGGCGCCTGGAAGCACACAACAGAATCGCAGACGGCGAGGCACGTGGATATGCACATTGCGGCTTGTATAGTGGAGGAGGTTAAGGTTTAGGCAAGGGGGGTGTAGGGTTAGATGCCACCGGGGGGGTTTAGGGTTAGGCATCGGCAGTGGAGGGTTCTGCGTGAGAGTAAGGTTAGGTTTAGCCATAGTAAAATACAATACTATAGGAATCCAGCAGTAGATATTCTTACTAGCTGCAATCCCCTGCACCCTTTTTTCCAGGCGCCTTTCTTCATGTATGCGTTTTACACTACTTATAACAGTGTATACAATACTGTAACAACATAACTATGAAATAACAAAACGCTATTGTATATTGTGTAAATAACTCTGAAATGTTGTAACTGGAGTCATTTGTGAATATGGAACTTTCTGCATATTTATCTAGATCTGTACATGAATCCTGCAAGAGGGACACCTGGAGGACCGTTCAAAGAGCTCGATTCACAAAGACGTGATAAATGCATAGCGCGCGGGTTAGCGCGCGTACAGGATTGCGTGCATAATAGTAAAGGTTTGTGCGCATTAACTTTCCCGTTCACACACTAACATATGGGTTAGTGCATGAACGGGGAGAGTTAATGCGTGCAAATCGAGCCCCAAGAGTGACTTTCCCTCTGAGAAAGGGACAGTTGGGAGTTAGGGTTCTGGATACGATAATTATAAAACAAATGAAAGGAGGGGCTGCATCCCTGTGATGTGTCATCTGCTCAGGTATGCTGGTGCTTAGCCTGAGTGTTGTATGCTAGGAAGGGAAGAGCTGGCACAGCCATCTGTGTCACTGCATCAGCATTTCCAGCCAGTGACAGTCTGTGGCTGTGCCTGCTGAGGCCTGTGAGACACCCAACTGGCTGACTAGCAGAGTCACAAACAAGTAAACACAAAACAAGTGCATTTATTAAACAGTCATAATGAATCCTACAAGTGAAGTCAGCACCTTATAAAAGACTTAAAGAGAAACTCCGACCAAGAATTGAACTTCATCCCAATCAGTAGCTGATACCCCCTTTTACATAAGAAATCTATTCCTTTTCACAAACAGACCATCAGGGGGCGCTGTATGGCTGATATTGTGGTGAAACCCCTCCCGCAAAAGAAACTCTGAGGACCGTGGTATTCCTGGCAGTTTCCTGTCTGTGAACCTTGTTGCATTGTGGGAAATAGCTGTTTACAGTTGTTTCCAACTGCCCAAAAAGTATGCAGCAGCTACATCACTTGCCAACAGTAAAAATGTCACTATGTAATAAATGTCAGAATGTAAATCAGGCATTTAAAAGATTTTACAATGGGCAAACACTGACTAAATCACTTATACATAAAGCTTTTTTTTTTTTATTACATTATTTTCACAGGCGTTCCTCCTTAAAGAGAATCTGTATTGTTAAAATCGCACAAAAGTAAACATACCAGTGCGTTAGGGGACATCTCCTATTACCCTCTGTCACAATTTCGCCGCTCCTCGCCGCATTAAAAGTGGTTAAAAACAGTTTTAAAAAGTTTGTTTGTAAACAAACAAAATGGCCACCAAAACAGGAAGTAGGTTGATGTACAGTATGTCCACACATAGAAAATACATTCATACACAAGCAGGCTGTATACAGCATTCCTTTTGAATCTCAAGAGATCATTTGTGTGTTTCTTTCCCCCATGCACTGAAGTTTCAGGCTGCTCTTTTTTTCCTGCAAACAGCTTTGCCCTTGTTTGTAATTCCTCAGTATGTGAAAGCCCAGCCAGCTCAGAGGACGATTTATCCAGCTGATTAGAGCAGCTTCTCTCTTCTCTCTTATCTAAATAACACACAGGCAGTGTGCATAGAGGGGCCAGAAAGGGTGAGTTCATAGCAGAACCACAACACTGAAGAACTTGGCAGCCTTCCAGACACAGGCCGACAAGTCTGACAGGGGAAAGATACATTGATTTATTACAAAGACTGTCATAGTAGAAAGTGCTGCAGTTAGCCAGAACACATTAGAATAGCTTTTGGAACATGTAGGATGATAAAAAACAGGATGCAATTTTTGTTACGGAGTCTCTTTAAAGTGTACCCAAGGTGACATGATGTGATAAACAGGTGTATGTAGAAAGCAAAACATATTAACCTTCTGAGTGTTACGCCGCCCAGGAGGTTTTGCAGCCTCAGGAGTCCCCCGGTAAAAATCTAACAGATTGCATGCCTGCAAAAGGTTTAGCTAGCACTAGGCTAGCTAGTATAGGTAGCCAGCACCCCCCCGATCGCCCCTGATCTCCCGATCCATTACCTAGCCTGGGTCCAGCGATTGGCGCAGCCTCCCCGCACAGCTCCGGTCTTCTTTATGGGGAGTATCGTACATGACATCATGATGTCACTGACATTATGCGCAGTCACTATCCTCCCCTTAGAGAAGACCGGAGCTGTGCAGGGAGGCTGCGCCGATCGCTGGAGCCAGGCTGTGTAATGTATTAAGTGGCTGGATCAGGTGATCGGGGGCGATCGGGCGGTCCAGGCTACCTATACTAGTTAGCCTAGTGCTAGCTAAACCTTTTGCAGGCATGCGATCTGTTAGATTTTTACTGGGGGACTCCTGAGGTCAGCGAGCAGCATGCCCGACACAGTGTAGGGCATACAGCTAAGGAATGTTAATAACCAGGCTGTTTTACTTGTAAATCTTCTCAAATAGAGGCTCCTCTGTTTAAATCTCCCACTGCGGGAGGCTTCGGAAGTCTTTGGGAGCCCGAGTGCTACCGAAGAGTCGCGGCTCTCTACTGCACACACGTGAGTGTGTGAGAGAGTGCGCTTGAGCGCACGCAGTACAGAGCGGCCCGTCTTCGGATGCCCGAGTGCTCCCGAAGACTTTTGAAGCCTCTCGCAGTGGAAGAGAGCAGTCTTTGAACCATGGGTTGTAGACTGCTAACAGGAGAGCCCATGGGGGAATGTGGGGGCTGTGAGGAGCCTGGGATGCAGTGGCGTAGCTAAGTAGCTGTGGGCCCCAGTGTAAGTTTTGCATTGGGCCCCCAAGCACTCTATACATAACAATTGATACGGCGCACCAAAAGAAACCAAGGACAACCACAGTGTCAGAGGTGCAAGAAGGGTATGGGAAGCAGTGTGATAATGATTACTACTATTCAAAGCATCTATAGAAGTTAGTATTGCAAGCACAGGACCAATAAAGAGCTTATACTGTGGTTGAGGGTGGGCCGCATGGGGCACCTCTAGCCCAAGGGCCCCGATGCGGTCGCTACCTCTGCACCACATAATGCTACGCCACTGCCGGGAAGGCTCTCTACGACCCAGTGGCTTCCCTTTCCTTAGGTAAGTATCTGTTTTTTATTTTCATGTTCAAGTCAGATTCCCTTTAAGAAGGTAATATCTACATTTTATTATTATTATTGATTTATTTATATTGATTAATGTAAATTCAGCAAAAAAATTTTTTTACAAGAAGGAAGTTTTAAATCACTAAAATGTGTACTTAGTAATCTTTCGCTGTTCCAGTAATTACATTCACTTTGTGTTTGTAAAGAGGAATGAGTAATACTCATTCCTCTTTACATCACACACTGTAGAAAACACTTGTTCAGTTCAGGAGAATGAAATAACCTTCCGTCCCGAACAAAAGATAATTACACCCCAGGTACATGAAAGGCCCAGGTAAGAACAGAAGAAGCCCCACCACTGTCACCTGTCAGACGTACGACTTCCTTATTGTGGAATTTCGTGTCAACTTGTCTAGACATCAGCAGCTTTTGATGATGCCAAACACAAACACTAGTAATAAAAGTTCTCACAGTTCTCGCTTTGGTCTCCATCGTGTTGAGATTGAGTCAGGGGTGTTATACTGGGAATACACGGTACCGCTCGATCGAGCCATTAGATGGCTCAATTGATAATTTGCGACATGTCCGATAACCCGCCGGATTGATTCCGCGCTCCATACTGCGGGAATGACAATGGGAAAAGATAAGGAAAACGAGCAGAAGAGAATCGCCCGCTGGGTCGAGCAGGAATTGATCCAGCGGCATAATCGAAGGGGAGAAAAAGGGAGAGAAGGGGTGTTATAGCAAACTTTTGGTAAATTTAGGGGAAAAACAGATACTTACCTCTGGCTCCTCCAGTTGCTTCCCATATCTCTCTCTTCACTGGGAGCCCTAAAGCTTGCTGAAGCGCTCCCATACAAGAACGTGTGTGGCTGCACGTTTCCCGCCTGCGCAGAAGCAAGGAGCCACAGCTCGAGGTCGCTGGGAAAAGCCAAGTCCATTCGGTTCTGAGCTATTGCACAGGTGTGAGCCACCTTCTTACCTGGGGCTTCCTCCAGCCCCTGGCAGCCATCCTGTGCCCTCGGCACAGCTCTGGTGGCTCCCGGTCTCCTCCGGTGCAGATGCCGACCCTACCAGGTTGGCATCTACTTGCGCTCAAGGGTGTGGCTCACGGAGTCGCACTGACGTCATCCGGACTGTACTGTACAGGTGCAGAGCTACTGCGCCTGCGCAGTACAGTCCGGATGACCTCAATGTGACTACGTGAGCCACACGCTGGAGTGCAAGTAGGCCTCTTGTACAGGAGGGGACCCCAGGCCACTGGCAGGGAGTGGAGCTGTTGCGTGGACACAGTATTGCTGCCAGGGGCTGGAAGAAGCCCCAGGTAAGTAGATTTTTTTTCTTTTAAGCATCCTGGACATTCCCTTTAGGTTTTACTTATGACCTTGGATGGGGGTGGGGGAGGCCTTCCTCTGATACCTCACCAAGAGTGGCGTAACAATAACGCCTGCAACCCCCCTCCCCTTGCAATCACAGAGGTGGGAGGAGGGAGCTATGGGGACCTGCTCTACCTCCCTCCCACCTTCCAGGTATACACCATAGATAGAGTGACCAACAGGTGGTCACCAAACCATGTATGACTGACTATAGGGAGTAAAGGGGGGGGGGGTCTGATGTTTATGCCTGGGTGCTGGGAGGTGGGTTATTAGGGGCCCCATAAACATTTTGTATGGAGGACTTGGACATCTTATTACGCCCCAGAAGAGAACCTTCCTGTTGATGCGTATTTCAAATCTACAGAGCTTTCCTCAGACAAGTTGCTGCTCTCTAGGGATGGTCTGAATTGCCAAATTCTGAATCCTATGGATTTCCGAATTCCGCCTGGTATTCCACCATTTACATTAGAGTAAATACCGCCGACTTTCGAATTTAATTGCAAAGCCCCTGTAAATGAATGATCAACTGTACCAGGTTTGAGGCTTGTGCCATTAACAGTGCAAGAATAGCAGCAATGTAAATATTCCCCTTGAAAATCAATAGGTGAATTTTGATTGGCTTTTATAGGCTCGACTAACTTTTCTGAATATTAATCCCTGTCACCCAGTGGCCAACTGTGCAAAGTTTGAGAACCCTGCCATTAACAGTGTAAGAATGGCTGCAGTTTACATTTTCCCAGTTTACATTTTCCCTGAATTTGAACCCCAATCCCCCAATGGCCAACTGTCCCAGGTACAGGTGATTAACAGTGCAAGAATGGCAGCAATTAAATATTCCCCTTAAATTTCCATAGGTGGATTTTGATTGGCTTTTATAGGCTCCACCCACTTTTCTGAATATTAATTCCAGTCACCCAGTGACCAACTGTGCAAACTTTGAGAACCCTGTCATTAGCATTGTAAGAATGGCTGCAGTTTACATTTGCGCAATGGAATTTGTATTTTTCTCCACCCACTTATTTCCTAACATTGTTCAGGTATGTATTTGGCTGGTGTTGGCTCCGCCTATATATTTCTAACCCTAACACACAATTACTCAATAACCAAGTTTGTGAGCTTTGCGGTCTTTGGCATCAATAATTTGCATAATCTGATTGGCTGTTTGTGGCTCTACCACTTTGTCTGAATTTGAACCAGGTTTAAGGCTTGTGCCATTAACAGTGCAAGAATGGTAGCAATTACATATTCCCCTTGAAAATCAATAGGTGAATTTTGATTAGCTTTTGTAGGCTCCACCCACTTCTTTGAATATTAATCCCAGTCACCCAGTGACCAATTGTGCAAAGTTTGAGAACCCTACCATTAAAAAGGTAAGAATTGCTACAGTTTACATTCTCTCAGTGAAATTTGCATTTGTCTCCGCCTACTGATGACCCGGCATTGCCCGATTATGTATTTTGCAGGTGCTCGCTGCGCCTACTTTTCCTAACCCTAACACACAATTAATCAATTACTCAATGACCAAGTTTGTGAGCTTTGTGGTCTTTGGCATCAATAACCTGCATTAAAATGAAACAAATCATATTGGCTGAGTGTGGCTCCACCCTGTTTTATGAATGTAAATCCCAGTCACGCAATGATCAACTGTACCAGGTTTGAGGCTTGTGCCATTAACAGTGCAAGAATGGCAGCAATAAAATATTCCCCTGAAAAATCAATAGGTAATTTTTGATTGCCTTTTGTAGGCTCCACCCACTTTTCTGAATATTAACCCCAGTCACCCAGTAACCAACTGTGCAAAGTTTGAGAACCCTACCATTAACAGTGTAAGAATGGCTGCAGTTTACATTTGCCTAGTAAAAATGTTATTTGTCTCCGCCCACTTATGACCCGGCATTGCCCGCTTATGTATTTGGCTGGTGTTGGCTGTGCCTACTTTTCTAACCCTAACACACAATTAATCAATTACCAAGTTTATGATCTTTGCGGTGTTTGGTATCAATAATTTGCATTGAAATGAAACAAATCTAATTGGCTGTTTGTGGCTCCACCCCCTTTCTGAAATTGAACCCTAGTCACCCAATGATCAACTGTGCCAGGTTTGAGGCTTGTGCCATTAACAGTGCAAGAATGGCAGCAATGTAAATATTCCCCTTGAAAAATCAATAGGTAATTTTTGATTGCCTTTTGTAGGCTCCACCCACTTTTCTGAATATTAACCCCAGTCACCCAGTAACCAACTGTGCAAAGTTTGAGAACCCTACCATTAACAGTGTAAGAATGGCTGCAGTTTACATTTTCCAGTGAAATTTGTATTTGTCTCTGCCCACTTTTTGGCTATGGGAATAAAAAGTATCCTATACTTTATTCCAGGTAATGTACTATGTATGTGCCAAATTTCATTCAAATCCGTTCAGCCATTTTTGCGTAATCGAGTAACAAACATCCAAACATCTAAACATCCAAACATCCGAACTTTCCCATTTATTATATTAGTAGGATTTATATAAAAATAAAATATAATTTTTTTATTACATATTACATTAGAATTAAATTAATTTAAAGTACTTGCACTAAAGTTAGTCTAAGTTATGTCACAATGTATTTCGTTATTTAAAGATAAAAAAAATAGCTCACCGATCCACAATCACAAGGGCTAAATTTTAATTTCATTATAAAAATTTATATTTTCATATAAACACATCACAGTATATTAATTTTTAGACATATTTAAAATGTAATGCAGTGTGCAGTCCGATCCTGCAAAGTCAAAGTGTATTAGAGTTAATTAACGTTAAGAGTACTGTACATTACAGGTTCAAATTAGCTAACGTTATTAACGTTAAGATTTTTTTTTAAAACCTCCATTCCTGCACAGTCACAGTGTATTAAAGTTGTTTAACGTTTACAGTGCTGCACATTACTTGAACAAAGTTAATAATGTTAGTTACGGTAATGTTTACAGGACTGCACATTACTTGAACAAAGTTGATAACGTTAATATTGGTGTTTTGTTGTAAGCGTACAGCGCTCCCACTATGTGGCACAAAATATAGTGTGACTGATTACACTTTAATGCATCATTACCACCTAGTGGTATAACTATTGAAGTCCTTTTGATATAGACTATTTACAGTCCTATTCAAACAGTGTCCTCTGGTACACACAGCAGTTCTACACAGTCCACAGGTTTCTCATATGAATTCAATTGTAACAATCATTCATCCCACGTCCCATCTAGGTAGAGCAAAGCCAATGTCCAATAATATACTCTCACCGATGTCCAGAGGCTGATATTTATAATCATCAGCAACCACGCTTCATTACTAATCCACACAGCAGTATTCTCTGGCGGCTTCCCCCTATATATATCTCAAACAAACAAAGGAAGGGACATAGCGTAATCCTGCTAGAGACAATTTGCCATCCAATTCCCTCCACCAGTGCAGTCTATATGACCAAAGGCACCCTGCGTGTGTGTGCTTCCAGCATGCACCCCACACCGCTATTAATATAAACGCTCACCAGATTCTTAGGCTGCCCATTACAGACCAGCAACTGCGTTTCAGGTGTCATACATCAATGGATTTCCACCAAGCCAATTGCTCCTTAAAAGACTCAGAGAATAGATTCCATAGCGTAATACAGTTTAATAGATAAAGGTAAAACATAAGATACACTCACAATTGTAAAAAAAGATATGCGCATATCATACTAGGACGTCCTCATCCGCTCTCTTGCATCTGCGTCTCCTCTGTCGTCGCGCCTGAGGCCACGCCCTACCGGTTTCGTCATCAGGGGCCCTGATGAGTCATCATTGACGAAACCGATAGGGCGTGGCCTCAGGCGCGACGACAGAGGAGACGCAGATGCAAGAGAGCGGATGAGGACGTCCTAGTATGATATGCGCATATCTTTTTTTACAATTGTGAGTGTATCTTATGTCTGTTTGAGATATATATAGGGGGAAGCCGCCAGAGAATACTGCTGTGTGGATTAGTAATGAAGCGTGGTTGCTGATGATTATAAATATCAGCCTCTGGACATCGGTGAGAGTATATTATTGGACATTGGCTTTGCTCTACCTAGATGGGACGTGGGATGAATGATTGTTACAATTGAATTCATATGAGAAACCTGTGGACTGTGTAGAACTGCTGTGTGTACCAGAGGACACTGTTTGAATAGGACTGTAAATAGTCTATATCAAAAGGACTTCAATAGTTATACCACTAGGTGGTAATGATGCATTAAAGTGTAATCAGTCACACTATATTTTGTGCCACATAGTGGGAGCGCTGTACGCTTACAACAAAACAACTATTCAGGGAGGTGATACCCCCAGCGTACTCAGCGATCCACTAGGGTGGAGTTACATCAGTATTTATTCTAGAGTGTCAACAGTTTAAGTTTTCAATAAGAGGAGCGCCTATACCACATAGGTATTGTACGTTAATATTGGTGTTACATTAAATCCATTCACCCTTTTGCACTTAAATAACGTCTGCTGTTTGACTTATGTATGGTGCTATTGATAAATAATGTCACTGTGCGCAATAACGTCTGCTGTTTGGCATATGTACGGCGCTATTGATAAATAATGTCACTGTGCGCAATAACGTCTGCTGTTTGGCATATGTACGGCGCTATTGATAAATAACGTCACTGTGCGCAATAACGTATGCTGTTTGGCATATGTACGGCGCTATTAATAAATAACGTCACTGTGCGCAATAACGTATGCTGTTTGGCATATGTACGGCGCTATTGATAAATAACGTCACTGTGCGCAATAACGTCTGCTGTTTGGCATATGTACGGCGCTATTGATAAATAACGTCACTGTGCGCAATAACGTCTGCTGTTTGGCATATGTACGGCGCTATTGATAAATAACGTCACTGTGCGCAATAACGTCTGCTGTTTGGCATATGTTCGGCGCTATTGATAAATAACGTCACTGTGCGCAATAACGTATGCTGTTTGGCATATGTTCGGCGCTATTGATAAATAACGTCACTGTGCGCAATAACGTATGCTGTTTGGCATATGTACGGCGCTATTGATAAATAACGTCACTGTGCGCAATAACGTCTGCTGTTTGGCATATGTACGGCGCTATTGATAAATAACGTCACTGTGCGCAATAACGTCTGCTGTTTGGCATATGTACGGCGCTATTGATAAATAACGTCACTGTGCGCAATAACGTCTGCTGTTTGGCATATGTTCGGCGCTATTGATAAATAACGTCACTGTGCGCAATAACGTATGCTGTTTGGCATATGTTCGGCGCTATTGATAAATAACGTCACTGTGCGCAATAACGTCTGCTGTTTGGCATATGTACGGCGCTATTGATAAATAACGTCACTGTGCGCAATAACGTATGCTGTTTGGCATATGTTCGGCGCTATTGATAAATAACGTCACTGTGCGCAATAACGTATGCTGTTTGGCATATGTTCGGCGCTATTGATAAATAACGTCACTGTGCGCAATAACGTATGCTGTTTGGCATATGTTCGGCGCTATTGATAAATAACGTCACTGTGCGCAATAACGTATGCTGTTTGGCATATGTTCGGCGCTATTGATAAATAACGTCACTGTGCGCCGTATTTCTTCATTTTTCTCCTTGCGCCATTATTATGCAGTACTATTGTTAAATAGCGTTATGCGTATGTTTTCAATGCAGCGCCAAAGCATAGGCGGTGTGCGCCACTATTCTCTGATCCGCACCCTGCCCCCAAGTGACCAGGCGGAACAATACGTACTGCTAACCCTGTCCCGGAAATGTACCCTTTCAATGTATTCTGGATACCACAGGGAATTTCCCATGTTATGCTATATTGACTGCTGATTTTGTTATAGCATGACGTGTATGTTGTAGTAATTGGGGGCTGAGAGTGTATGGGAGGATGCGCGTTGAGGTGTGAAGTCACATCCTGTCATCAGTACACACATAGTTCCTGTGAAGTAACTGTGTTGTCTTCAGAC
Organism: Hyperolius riggenbachi; assembly: GCF_040937935.1. Classification (NCBI taxonomy): domain Eukaryota; kingdom Metazoa; phylum Chordata; class Amphibia; order Anura; family Hyperoliidae; genus Hyperolius; species Hyperolius riggenbachi. The sequence goes on along the minus strand of NC_090649.1, from coordinate 458,615,462 downwards.
AATGGCTCTTCCAGTAAACTCTGCTCACAAATGAGGCAATGCATAGCCTGCAGCACAACTGTCACTCTACTGACTTTTTGCATTCTCAGCACTCCTGACAGACCTGATTTCACCATACCGGCCAATCAGGAAAGGTGATATCAGGTCATGTCAGGTTATTGTCAGCCCCAGAATTCTTATTAGAGATTGTTATTGCTATACGGTTTAATTTTTTTTCCTAAAATTGATGTGATTTTAGCAGCGTTTTTGGATTGCTGACAATCGCCGGCAATTCCAAAAACCGCTTTGCCAATGTATTGCACTGGTGGTGAACCCACTAGTGCGATGAATTTGTGATTAGGGAAAACGCACTCACAGGACGTGCAGTATTTTGAAGAAGAACTGCAAAATTGCTTTTCAAAGCGATTTTGCAGCGATTTGGGGGCCAAAGGTTTAGTTTTTTCAATAAAGTTTGTTATACCTATTGAGTTTCCTGATGTCCAGCTTCTGCCTGTAGGCCCAACCCCTAGGAGAAGAGGTCATGCTCAGCGCTTCTCTAATTGGTCCTAGAGAAGACTTATGACCTCTTCCGCTAGGGAGCAGGGCTACGGACGGATGCAGGACATCAGTACACCCGGTGAGTACAGAGCCGGATTAAGGCTAAATGGGGCCCTAAGCAAAGTAACTGATTTGGGCCCCCCATCATGTCGTAATAGAATCAGAAGATCCAGCTGCACAGCAACATGACGCACACACCGGGGCAGCCGAGCTACTGGTTGCTATGGGCAACAGCCCGCTTTCCTCTGTGGGTGCACAATGCAGGGAATAGCAGCGGCAAAATGCAGAGTGAGAGATGAATGGCTGGGACATTTGCACTCAGGGGCTGGGGCACCCCTGTGAAGAGGGCGCCAGATATCACAGCAGCAGCACTTTCCCCCTGCATCTCTAGCCTGGCAATAGCAGAAAGCTCTGGACACCGCCAACCCGGAAGTCGTTCCCCAGACAGAATTACATAACCACCCCCACCACCGAACAACCGATTTCCTCCCAAACTACACAGCCACCATGCAGCCTCAATCCCAGTGAATACGATAGTCCAGCAGAGAAGGCAGCCGCAGCGGGGGACAGCACCAGATGACTAACATTCACCTATTGCGATCCAAGCAATAGAGGTCCCGTCATCTGGAGCCCATCTGTCTCCTCTAGAGTGCTGCCACTCTGTTACTACTACTATTACTACTTCCTACTTCCTGTCTGATCTGAGAATCAGGAAGTTCAGAGCGAGCGGCTGCACTGTAGAAGAGACAGATGGGTTTCAGATGACGGGATCTCTATCGCTTGGATCATGGATAGGTGAGTGAGCGTTTGCCATCTGCTGCTATCATTCTTGCTGCAGCTGTGGTTCTCTGTGGAAAGGGAGGGCAGAGTGGGCAGCGGCAGAGCGCACAGTAGCAGGAGGGGGACCTAGGAGGAGAGCCTGGCTCTGAAGACAATCAGCAGCGCACGGCATCATTTGACAAGACAAATAACAATTATATCTTGCTTTTCTCCTGGCGGACTCAAAGCGCCAGAGCTGCAGCCACTAGGACTTGCCCTATAGGCAGTAGCAGTGTTATAGAGACTTGCCTAAGGTCTCCTACTGAATAGGTGCTGGCTTACTGAACAGGCAGAGCCAAGATTCGAACCCTGGCCTCCTGTGTCAGAAGCAGAGCCCTTAAAGGGACTCTGAGCAGTGCCTGTGGGTATGCCTTTAAGCATACCCACAACTAATTAATTACATCCTCACACCTACCAGCATGATGTTTGTAATTATATCCCCCTGGGTTCCTTATATTTCATTGCATTGTGCTGAATCGAGCTGCCGACTTTGGAGAAAAGTCGTCCTGGGCCGCGATTTCGATTGCGAAAATAGCGAAAACTAAAAGGCATAGGGTGGCCGTTTATATATCATTGGAAAGAGGAGAAAGAGAGCTTTAAAATAATATGCATCTTTCCATAGTTACTGCACTGCCCAGAGTCCCTTTAACCATTATACCATCCAGCCACCGCTGACAGGATGGCGAGGGCTGGTTTATGTGCTGATGGGGCCCCTTTGACTCTGAATGGGGCCCCAAGCAACTGCTTTTGTTGCCTGGTTGGTAATCCGGCCCTGGGTGAGTATGTAAAAATGTATTTACAGGGACAAATCAGTAATAGGAAGTTCTGTACAGTGCTTGTGTGATTTAAAAGCGCTTAGGCGATTCCTACTGTGTCCCTGGCCTTAGTACAGTCTAGGTCAGAGGGATGCACTGTAACCTGAAGTGCACACTTATTTTAAACTTGTGCACTGACCACTGAAGTCATTGTTGTGCGTGTTCATTCGCGCTCCATGTTTACAGATTTGCAATTTTGAATCGGACAGCTTGCTAATTTTTCCTCGCACGACGCGAGTTCCAGATTACAATGCTTTTTGAAGCTATTCAAAAAATCATGACTGTGGAAAATCATGTGCAGAAATGCTCACGACAGCGTATAGTGTGAACAAGGCCTTAGCGCTACCTCTTTTCTCTTGCCTGAACAACTTTCTTTGCCTCTTATTGACTGTGCAGTCAGTTGGGAGAGAGGGAAGAGTACAATCCCACTCAGATGTTATCTGAACTGCTGAAGTCACCGGAGCGGCCCGGGGAGACGGCGAGGGACAGAACGGCCTCAAGGGGTCTGGAGCAAGATCCGGGTAAGTCTCAGACAGTGGCAGCGGTGGAGAGGGACAGCCATACAATGATGCAGCCTACAACCGTGTCTGCTTGCCATTTCAGGCAAGGTGTGACATATTATCAAGCTGCAGGTGGCTTATATCTCGTGGCGCTGGGCAAACATGTGCTGACATGCTAGGTCATTAAAGAACTCGGGGAACAAGTTCCACTACGGACAATAATATAAAACTACAAAATCATAAAATAAACCAACAATGGGCTAGATGGAACAGATGTGTTTTTAAAAACCCATGTATGTGCTTTCCAGCAGCATTATACCACACTGTGCAGACTTTGGTTAACAGTTCAAATATAAGACGCTCTGGACTATAAGACCCACCTAGGTTTAAAACGCAGGGGAAAAAAATATACTAAATCTGTTGCACCCAGGTTCCAGGAGCATCTTGTAGATGTTCTCCCCCAGTAATTGTCCTCCTGTGTCCCCTTCTGTCCCCGTGTCTTCCTGTGTGTCTCACTGTGTCCTCCTTTGCCCCCTTCTGGCCCCCTGTGTCCTCTCCTGGCCCCATGTGTCCTCTCTTGGCCCCATGTGTCCTCTCTTGGCCCCATGTGTCCTCTCTTGGCCCAATGTGTCCTCTCTTGGCCCCATGTGTCCTCTCTTGGCCCAATGTGTCCTCTCTTGGCCCCATGTGTCCTCTCTTGGCCCCATGTGTCCTCTCTTGGCCCAATGTGTCCTCTCTTGGCCCCATGTGTCCTCTCTTGGCCCAATGTGTCCTCTCTTGGCCCCATGTGTCCTCTCTTGGCCCCATGTGTCCTCTCTTGGCCCAATGTGTCCTCTCTTGGCCCAATGTGTCCTCTCTTGGCCCAATGTGTCCTCTCTTGGCCCAATGTGTCCTCTCTTGGCCCAATGTGTCCTCTCTTGGCCTCTCTGTGTCCGCTCCTGGCTCCCTGCAATGTCTCAGCTTCCCTGGGTAAAAATAATAAGCGGCAGAGCAGCTCACCTCACCAGCAATTCTAGCAGTGATCAGCAGACCTCTCATTGCATACATTTGAAATCGGCACTGGTAGACTTGGGCGCAGGATACAGCCGGTATATGGCTGATCCTACTTCTGCACAAGTCCAGGCCTTATTAATTAATATTCCTCCTCCAGACCGCCATGGATAGTGGGGAATGACAGGAAGTCCTCAACGTTGCGGCAGATCAGTGGTTTATATCAGTCGGGCAATCGTAAGTCAGAGACTCTCTGTCTTTGGAATATAAGACGCAGGGACTTTTTCTCCCCATTTTTTTGGGAAAAGTGCGTCTTATATTCTGAATAATAAGGTACGTTTTAGACTGGGGATTACTGCCATACCGCCAATGTATGTGGCACAGCAAACTTCCAAGCACAGTGTTTGCATGCATCTAATCTGGTAACAGCTATGCATATCAACTTTCTTTGAAGCTATCTTGGATCATTGATATCAGATGGGCGTGGCCTGATGGCATTCATGAACGATTTAGTGCACTCTGCATAACAGTGCGGGATGTTACAGCTGAGCTAAATGGACTGGATTCTAAAGGGTTAAACAATAGGATCCGTTGACCTTGCTCCGTTAGAATGGGAACCTACTAGGGCGATTTTGGCAGCGTTTGAGGATCGCCAACAATCGCCGGTGATTTCTATAGGTGCGTACACACGCATTACAGCAGCCAACGATGGGTCCGTCGGCACCTCCCACTGGGCGGGTTTTCAGCAGACTGTAGTGCTGTGTACGCACTGTCGGCAGACTGATAAGGCTGTTCCTGAACGATCACCTGTGCGGGCTGGGCGGGGGGTTAATCTTACCTCTCTGATGTCTTCTTATGTCTGTCCCTCGGCGCCTCTCACGTTGCGGTCCAAGCGGCGGTCACGTGATTACACACATTTCCTCCTTACGGGTTGAAGGAGGAAGTGTTTGCAGGCACGTGACGTGTGTGGACCGCATAGTGGGAGGTGCCGAGGGACGGACCTAAGAAGACATCAGATTGGTAAGATTAACCCCCCCCCGCCCAGCCCGCACAGGTGGTTTGAATTTAATCGGATGAAATCCGCATAACAGCTATCCGTATTTCATCCGAGTCAGATTTGAGCATCCCTGTTTGAAGCCTAGAAAAGCGACTTCGGGGAGTTTAGGGACCTGAATTTTGATTGTCGTATAGATTATTTGATATATTCTGATCCAGGATCTGCGGCAACTTGCATTGTTTAAAAGGAAATAGATATGGCAGCCTCCATATCCCTCTCACTTTAGGTGTCCTTTCAATTTTTGTGCAACCCAGAATTGTTTCATTTACTCTCTTTGCTCAGACATCTAGCAGCACGTCATGCTACCATGACTGCCACCTAGAGGTAATAGCCTCTAATTAAACCGTTTAATTATAACGTCACTGCAGATTTGAAAAACGATGGGAAAAGTTACCATTTTGACAAACTACAAGTTATAGAATTTCAGGCATTAGGAAAAGAAAGTACACCCTCTTACAAATCTAAGGTTTTGCATATTGAGGCTCTTTTCCGCTGACCGAGTTTCAAACCCTCCAAAAATCGCACACACTTGTAGATTGCAAGGGCACCGCGATTCCCACTGTAGTCACGATTTTACTGCGATTTTAATGAAAGGTAATGGGAGCATGTTTTTAAAAATGAAAACGGATGGAAAAGCTCTCTGCTGTCTCTGCCCTAATAGTTTGTTTATTTACAGAAAAAACTGCATGAGGCCTGAACCCACTACAAATCGCAAATCGCTAGCGAAATCGCCAGTGTTTTTAATTAGCGTCTTGTAAGCAATTTCATGACCGTTTTCCAGCGGTTTTGGTAGCGATTTGAAAAAGTGTAAGATTTTTGGCAGCAATTGTGATTGCAATTAGTGATTTTAAATCTGATTGGTCCTTTCAATTTATCATAATTTTTTTTACAGTTTGCAGTAATTTAAAATCGCACACAAATCGCTATTTGTAGCAATTCATGAGCAATTTGCCAGATCTTCAATACATTCAAGCGCAAACGATCCCAATATGCTGCAGAGCGTTTAGGGAAATCGCTAGCAATTTAAAGCGCTCCCTAAACGCTAAAAAAAGCCCTGACAATTCACTAAGGCAGGGGTCACACTTGAGCAAATCAACAGCTCTTTTTCGCATACAAAAAATGCATGCGGAATCACATATAATAGAAAATGGTGCCTGTGCATTTTCCGGAGGCATATGCGATTCTGCTTAGCGTAAAAAGAAAGATGCAGCCTGCACTACTTTCCCATACAATGCAAGTGGTTTTACATTGAATCAATGGCTATTGTAAAAAAAAAAACCTCAAGTTAAAACGTTTTGCAAAACGCATTATTCCATGGCAAAACACTTGCGGGTAATTGTCTGCGATGCCTGCAGATACAAGTGTGATCCCTCCCACAGATTGAAGTCAGATACATAGCATTTATTTATCATGCTAACTAGTAAAGCGCAAGGTGTATAAAATGAATCTAAAATTTGTATTAGTTAAAAACCGTTAATAAAGGGAAATTTGTTTTCATTCTTAACGTTCTTATTTCTGAAGACTGAAGTACAGAATTAAAGTACAGAAGACATGTATACTTACCTGGGGCTTCCTCCAGCCCTCTTCAGGCTGATCGGTCTCTCGCCGTCCTCTTCCGCCTCCTGGTTCCTCCGCTACAGCTCCTGGTAATTCGGCGAGTCGGCGCAGGCAACATCAAGTCGTGCGCGCTCTGCCATTGTGCTCCTGCGGCCCGGAGTGTTCTGCACCTGCGCAGTAGTACTGTGCAGGTGCAGAATGCTCCCAGCGACAGATGGTAAAGGGGCGCAGCCGGGCCGTGCATGCACACTATGTCCCGACTGGCCGGATAACTGGGAGCCGTAACGGAGGAACCAGGAGGCGGAAGAGGACGGCGAGAGACCGATCAGCCTGAAGGGGCTGGAACAAGCCCCAGGTATGTATACATTTCTTCTGTACTTTACATTTCATCTTTTCTCTGCTTTGTTTCCCCACTTCTGTAACATTACTGAATGGCTGTTTGATAGTTACTGTGTCAATAGCTCCAGGCTTGAGGTCAGGGGAAGATTTACAACTCAGAAGCCCGTAGGCACAGACATTCTGGCGCCCCAATCTCTGCCCTCAACACAGGCCACACCCCAATCTATCAAAACATAGTAATCCAAAAATCAGAGAATTGTTACTATATTGCTTAGAGTATCTAAAGATTTTTTACTTACCCGGGGCTTCCTCCAGCCCCATAAGCACGGATGCATCCCTCACCATGCTCCCATGGTCCTCCGTTTAGCGGCAATCAGCCCTTGTAACTGGCTTAGTAACGTCAGTCAGGCTCTTCTGCGCATGCGTGGAGAGACTATTACAGGCTACCTATACTGCAAGGAACTATTCCAGGTTACCTATGCTGGGGGCAACTATTCCAGGCTACCTATACTGGGGGCAACTATTCCAAGCTACCTATACTGAGGGCAACTATTCCAAGCTACCTATACTGAGGGCAACTATTCCAAGCTACCTATACTGAGGGTAACTATTCCAGGCTACCTATACTGGGGGCAACTATTCCAAGCTACCTATACTGGGGGCAACTATTCCAAGCTACCTATACTGAGGGCAACTATTCCAAGCTACCTATACTGGGGGCAACTATTCCAGGCTACCTATACTGGGGGCAACTATTCCAGGCTAGCTATACTGGGGGCAACTATTCCAGGCTACCTATACTGGGGGCAACTATTCCAAGCTACCTATACTGGGGGCAACTATTCCAAGCTACCTATACTGGGGGCAACTATTCCAAGCTACCTATACTGGGGGCAACTATTCCAGGCTACCTATACTGGGGGGCAACTATTCCAGGCTACCTATACTGGAGGCAACTATGCCAGGCTACCTATACTGCGGGCAACTATTCAAGGCTACCTATACTGAGGGCAACTATTCAAGGCTACCTATACTGAGGGCAACTATTCAAGACTACCTATACTGAGGGCAACTATGCCAGGCTACCTATACTGCGGGCAACTATTCAAGGCTACCTATACTGAGGGCAACTATGCCAGGCTACCTATACTGGGGGCAACTATTCCAGGCTACCTATACTGGGGGCAACTATGCCAGGCTACCTATACTGCGGGCAACTATTCAAGGCTACCTATACTGAGGGCAACTATGCCAGGCTACCTATACTGAGGGCAACTATTCCAGGCTACCTATACTGAGGGCAACTACTCCAGGCTACCTATACTGGGGGCAACTATTCAAGGCTACCTATACTGAGGGCAACTATGCCAGGCTACCTATACTGAGGGCAACTATTCCAGGCTACCTATACTGAGGGCAACTATTCCAGGTTACCTATACTGAGGGTAACTATTCCAGGTTACCTATACTGGGGGCAACTATTCCAAGCTACCTATACTGGGGGCAACTATTTCAGGCTACTTATACTGCGGGCAACTATTCCAGGCTACCTATACTGGGGGGCAACTATTCCAGGCTACCTATACTGGGGGGCAACTATGCCAGGCTACCTATACTGGGGGCAACTATTCCAGGCTCCCTATACTGGGGCAACTATTCCAGGCTCCCTATACTGGGGGCAACTATTCCAGGCTACCTATACTGGGGGGCAACTATTCCAGGCTACCTATACTGGGGGCAACTATGCCAGGCTACCTATACTGAGGGCAACTATTCCAGGCTACCTATACTGGGGGCAACTATTCCAGGCTACCTATACTGGGGGCAACTATGCCAGGCTACCTATACTGAGGGCAACTATTCCAGGCTACCTATACTGAGGGCAACTATTCCAGGCTACCTATACTGGGGGGCAACTATTCAAGGCTACCTATACTGTGGCAACTATTCCAGGCTACCTATACTGGGGGCAACTATTCCAGGCTATCTATACTGGGGGCAACTATTCCAGGCTACCTATACTGAGGGCAACTATTCCAGGCTACCTATACTGAGGGCAACTATTCCAGGCTACCTATACTGGGGGGCAACTATTCAAGGCTACCTATACTGTGGCAACTATTCCAGGCTACCTATACTGGGGGCAACTATTCCAGGCTATCTATACTGGGGGCAACTATTCCAGGCTACCTATACTGAGGGCAACTATTCCAGGCTACCTATACTGGGGGGCAACTATGCCAGGCTACCTATACTGGGGGCAACTATTCCAGGCTACCTATACTGGGGGGCAACTATTCCAGGCTACCTATACTGGGGGTCAACTATTCCAGGCTACCTATACTGGGGGGCAACCATTCCAGGCTACCTATACTGGGGGGCAACTATTCCAGGCTACCTATACTGGGGGGCAACTATTCCAGGCTACCTATACTGGGGGGCAACTATTCCAGGCTACCTATACTGCTGGCAAATATTCCAGGCTACCTATACTGGGGGGCAACTATTCCAGGCTACCTATACTGGGGCAACTATTCAAGGCTACCTATACTGTGGCAACTATTCCAGGCTACCTATACTGGGGGCAACTATTCCAGGCTACCTATACTGGGGCAACTATTCCAGGTTACCTATACTGGGATCAACTATTCCAGGTTACCTATACTGGGGGCAACTATTCCAAGCTACCTATACTGGGGGCAACTATTCCAGGCTACCTATACTGGGGGCAAATATTCCAGGCTACCTATACTGGGGGGCAACTATTCAAGGCTACCTATACTGGGGGCAACTATTCAAGGCTACCTATACTAGGGGCAACTATTCCAGGTTACCTATACTGGGGGCAACTATTCCAGGCTACCTATACTAGGGGCACCTATACCTGGCATTACCTTCCCCGGTGCACTTAGCATGCCGCATTCACTCCTGTAATTTAATGCCCAGTACCAGGTGTCGGATGACCTAGGTATGCCACTGGTAGTGACATATAGTGGAAAGCAGTAAATTATTCAGGATAACCACTGTTATGGAGCTCCGTCCTCCTAGTGATCTTTAGCCTAAGGTTGATTAACTATGCGGAATTGCCCTCCCCCTTTTTTAGGGAGAGGAAAGATTTTACAATGGGCAAACACTGACTAAATAAATTATAATTGAATGTAGTAAAAAAAATAAGCAATTTTCTTTATGTTTAAAACGTGTACCTGAGATAAAAGAATGACAAGCATTTGTACTAACCTGAGGCTTCCTCCAGCCCTTTGTAGGCCGTGGGTTCTCTCGCTGTCCTGTAGGCCGCTCTTTTGTCCTGCAGTCAGCTCCCGTGAACTTCCCAGTCGTGCTCTACTGAGCATGCAAGGTCCTGGTCCTGTGCCTCCCCTAATAGCTCTGCTCCTGTGCAGTTACAGTCCTAGCAAACTGAGCAGATGCAAAACCCTCCAGTCCTGGCTATGGGAGAGCCATTGAGGGCGCACGGCCAGAACCACGGATGTGCAGAGGAGCGCGACTGAGAGCGTCTGGGGAATTTACCGGAACTGACTGCAGGACAACGGAGCGACTGGGGAGAATGGTGAGAGAGGCCACGGCCTATAGGGAGCTGGAGGAAACCCCAGGTAAGTATAAATGCTTCTCTTTATTTGATGTCAGGTACACTTTAAGTAAATTTGGAACAAGCTAAGGACAAAATGATTTATTATTTCCTGATATATGAAACCATATAGGTGAAAGAGGAAGCATTTGCTTTTTCTTGCGATTAATTATACCATAAGAAAGAATGTACTCACAAATTCTTAGAAAGCGTAGAAGAGCCTGGGGCATGCCTATACATACTGCACAATTCTGAGGAACTACACAGACAAAAAAACAGAATATACGCCTGCTGCATGCACATATATCTGGAGTGAGTCATGGCATTTTACACTAAAACTTATACCTTAATGATTTTAGGGCGTTTTTGCTTTCAGTGTATGAAAACAATCCAACCAAATACTGAACCTGAACCATTGCCACCTCAGGGCATAGACAGTACAAGCGGTCGCCTGCAGCGCCAGCCTGTCAAAGGGCGCGCCTGCCGCTGATTGACTTCAGAGCCCGCGGAGGCTCTCCCCCTAGGTCTCCCTCCGGCCACTGTGCGCTCAGCTGCTGCCCGCTCTCCCCTCACTACCCACTCCCCCACCGCAGCTACAGTGGGTGGGAATGACAGCCGCTGGTCGCTCCCACTTCACCCCCAGCTTTCCCCCTCGCTTCCCGCAGAGAACCACAGCTGCAGCCGGCGAGAATGACAGCACCAGATGAAAGGTAACCTATCTGGGATTCGTCCCGTCGTCCGGAGCTAATCTGTCTCCTGTACAGCGTTGCTGCTCTGAACTTCCTGATTTTTAGATCAGACAGGAAGTAGTACAGAGCAGCGGTGCTCTAGAGGAGACAGATAGGCTCCGGATGACAGGACCTCTACCTCTTGGATCCTAATGGAGAATGTGGGTCATCTGGTGCTGGCATTCTTCCCTGCTGCAGCTGCCCTTTTCTGTGGGGCTAAGGTATTCACAGGGGTGGGGGCTGCACAGTGGGGGTAGCTCTGGGGCGTATAACTTGTCACTGGGTGGTGGGTGGGGGTATGTACAGAAGTCTGGGGGCACATTAGATGTTGTTGGGGGGGATGGTCTGGCTAATTCTGGGCCACATTGGTTTTTAAGTGTATTTTCTGGTGAAACGCTGCCCGCAATGAGTCTATTTTCAGGTGAAACGCTGCTGCATCATGATTGTTTTCTGGTGAAACGCTGCCGCATTACGATTATTTTCTGGTGAAACGCTGCTGCATTACGATTATTTTCTGGTGAAACACTGACGCAATATGTGTATTTTCTGGTGAAATGCTGCTGCATTACTATTATTTTCTGGTGAAACACTGCCGCAATACATGTATTTTCTGGTGAAATGCTGCCGCATTACTATTATTTTCTGGTGGAACGATGCCGCATTATGATTTTCTGGTGAAACGATGCCACATTATGATTATATTCTTGTGAAACGCTGCCGCATTTCTAATATTTTCTGGTGAAACACTGTCGCAATATGTGTATTTTCTGGTGAAATGCTGCTGCATTACTATTATTTTCTGGTGAAATGATGCCGCATTATGATTATTTTCATGAAGGGGGTGCCCTGAAGGGGGGAACAGGTTTTCTCGCCTGGAGAGACAAAATGGCTAGAAACACTGTCGCAATACATGTATTTTCTGGTGAAATGCTGCCGCATTACTATTATTTTCTGGTGGAACGATGCCGCATTATGATTTTCTGGTGAAATGATGCCACATTATGATTATATTCTTGTGAAACGCTGCCGCATTTCTAATATTTTCTGGTGAAACACTGTCGCAATACATGTATTTTCTGGTGAAATGCTGCCGCATTACTATTATTTTCTGGTGGAACGATGCCGCATTATGATTTTCTGGTGAAACGATGCCACATTATGATTAGATTCTTGTGAAACGCTGCCGCATTTCTAATATTTTCTGGTGAAACACTGTCGCAATATGTGTATTTTCTGGTGAAATGCTGCTGCATTACTATTATTTTCTGGTGAAATGATGCCGCATTATGATTATTTTTATGAAGGGGGTGCCCTGAAGGGGGGAACAGGTTTTCTCGCCTGGAGAGACAAAATGGCTAGAGGCACCCATGCTGAACCTGCAACCATCCTCTACACAACAAGTGCAGCCATCATCAAACATTCTCATTTCGGCACCGTTCAATAGGGCACTCCAGTGTTTGGCTAGGTTAGGGTTAAGCATCAGGAAAGGTTATTCATCAGAAAGAGACCAGTGTAACACAGGGAGGTTTACCATGAGCATCAGGAGGGGGTATTTTTTATTTGGGGATCAGTTTCTGCTAGTTGAACGAGGGAGAAAGAAGTCCTGTTGTGTAGGCTAACCATGGCACTGGCACGTAAGTAAAATGCAGTGAGAACAAACAAGTACAGCTGTTTATACCTATAACACGTGCAGTCATATCCCACTTAACTAACACAGCAATATTCCATTTAACAAGAACAGCTAATGGTGACCATACATGGTACAATTTTTTCATTTTTTTTCCGATTAGATAATGTAATTTGATTATTCCATTAGATCAAATATAAAGATTTTTCCAAAAGTCCTATAGGATTTTTATTGAAAAAAATTGGATAATCATCTGTTTTTGTTAAAAAAAAAAAAAAAAAGGATTATTATCGTTTTGATCGTTTTGGTTGAATAGAACGGAAAAAACAAACGTTTTTATTGTACCGTGTATGGGCACCATAAGTCCCCCATAAATAAGTGAAGCCATATCCCCCTCCCACCTATAAGTCCTGCCATGCCCCCTCCCCTTATAATAAGTACAGCCCTCCTCTTCCTGTGAATCCTCCTCCCACATCCCCTCCCACTGCTGCCCATGTGTGTGACAGGAATACTCACATATCTGTGATCTCCATATCACAAGTAGAACCAATCACTAAAGCATAACTTTTGATTCCCTTGCAATTGTTTTAAATTGAGTTATGCAGACAACATTAAAATCTTGACATGTATGACTACCATAAGATTATGAGCTTTGTCGATGGACGATGACAATGAGTAAACACAGGCACTGACTGTAACAACAGCAATAACAATAATATTTTTATATCGCTTTTCTCCCTGGGGACTCAAAGCGCTGTAACCTGCGCTGTGCAGTCTCAAACGTTCGGGCAAAGAGGTGAGTTTTAGCCTTTTCTTAAAGCTGTCTAGAGAATGGGCCTCTCGACTGTGTAAGCGAGTTCCATAAAGTAGGGGCTGCATAGGGAAAGGCCCGAACACCAAATGTTAAGTGTATTCTGGGAATAACCAGATTCATCTAACTGGCAGAGCGGAGAGTGCGTGGGAGGGCATAAAGTTCCAACAGATCCGCTATGTATTTGGGTCCCATGTGGTTTAGAGCCTTGAATGTCAGCAGGCAGATCTTACAATGGATTCTCCATTTTACTGGCAACCAGTGAAGAGTTTGCAGTACTGGGGTGATGTGTGAGCTGTAGGGATATGGGCTAGGAGTTTGGCTGCAGCATTCTGTACTAGTTGTAATAGGTGCAGAACCTTATCTGTAGATCCGATGAACAGGGCGTTGCAGTAGTCTAGGTGGGAGGATACAAATGCATGAACCAGGGCAGGTAGGTCTTCAGCTGGGATAAGGTGTTTGATTCTCCCTATATTTCTCAGATGGAGGAAGAAAGAGTTGACGACAGCTGATACATGCTGTCGGAGTGTTAGATTTCCATCCAGGATCACCCCAAGGTTTCGCAGAGTCTTTATACTGTACGGTATCTCCCCCAATTGTTAGTTTGAAGTGGGGATAGTTTTGGCCTTTATCCATCATATGTGGCCCGCCTACTACCAACACCTATGTTTTGACAGAGTTCAGCCTCAACCAGTTGGTGTTCATCCAATTTTGTAGTTCCACTAGACAGGCATTGATGGATACTGATGGGTCTTGAGTGACAGGCTTGAACGACAGGAACAGTTGTGTGTCGTCTACGTAACAGTGGTATCCTAGACCATAGTTCTGGACTATTTTGCCCACTGGGAGCATGTAGACTGAAAAGAGTAATGGTGATAGCACAGAACCCTGTGGAACTCCATAGGCAATTGGCACTGGATTAGAGTAGTGTGTGCCCAGACATACTTGCTGTGTCCTGCCAGAAAGGAAGGACTGAAACCAGCTAAGAACAGCACAGCCACAGTAATTCTTGAATCTCTGGATTGACTGTACAAGGGAATGTGAGAAGTAAAGGAATCTGTCTTTTAATTATTTTATATCCGATACAATAAATATGTTGTGGGCGTTTTATAAATCAGCGGTTCTCAATGTATGCCCAAAAGTTGCCCAAAATGATATCACTTTCCCTACTTTGGGCTATAGTAATTACTTCTTTACCAGATCTCCTATATGCATATTCATTCATTGTCTGGAACTGATGCATTATTGGGGGTAACTTGGTTTAATGTCACTGGAAGCAAATTTACACTTTACTGAAGCTAAAGGATAACATAGCCGGTTTGCTGGACAAATGATCAGATTGTCTTGTAATTAAGTAACTGCTGTTTTCTGCTACCTCCCCTGGATACAGCAGAAGCTTGTCTGCATTGTTTCCACAGCTCAGTATACTTATAACACAATCTGATCATTGGCTATCTTAGAAATTAGCTTTGAAGTGAAGCAGAAATTTGAATTATTAACCTTCAGTAACTTGGAAACCAATAAAAGTCACTTCCCCCATTACTTGTTATATGGAATATTGCTGTATTAGTTAAGTGGGATATGACTGCATTGGTTATAGGTAAAGATATAGGTGTACTTGTTTGTTCTCACTGCATTTTTCTTACGTGCCAGTGCCATGGTTAGGCTACGCAACAGGACTTCTTTCCCCCTCGTTCAACTAGCAGAAACTGATCCCCAAATAAAAAATACCCCCTCCTGATGCTCATGGTAAACCTCCCCGTGTTACACTGGTCTCTTTCTGATGAATAGCCTTTCCTGATGCTTAACCCTAACCTAGCCAAACACTGGCGTGCCCAAATGAACGTTGCCAAAATGAGCATGTTTAATGATGGCTGCAGTTGTTGTGTACACAATGGTTGCAGGTTCAGTGTTAGTTGGCTTGTTTTCATACTCTGAAGGCAAAAATGCCCTAAAATCATTAAGGAATCAGTTTTCTTGTAAAATACCATGGCTTACTACCAGGGCCAGTCCTAGACATTTTGCTGCCTGAGGCAAACTTGTGGGGATGCCTCCCCCCCCCACCCCCGATTTGGGATGACCGCACAGCACTCGACAATTGCCCCCTCCTCACTCATTGTCAGACTCCTCACATAGCACAACAAGCTGCTTTTCCCCAATGAGGACCTCTTCACCTCGCTCTCCTCTCGCTTCTCCTCCTACTCTAACTGCATGCTGTCCCCGTAATCTCTGCGCCTGATGCAAGTGTTTCACCTTTCTTCATGAGAGAACAGGCCCTGCTCACTCCAGATATATGTGTATGCAGCAAGTGTGTATTGTTTATTTTTTCTGTGTATTTCCTCAGAATTGCGCAGTCTGTACAGGCCTGCCCCAGGCTCTTCTTCGCTTCCTAAGAATTTGTGAGTACATTGTTGTAACCGGTTTTTCTCTTAACCCAACTGGGAGGGATACGCCAGACACTGAAAACCTGTTGGTACGAGGATGAAGATTTATTGAGAAAAAAAATTGGTTCGAAAGAATTTTTCCTCTTTTGTTTCAAACAAGAAAGTTTCATTAACAACAATTTCAATATTACATCACTCTATGTCCATGCTACTTCAATACTGGAGCTAATCAGAAGCTATATCAGGAAGCAAACAAGGTCGAAAAAAATGAGTTTTACTCACCTGGGGCTTCCCTCAGTCCCCTGCAGCCGATCGGTGCCCTCGCCGTGTCTCTCCGATCCTCACAGTTTAACCCAACCCTTCTCTCACACAGAACCCTCCCCTGGTGGTGCCTAAAACTAACCACTCCCCTCCCCCCCTCCCCAGGAGGCCGCAATAGCAGCATAGGGGTCGATATTTTGGCTGGGAACGCGAAGAATCACTCGCGTTCCCATGCCTGTCGGGTCCTGACGGCGAAACCGGAAGTGGTCGCCGGCGGGGACGGGAGGATCAGAGAGACACGGCGAGGGCATCGATTGGCTGCAGGGGGCTGAGGGAAGCCCCAGGTGAGCAAAACTCATTTTTTTCGCATGACTTAAGGTTCACTTTAAAGAAACTCTGAAGTCTCATGAAAATCACCTTTTTTTTAGAAAATGTGTTTAACATGCTAGCCCTACCTAAACCGCCGCATCCCCGCTGCTGTAATCTAACTAAATCCCCCCCAAACTCCCCGGGGGGCAATCTGGGGAGCGCTTCCGTGAGAGGCAGAGCTATGAGCTGCAGCTCTGCCTCTCAGCGTGTCTGTCAGCCCCGATCGCCGCTTCTCTCCTGCGGGGGAGAGGCCGAGATCCGCCGCTGATAGACGCGTAAGGAGGCAGAGCTGCAGCTGAAAGCTCTGCCTCCTACAGCAGCAAAATCCACGACCAAGAAAGTCGTGGATTTTGCAGGGGAGAGGGAGGGGGGAGTTAGTGGGGATTTAGTTTGATTACAGCAGCGGGGATGCAGCGTTTTAGGTAGGGCTAGCATGTTAAACACATTTTTTAAATAAAAAGATGATTTTTATGACACTTCAGTGTCTTTTTAAACTCAGTCAATAACTTTCAGCACCCTGTAAATGTAACAGTAAGTTAGTAACAAATCAATACTAGACAACAGAATTACTTTTCTACCGAACCAATATACCCTTCATCAATTGACCCTGACTAGGCCATACTACTCAGTACTCTTGTGCTTCCAGTAGATAGATATTATCCGTTAGATCAGTGGTAGGGAACCTATGGCTCGGGAGCCAGATGTGGCTCTTTTGATGGCTACATCTGGCTCACAGTAAGGATTGATTCACTAAGCCACACTGCTCAATCAGCACAGCTTAGTGTGGCAGCGGTTTTCAAAGTAGGCATGCTACTGCTGTAGCATGCACTACCAACTTATTTGCGCTCCCCCAAAACGAACAGCTGCTCCAATTGTCCCACTCTGGACCCTGTCAGGTCCAGTGACTTTGTAGGACGAGATTGTACAAGCTGTTAGTCAGTATTTCTCCATTCTGGCTCTCGGGAAATTGCTGATGTTGCTGAATCCCAAGAGAAGCTGGAGACATGTCTGACACTTCCACTGCCTGGCGGATCAACTGTATACACCTCACCATGGCAACAGGGACATCAGCCCTCTGCTGCGCAGACAGTCCCAGTTTGAAATATATTGTATGGCTCAGAAATACATTTTAAAATATCTGGCGTTTATGGCTCTCTCAGCCAAAAAGGTTCCTGACCCCTGCGTTAGATGAATGAATAAATTAAATAAATACATACATACAATAAATGTAATAAATAAATAGCAGTTAATGTTTCCTTTCTTTCCTCAGGTAAGGGTCCTCACCAGATCCAAAAACAGGTAAGTATTCCTAGCATTTGCTCATGTCTGTCTCTGTTAACAGTATATTTTTCATTAACGGTGTTGTTTATTACAGGATGTCGGAATCCTAACAGGTAAGCAACCAATAGCACATACAATTGAACTGATGAGGAATTTGTTTAACGATTTTTGCTTTTTTTCTATTGCAAGACTCTGGATAGATACAGTTCCTTCTCAGGTAGGTAAAACTTACTAACATTTCCTTATCAGACTAACAAAAAATAAGCATATTGCTTGCTTGTTAAGGAAACACTTACTTTAAGCAAAATTAATAAAAATAGTTCTACTCAGCCAGCCAATGGGATTAATTTAGACTGGAGCTATCTGAGGGCAACAGTACTGGATAGGAGAATTTCCTGAGGGCACACACACTCATCCTACTTATACAGTCTCCAATAATTCTCAATAGGAACAGTTGGTAGCTGGAAAAAAGGGCGCCGGCTGAGGGTGGACGAAAAGGGCGCCGCCATAGACTCTAATGCAATTATCGTTAATACGGTGAAAAAAGCAGAAAAATCGGCACCACAATAAATATCGTTAACAACATTAGAACATTACAGTTTTTGAAGTATGTTATAGTTTTAGAAGCTTGCAACATTATAGTTTTTGTCAAATTATTTCGTTTGTATGTACAGGTGTTTCTGCAGAGAGAGTAGTTAGGGTTGGGGTTGGTTAGGGTTAGGCAGCACCGGGAGGGGGGAGGTGGATCGCTCAGAAACAGCCGTATCAGTCCACCGACAGACTGTACACACGCCGGACTGTCTGCTGAAAACCCGCCCAGCGGGAGGTGACGGCAGACCCATCGTTGCCTGCAGTCCGGCATGTGTACGGACCTTTAGGTGCCACCAGGGGAGTGGTTAGTTTTAGGCACCACCAGGGGAGGGTTCTATGTAGGGTTGGGTTAAGCTGTATTGTTGAATAACATAACGATTTTTAACGTTAATATATTTTCGGTATTATTTCCAGTCTGTATTTACAACGGTGTTTATCGTTAACCAAGTTTAACAATGATATTTATTGATATCAGATTTCGTTATCCACCGGGGCCATTTCGTTTTCCAGCCGGGCCCTTTATTCACGATGCCCTTTTTTCATACACGCAGTTATTCACGGTGAGGAAGTATAGTTATCTCTCCCTTTGGCATAACTTGCTGCAGTATATACATATCTTATCAGTTATATGAGCAGGCGAATCATCTTTTGCGCTTGTGTAACATTCACAATTATGCTTGACAAGCTGGTATTAACATAAATCCTTTTCTCACATAACTTTTTCATCTCCTGCTTAGGTAAATCTGAAACTGTCTCTATTTTTTAAGGTGGCCATTAACGGTCCAATTTCTGGCGAAAAATCGTTCGAGCCATCAGAAATTCTGATCGGAGGTGAAATCGTTCACCACACCATCAACGAACCAATCTTTGCTTCCTATCTATCACGACCAACAAGAAAATCCAAATTTTGGTTTGACAAAAATCCAATTGGACGACCAGATCAGAATTTCTGATCGCTCAAACGATTTTTCGCTAGAAATTGGACCATCAGTGACCACCTTAAAGGACTTCCGAGGCCAAATCTGAAAAAAAAAAGTTGAATACCTGCATCACATTTGAATGCACGGAGGACGCCGTCCACGCCCTCCGTGCCGTTTCACCGGGTCCCCGCCGCTCAATAGCCCCACGCTACAGGAAACAGCCTGTAGTGTGGATCGGGGGGGGGGGGGGGGGGGGATATGGCCCTAGAGCTGAGCAGCCGCACTCGCGGCTATGCGGACTACGCAGCCGCGCCAGCTCATGCGGCCATGTTAGTGGAGGCAGGAGAGCCCGACATGGGCCATGCGGTCGGGAGCCGACCAGGGAGGGCTATTGAGCGGTGGGGACCTGGCGGAATGGCATGGAGGGTGCGGACGGCGACCTCCGTGCATTCAAATGTGATGCAGGTATTTCACTTTTTTTTAGATTTGGCCTTGGAACTCCTTTAAGATTCTCTCTCTCTCTCGCTCTCCTTCTCCGCTGTTCCCTTTCTCTCACCAAACTTTTTATGTGCTTAAATACATTTTCCTTTCGCTTATCTTAAATCACTGCTCTGCGGTGGTTGCTCTCCTGCTGAAATGCTGCTTGTGTCCAGGTGGCCTCCTGCGTAGTGATGATCGTTGTAATCAACAAATTACGATTTCGCTAAATTTCGCATAAAATCTTCACAATTACTCTTATATGTAATTATGATTTGCAAATTTAATTAATTTCGTGTAGTCATGCATAATTTTGCATAAAATGTCACGAAATTTTGTGTAATTTCTTGCTGACTTTAGCAGTGAATAGCAAGGATATATGTTAAAGAGACTCTGTAACATCAAAAACCTCCCCTGGGGGGTACTCAACTCGGTGGGGGAAGCCTCCGGATCCTAATGAGGCTTCCCACGCCGTCCTCTGTCCCACGGGGGTCTCGCTGCAGCCCTCCGAACAGCCGGCGACAGACCCGACTGTAGATTCAATATTTACCTTTGCTGGCTCCAGCGGGGGCGCTGTGGCTGCTTTCGGCACGGAAATAGACGGAAATACCCGATCTCCGTCGGGTCCGCTCTACTGCGCAGGCGCCGGAAACTTGCGCCTGCGCAGTAGAGCAGACCCGGCGGCGATCGGGTATTTCCGCCTACTTCGGAGCCGACAGCCATCAGAGCGCCTGCGCAGGAGCCGGGAAGGTAAATATTGACGTCACCGCATGCAGTGTGCAGGGAGCCTTAACCTTCCTGGCGGTAAGCCCGAGCTGAGCTCGGGCTATGCCGCGCAGGAGGATATCTCAGCCCCTGGTGGGGCGATTCGCCCCATTTAAAGTGCTGTGCGCGCAGCTAGCACTTTGCTAGCCGCGCGCACAGCTTGATCGCAGCCGCTCTGCGGCGATCGCCCGCACGCAGCGGCGGAAGAGGCCCCCCCCCGCCAGAGCCCTGCGCTGCCCAGACTAATGAGTTCCAGGCAGCGCTATGGGCTGGATCGGAGGCGTCTGACGTCAGGACGTTGGCTGACGTCCATGACGTCATTCCGATCGTCGCCATGGTGACAGGAGAAGCCAAACAGGGGAACGCGTTATATACGCGTTCCCCTGTTTGCTATTGATGCCGCCGACGATCGCACTAGAGGGACACATGCGCCCTCTAGTGGTGTTTCATGTAGCTACCACTCTGGTAGCTTTACATGAAACAAAAAAAAACAATTAAAAAAAACGGATTTCTGCCTATTTGGCAGAAAAAAATCAACCGCCAGGAGGGTTTTAAACTAAGAAAAATGACAGTTTAAAAAACATTTTCTTTGCATTTTTAATCGAGTTTCTCAAAAACTAAAAGGTCTTTTTGAAAAATTCTTTTTGGGACTTATACCCACTATTCTGCTTAACATATGTAACAATTTTGGTAGCAATAGCATGTATGGGGGATTTGCTATCAACCTCTAAATCCGGCACAAAATTAAGCGAAATGTCACGAAAATTGAGCGAAATTTTTAAATACTACTATTACATACGAAATTAATTACAATTTTACTTAGAAATTTCGCATTACGATGCGTCATTGCGAATTTCGATGCGAAATTTCACAAATGCTAAATTTCGGCCCACCACTGCCACGTTTCCCTGATATGCTGTGGCCCTCTCTCCATCAGCTGCATCTCCTCTGTTCCCTCTCCTCACCACCAGCTAAGTGCGTCACCTCACACATACAAATTGCTTATAACCAGTTTGTATAACGGCCACCACTCAAGCTCCCTTCCCGCCTTGTGCGCGTGCACTTTCACTCAGCTGGATCCTGTCACCTGCGTCTCCGTTGCCCGGCAACCAAAAGGGTACATGCATCAATATACACACGTATTCTTCCTCCGGCACATAACAGCCATCTCCTGATTTGCCTGCCCATCACTCCTGAGTCAGCAGCAATACAAGCCCAGCTGCTGACCAGAAAATAAACATTTTCTCTGGGTACTTTGTACCCCTAAACAGGTTACGATAAACGTAACAAGGTGAACACCGCTCTACTCCAAAAGTTCCAACCAAAGTGCTCAACCTGGGCAGCAAATCCACACTTGGCATGGAAGAAGAAAAGGTGGTCCTCACTTGTCAGTAGGACATAAGACCTTTATTGATGGACGTATCCAAAGACACCCATGGCAGGCATCAATTAGCTGACATGTTTCGGACGTCAGTCCATAATCATAGCCAATACATGAATGGCAGCCTAGGCATATAAGTAGGGATGTCAGTATTCAAGGCCCGCCTCAAATCCACCCAATAAGAGTGGTTAGCAGGGCACTGGACACTCCCATCCAACTATACAATCACTTGTTTTAAAAATACACAAAGTACAACATCAGCAATACAAGACAAAATATTCAATGTACAAATTAAAACAAAAGAAATAAGGAGCAAAAACGCACAGGAGCATTAACCTAGATGAATCAAAACCAGACTCAGAAACAGTGTTTTTTTGTATTTAGATTTAAAGACAACAGACACCATAGACTAGAGGATAGTAGTCTACCTATAGGAGGATCAAGCTTGACATGTATATTTGAAAAATATAAATAAAGATCAAGTAATCATTGCCAGATCCCATCTGGCATTAAGACCCAGGGGAATCCTAGTCCCCAATCCACTTAGATCCACTAGATCCACTTAGCTTCTTGTCGTAGCAATTTCTTATAGAGATTCCCTCCCCTTCTAGATGGCATAACTCTCTCGAACCCACTGAACACAAACCCCGTCATGTCACCCCGGTGAACCTCACAGAAATAGGGTCGGACTGGGCCACTAAGGGCCCACCAAGAAAGCTTTAGCCCGGGGCCCAATGCCCCCCCCCCCCCTGACCGATCCCTCCCCCCCCCCACCGATCCCTTCCCTCCCCCCTCCATTTTGGGCTCACATACGTACATAAGTAGCGGTGTTATTCACAGAGATTGGGTCTGACCAGATACATTTTAGATAAAATAATCAAATAATCACATGCCTCGTGATAATTCATCAAGTAGTCAAATGCCGCAAAATAAAAATATTAAGTAGTCCAGTGCTGTCCAACTTTGCGGTTATGAAGGGACATTTTTTTTTCCAGACTACATGGTGGAGGGCCGCCCCCCCAAAGAAAAATAAAAAAGTCTTTCACTGTTTCTTGGCTGTTTAAGTGCTTCAAAAAACAAGACTGTATTCCACCCAGTTGGTCGAATAGCTGAGAGAAGCTCTTTTGTCTAGATAACAACTGAAGTTTTTTTTTTAACTCTTCCTGTACTTGAAAACAATATGAGGAGACTTTTCTTTGCTTCTTATGTTCTATTTCTTAGCTGTACTATACATACAATTCATTATTTCATAAGTTTATTTTCTCTTCAGATTCCCTGTAAACAATAAAACAACAACAAAAAAAAGTTGCCTAGAGTCCCGCTTTAACAATTCATTCCTTTGTGAATGTACAAAAGACCTGAGCTGCTTTCCAGGTTAATTGTTCTGGAATAACCTGTCCTGCACAGGCTTGTAAAGCGCAGTGACAGCGTGCGATCTGTGGCAGGAGGGAGGGATCGCACAGCTTATGGTAATTTGCATTATGAAACAGGTAGTCTCCTGAGGATTGTATGCACAGGTAAGAGGAAGGCGGAGTCTGTGACATCACACATCAGAGAGGATCAGCTGCTCCTATATAAGCCAGTGATTCACTCGCTGCAAAACAAACACTTGGAAAAACTTGCTTTGGAGCTTACGGATCGTAACGAAGCGACCGCGACAGAATCCGCTAGCCAGGTGTGTGTGTTTACAGTGTGCTTGCTTCTTACTGCCGGGATGTATTACTAAGGTTGGAAAACACTGAAGGAGAAAAACTCATTGGGAAAAATCAAGACTGGATTGTTTTTTGTTGCTTTTTTTTTTTTTTTAAATCAGGTGGGAAAATTTTACAATCCTGGCTTGGGTCATATCAGAGCATAGCAAGGATTGCTTAAAGGTTAATAAATAGGACTTAAATTCTACATTTCTTTTCATTTACTTATGAATGACAATTGAAAGCTTTCAAGACAAGGTCTCGACAGCTTGCGATTGTCATTGATTCAGTTCGTCAGCAAAAAGGGCATCATTTAAAGTGTACAAGAGGTGACATGTGACATGATGAAATGAACATGTTTATGTACATACTAATAACCAGGTTGTTTTACTTGTTTTATTTTGCTGCCTGGAAGAGTTAATTTTCAGGCATGCAAGTGACGTCTTCTGTCTTGTAGTTCCTTGTCGGAAATATAATAAACATCACTGATAAGCAAAGTACAGCCAGAAAAGTTTTTGGGGGCAGAATACTTCTGAGAGCAGAGGGAGATTGGAAAAGGTTAACAGTTCATGGTTTTTCATTCAGGGACACTTAATAGGCTGGCACTGAGCAGTAAATGTTTAAATATGCAGTAAAATAAAACCATGAAATATCTAAAAAGAAAGTTATTTTTATCTCATCAGTTTATTTTCACCTCAAGTTCACTTTACATTTTCAATAGTCAAATAGGAAACTTTCAAAACTCATCGCTTTGCTTGCCTGAGTTGAAATGATTTTCTTAAACTTTCTTTGGTTGGTATATATATATTTTTAGAACCTATTTAGTGACTAAGAGCTGTATTGCTATGCTGTATTTGTTGTTTACTGCGTGGAAACAGCTGATGAGATTCTAAAATAATGTCTTGGCAAATGGGAAGGCTGCTGTTGCCTCCCAAATCTGCTTACTCACCGGTGTATGTATGGAATCCTGTCGAGGAGTATTAACTAAAGCATTTTTTTAATTTACTGAATCGGACTGTAAAACAGTTGTTATTATGATGAGTGTTCCTTAGACTGTGTCGTTGTATGAAACAAAGTGGAAGAGAACTCAGAGTCAAAATTGGACCTTGCATGAAGCAGGTGTTGTCTTATAACGGTAGATCAGATCAGATCAGATGACGATTGTGTGGATTCGATCTCTTTGCAGGATGCTACTCTTTGATGTGACGTGTGTCAGGAGTCTCTGGGGATCAGAATTTTCTGGGGATGGCAGAAGGTTCAAATTTTGGTTGCAGTGTTCCTTTAAGAAAGAATACCCCCAATCAGTTGAATGAGATATCTGGTCCTTATTCGATTCACTTTCTCTCCTGGGAGATCATTTTTCATCATCTTCTTCAAACTTTTCTACATTTTACAGTAAAGTACCAAGAAGTGGATGAAAAGTACTATTCCAAATTATTTTGAGTATTTTCTCGCTTTGGTGGTTTCAATGGCATTTTACTGACAAGGGCCCAAATGCAAATTAACATTTTTTGCTGAGTTTTCTCCTAGGTGATATTTTTACACTTTGTCATAAAATGCCCTTTTAGGCTTCTTTCCCACCAGGACGTTGCGTTTTAGGGGACGTTATAGGTCGCATAACGTGCCCCTAACGCAACGCCTGGTGGTGCTGGACGAGGACGCTACCAAGAGCTGCGTTATGCTGCTCTTGGTGCGCCTTTTTTGTGCCATGCTTTCGGAGACCACGTGATCCACATCACGTGGTCCCACCAGCCAATCGCCGCACAGAGCGGCCGCTCCAGGAAGTAAACACTGCACGTCACTGAGTGCAGTGAATATTAATTAGCCATGTGGCTGGCCGCGGAAGAGGAGGGGAGACCTCCTCCTCCAACATTACTGAGCATGTGCAAACAGTCTAACGCGGCTTAGCCACGTATAATGCACAGCATGCAGCACTTTGTTTTTACCTGCTGCGTTACAATGTAACGCAACGTGTGCACTGTGAACAGCCCATTGATTTTTCATTGCTGTGCGGTGGGCTGCATTACAGGCTGCACTAACGTGCGCCTGTAATGTCCCACTGTGAAAGCAGCCTAAACCATCAGCAAGCAAGAAAATACTTAAAATGATTTTGACAGTACTTTTTCATCCACTATTAAGTACTTTTTCCGTTGTAAAATGCTTTAGGCCTCGTTCACATTACACGCACGCACGAACATTAGACTGCACTGTCAGATGTTCACATTGCATGCGTTGCGTATCAGTGCGGTGCGCGAATGCATTTTGTGGCAAAATGCATGGCTGACCCAGTCACTACAGTGAAAGGGATCAGCCACGCAGCGCATGGAAACGCAGATGGCGTGCGATCAAACGCATTGTGTTCCAATCGCACAGCCATCTGTGTGTGATGATGTGAACGATGATGTGAAGAAAATAAGTAATCCTAAATTATTTCCTAGAAGATAAATTTCATATTCTTTTTAAACGAAGAATTAAAGAACCACTATTGCGAAAATTGTAAAATTTTAAATAAAAAAAGTAAACACATACAAACAAGAAGTAGGTTTCTTGTAGAGTAAAATGAGCCATAAATGACTTTTCTCCTATGTTGCTGTCACTTACAGTAGGCAGCAGAAATCTGGCAGAACCAACATGGGGGATTCTCAGCATAGCCTTTATTATTTCTAAAGAGACAATCCCTGAAAACGATTTATATAAAGATGAAGACGGCCCCCCTACCTGTTTGCACACTATTTTGGGCAGTTGGATGGAGCAACTGCCATTCACTAAGTGCTTTTGAAAATAAAGAAAACCCTGAGAATCCCCCATAAGGAGCTGGGCTAGTCCAAAACCGTCGGTTCTGTCAGATTTCTACTACCTACTGTAAGTGACAGAAACAATGGAGAAAAATAATGTATGGCTCATTTTACTCTGGAAGAAACGTACTCCTTATTTGTATGTGTTTACTTTATTTGAAATTTTTACGATTTTCGCAGTAGTGGTCCTTTTACATTTTCATTTTACAAACTAAAATGTACCTAAAAGTTGTTGTAAAAAGTACTATCAACATTATTTTGAAGACTTTCTTACTTGCTGGTGGTTTAGGCTGCATTCACAGTGGGACGTTGCATTGTAATGCGACATTAAAGTCACAACGCAGCATTACAACGCAACGCAAAAAAGTGGTAAGACAAACGCTGCATTACCAGACGCATACAGTAGGTACAGTGAAGCATACAGGCAATGAAAAGTATGCTTTCCTGTACCTGTGGTGGCTGGATAGTGTAATGGTTAAGGGCTCTGCCTCTGACGCAGGAGACCTGGGTTCGAATCTCGGCTCTGCCTGTTTAGTAAGCCAGCACCTATTCAGTAGGAGACCTTGGGCAAGACTCCCTAACACTGCTACTGCCTATAGAGCGCGTCCTAGTGGCTGCAGCTCTGGCGCTTTGAGTCCGCCAGGAGAAAAGCGCCATATAAATGTTCTGTGTTTGTTTGTTTGTTTATTAGCGTGTGCATTTAGAGGTAATGCACTGCAGCAGAGCATTACCACAGCGCTACTAGTTACAATGCAACGCTAACGTCGCACTGTGAACAGCCCATAGGATTAGCATTGCAGTGCAGTAAGCTGCGTTATAAAGGTTTATAACGCAGCTCCGCATTGTCCCGCTGTGAATGAGGCCTGAAAAGGAATTTTAAGACAAGATGTGAAAATTTCTCCTAAGAGAAATCTCAGGAGAAAAAGGGAATTGTATATGAGGCCTAGTATTCAATTTTTTTTTTAGAGTGAATGTGTGTGTGTTATATTCTGCATTTATAGACTGTCAACATTCTCTGCAGAGCTTTACAGGGATAGTTGGCAACACGAAAATTCAAGAAATTTTGTGCATTTTGAGTTTGCGTTGCAAAATTTGCAAAAAATGTGAAAAAATTATAATTCTTTCACACTAACCATAAGATTACCCATGTTGGTGTATATTTGTGAAAATATGCTCACAGTAGGTTACAATCTCGTTTAGAATGTTCGCATTTTCGGATAGATTTTTTTGCATTTTCTCATAGAATGATTGGCTCAGTAGACATTTTTGCTGTTTATGAGAAAAACGATTGCGCATTAGAGAAACGTAATTTCTGTATAATGTTTGGAGTTTTCACGTTAGGATTCTGTCAGTTTCCAATTCCAATTCGATATTCCAAAATTCCGATGCAAAAGTTGGAATTCAGAATTCTGTTTGCCCATCCCTATTACAGCGCACAGAGAACAAGTCTTATCACTAACTGTCCAAACTGAATGTCCCTACCCCAGTATGAGTCTAATTTACAGAGAAGCCAACTGACCAACCAGTCTATATTTTTTTGTTAGGAGGAAACCAGAATGCTTAGAGGAAACCCATTTGAGCAGCAGTAGAACATAAAGCAGGATTTCTGGCTGGAATCGTAACCTGGGACTGTAGTGCTGTTAGGCGAAGTGCCACTTACCTGTTGATGTGCCACCAATGTCCAGTGCCGAGCCTGGCCGAGGCAGAGGCTGGATAGGCTCCAGCCTCTGGGCGCACTGGCCATGGGGGCTCCCTAATACTATAGAGCCACATATGGCTATTATACGGGGCATGGTGGCTGCCTAATATTGTAGGGGGCACAACTGGCTATTGTACTGGGGAGGGCTCTAGTACTGGGGGCACGTTTGCTACCTATATTGGTGCGGGCACAGTTCGGGGGCGCTCTTTGGAGTCTCTTCCTCTATTGCTGGAGAACTTTGTCCCGGTCCAGTGTTGATGGCATTCGGATATGTAGGCACAGGTGGGCTGCCCAGTGGCGTAGCAATAGGGGGTGCAGAGGTAGCGACCACATCGGGCCCTTGGCCCTCCCTCAAGCACAATATTAGCTCTATATTGGTCCTGTGCTGGTAATAATGACTTCTATAGATGCTTTAAATAGTAGTAATCGTTAGCAAACTGTTCCCCATCCCCTTCTGCACCTTTGACACTGTAAAAACCCTTGGCAGTTTTGGTGCACAATATCAATTGTTATGTATAGAGTGCTGGGGGGGGGGGGGGGGGGGGTATGTAAAACTTGCATCGGGGCCCATAGCTCCATAGTTACGCCGCTGGGGCTGCCCAAATCTAACATAAACATGGATGTGCGATTTAGCTGAATATTTCTGCTAATGGAGGAGGGAGCAGAAGGCAGAGGTGCTCACTGGGATGTTAATAATACCAGCTTGCATGCAGATTTCATTGCAAATTGTATGCAGCTTAAAAATGCACCAATCGAATGTAATGTCTACCAATTTTGATTGGTCCATTTCCAAACTGCATCCAATTTCCAAATTAAATTTCCAAGCAAGCTAGGATGTTCAGCCTCTCATTGCCCATCTCTAGAGAGGGAACATCCCGGTCCCACCTTGTCTCGGTGTAAGCAATCACAACTGGCTGTGAGAATCCACCGACCAACCTTTCTTCCTGCAGGGATATTGGCTGAAGGGACAACTACACATGTGCAATCCTCTGCCAGAATGTCAGATGGTATAATGATAATATAACGTCTGTACGTAGCGATGAGACCCATAAGCCTGATACACACATGCAATTTTGATTGGCCAATGACTGGCCAATTTTTCCACTTCCATGTAGCATTAGAGCTTTCCTATACAATATGCGCATAGTATTTACAGTCTGTTGGTGCTTGTACTACATTGAGGTTGTAAAATTGGTCAGTAATCAAAATTGTATGTGTGTATGGACGATTGTGGCAGGAGAGCTTTGTACGCTAAATTCAAGCAGCGCACACAAGAATTTTGACACTATCGGTACGGTAGTCTCTACAGCGATCGCTGTTAAACTGTCACTCAAAATAACAATTAAAGGACCACTATTGCAAAAAAAAAAAAAATTACCGTAATATTTAAAATACGTACATCTAAACAGAACATTTCTATCAGAGTATAATACCTACACATTACTTTTTTCCTACGTTGCTTTCACTTACTGTAGGCAGTAAGATGCTGACAGATCTGACAGATTTTCGACTAGCCCATCTCCTTCATAAGTTACAAAAGCACTTCCTGGGAAGGATCTATACAAAGATCTCAGTCAGCTTCCCTACTTGACACACAATTTTGGCAGTTTGGACTCAGCAACTACTGTTCAGTGAGTGCTTTTTTTGAATTAAGAAATATTAGAAAATACCCCATCAGGGGATGGACTAGTCCAAAACCTGTCAGATCTGATTTTCACTATGTACAGTAGGTCATTGGTGCTATGGCTGCACCCAGCTTCCTCCCTCAGCCGCTGTGTGCTGAAATGACCGGATTTGGTTCAGCAGACAAAAGTTCGTAAACCGAGGACTACTGTACTCTGGGGGAATCTCAGCCTGATCTTATGTATGGAACTTATGCCATCTTATGTATCTGTAGCATGAGGATACTCTTATCTTCTACTGCCACCTCTTGGGAAGCAGTGGTATTACCTCTGGACAGTCTTCCCCGACTACATTGCTTACAAGAGATTTTAAAGGCCTAATAAAAAAAAAAACCTTTTTTGTATCCATCTGACAGGAAGTCCCAAGTCTCCGGCAAGCAGCAGCAGCCTCTGTCTGGTGCGACAAGTTACTACATTTTATGGGCTGTATTTATGGCTTGGCAGACAGCCCAGTGTCACTGGCTCATCTAATAATACGTTGTTGTTAATTGCATCTCGGAGAATTATCACCAGAGCTATAAAGTGTTTGAGTATTATTTAGTTTAAAACACGTCTTAAGCCTGGTACAGACTTTCAATTATGATTGGCCAATCACTGAACAATTTTACCACCTCCATGTAGTACGAGAGTCAACACATATTGAATACTATGAGCAGACTGTGTAGGTAAACCCTCATACTACATGGAGGTGGTAACATTGGTCAGTCAGTGATTGACCAATCGTAATTGAAAGTGTGTACCGGGATTTAGTGTTTTTATTTTTTTGCTACTTAAACCCAGGGCCGGTTCTAGAATTTTTACTGCAAACTTGTGAGGATGCGCTACCTGATTTGGAATGATCGCCCAGCACCCAACAATTTACTCTGCTTAATTTAATGTTCTCACATGACATGCTGCAGCTCTACACACTGCTGGCTGTGAGTCTGTAACAAACTGCTTACCCTCAGCCACTCAATTCCTCCTCAGTCAGGACATCAGAGCCACCTCCTCCCTTCTGCTGTGCAAGTCACATGAAACACTGCTGCTCTCCTGCCTCCCCCCTCCTCACTCACTGTCAGACTCCTCACACAGCACAACAAGCTGCTTTTCCCCAAAGATGACCTCTTCACGACACTCTCCTCTCACTTCTCCTCCTACTCTGACTGCATGCTGTGAGTGTAAACAGTACAAACATGCTGCCCCTGTAATCTCTGTGCCTGATGCAAATGTTTCACCTTGCTTCATGAGAGAACCGGCCCTGAGACGAAGCACCCTCATGTATTTTACCATATATATCAGTGGGAACATGAAAACACCTACCCTGCTCTCTGTTTCATTATTTACTGCTCAGCCTGCTTTTTATCAGCCCTGATAAAATCCCCAAATGAGAATCCAGTCTGGTTTTGCTCAGGAATCATTATATCCAAGTCTATCTTCTCTGATGTCTTTTCAAGCCTAAGCCTGCCCCCTTCTGGCTCAGCTATAATGATTCCTGAGCAAAGCCAGACTGAATGCTCAGTCGGGGATTTTATCAGGGCTGAGCAGTGAATAATGAAACAGAGAGCAGGGTAGGTGTTTTCTCTAATGTTCCCACTGATATATATGGTAAAATACATGAGGGTGCTGCCTCTCTGGGTCACTTTAAGCCTGATACACACATCCAATTTTGATTGGCCAATCACTGGCAAATTTTACCACTTCTACCTTAGTTTAAAGTCTGCAGGCAGCGAGTTGGAATAATGTGATTTGTTACAACGCAGCACTGTGAACAGCCCATAGAATTGTATGTAGAGGACCACCTGTGTGTACTTGTTGTTTGGCCGCCGGTGTGTTGGGTCCTTGAGTTGATCCTTGTGGGTTGGGGGTTGTGGGCTGACATACACACGCCTGATTATGATCTGAGGCGGTCGTTATCGGCCGGCTCAGCCGACTTTAATCAAACGTGTGTACGAGGCTTTATAGTGGCGGACATGTCATATATATACAGACGTTAAAAAAAAAAAAAAGACGCCTACTGTGTGTGGGGAGTTGTGCAGATGCTTACCGTACCTCTCGTGACCCGGAGTCACCGGTAATTGGCTCCGTTGTTTTCTTCCTGGTCGTTGCGCATAGGCAGTATGTCCGCTTGGGGTGGAGCGCTGGTGCACCAGGTAGGTAACGTGACGGGAGTGCACACGGACAAGACATGGGGTCGCCGGGGAGTGCGGTCACAAGGCTCCCTGTGCATTAGCAGAGTAGTATGTCTGGGTCAGAGGGCACCGATTAGGATGGAAAGAACGGGGTGAATAACCGGAGAACAGAGGGAGACGCCAGGGCATGGGAGGTGTGTTAAAGGGCCACTTCAGCGAAAAACTGTAAAATTTAAAATATGTGCAAACATACACAAATAAGAAGTACATTTTTTCCAGAGTAAAATAAGCCATAAATCACTTTTCTCCTATGTTGCTGTCACTTACAGTAGGCAGTAGAAATCTGACATTACCGACAGGTTTTGGACTAGTCCATTTCTTTATAGGGGATTCTCAGGGATATATTTGTTTTCAAAAGCACTTAGGGAATGGCAGTTGCTCTGTCCAACTGCCAAAAAAAAACTGTGTAGGGAGCAGGGAAGCTGACCAGCATCATTGTTTAAATCCTTTTTTGGGAATATCTTTATAAAGAATAAAAGCCTTGCTGAGAATCCCCTATGAAGAAATGGACTAGTTACCCCCGTTTAGCCGCGGGATAGCGGCGTTTGAGCTCTGAAGCGAGAATTATTCTCGCTTCAGTGTCTCTTTAAGCGCTAGGATATCCTTTAAGGCTGCTTTATTTCTGTCTGTGTGGCTGGTGATGATGCTGTAGCTCACTCATGCAGTCTTGTGCTGTAGCCAGGTATGTGTCACTGCCGAGTATAGTAAGTGTGACAGATTTCGGCAGGAAGAGCGAGCTCACGAGGGTGAAGATGGGTGTGGCCGTCTGTTTTCTGTGCAGACCTGAGGAAGTGAAAGGATACATTTGGGGAATGCGGGATTATGGGAGTGGAGGAAGTTGAGAGCAACTGGCAGAGCTCATCACTCTGTTCCATGTAAGGTCCTCTGCGCACGTTCAGTAAAATGCGTCATTTCTTAAAGGGAACCTGAAGTGAGAGGGGTATGGAGGCTGACATTTTTTTTTTTTAGAACAAATTTAATTGAGCACTTTTAAATGTACAACAATACCAAGCCAACAGCCTGGAACAAAATATACATAAAGGCCTGGTGCACACCAAAAACCGCTAGCAGATCCGCAAAATACTAGCAGATTTTGAAACGCTTTTTCTTATTTTTCTATGGCGTTTTGCGGATTGCTGCAGCGGATTTCTGTGTAGTACATTTCATATATTGTTACAGTAAAGCTGTTACTGAACAGCTTCTGTAACAAAAACGCCAGCAAAACCGCTCTGAACAGGCGTTTTTCAGAGCGGTTTGCGTTTTTCCTATACTTAACATTGAGGCAGAAACGCATCCGAAATTAAAAAAATGCCTCACCCCGGCATTTTTCGTTTCTGCAAAACGCCTCCCGCTCTGGTGTGCACCACCCCATTGAGATACATTGACCAAGCGGATCCGCAGCCGCAAGCGGCTGCAGAAACGCTGAAAAAGCACCAGCCCAAAAACAGTACAACAATGATGGCGCCCATACACGGTACAATAAAAACATTCGTTTTTCCCATACATTCAACTAAAATTATTGAATCAAAGGAAAGTCGAAAAGAATCCTTTTTTAATCAAGAAAAATGAACAATTATCCCCTTTTTTCAATAAAAATGTCTGGACATGTTGGAATAATATTTATTTATTTTTAATATATTGTATCTATAAAGCGCCAACATATTACGCAGCGCTGGCCACATACTACACAGCGCTTAAATAATATTAATATTCGATCATTTTTCGGATTTATGACAAATAGAACGTTCATGTACAGTACCGGAAAAAAAAACAACTATGCAATTTTTTTCAATCTAACTGAATAATCTTACGGAATTATTTGATTAAAAAAATGAAATAATTGTACCATGTAGGGGCACCATCAGACTTGTTGCAGAGCAGAGATGCACCCCAAACTACAAGGCACTTAGGAATGTAAGCAGCCCACCATATCAGGACCCTACACAAGTATACAACTTTCTAATCAAGGTCAGTATCCTGGGCGTCCAACCATCTTTACCAAACCTTATCAAACTTCTTGAGTGCACCACAATTTTCATATACCCCTATAGAATTGGCTGGATGGTGTAATGGTTAAGGGCTCTGCCTCTGACACAGGAGACCTGGGTTTGAATCTCGGCTCTGCCTGTGCAGTAAGCCAGCACCTTTTCAGCAGGAGACCTAGGGCAAGTCTCCCTAACACTGCTACTGCCTATAGAGTGTGTCCTAGGGGCTGCAGCTCTGGCGCTTTGAGTCCGCCAGGAGAAAAGCGCGATATAAATGTTCTGTGTTTATTTGTTTTTTTTCTTATATAAGCCAACCAGTCTGCACTACTAATTTGGTTCCGTTGCAAAATGACGCTTTTATTTTTACATAAAATAAGAGGCCGCGAAAGAGAATGCTTTTGGGTTCAAGTCGCTTGTGTGGTATGCATGCGGTGCAGCACATACAGTGAAGCATACAATACATACAAATTATGCTTCACTGTAACTGTAAACAAAGACGTTACGTGTCTCGTGATTCCAACTGATTCTGTCGCACTGCGCTGCTGCTAACACAGTATTTTTCAGTCTGGAAAATTG
The DNA here is from genome assembly GCF_040937935.1 of Hyperolius riggenbachi. Lineage (NCBI taxonomy): Eukaryota > Metazoa > Chordata > Amphibia > Anura > Hyperoliidae > Hyperolius > Hyperolius riggenbachi. The sequence goes on along the minus strand of NC_090649.1, from coordinate 458,581,074 downwards.
CCATGCAAACCTCTCAGTCAGAGCTGTATAATAACATCAATATAGCGTCCTTTTATTGTTCCATTGCTCCCCAATGCTAGTAGTGAGGCGCCAGTCTAAAGTATTTTTTTTTTAAATATACAGTATTACTGTGGTGTAGTATAACAGCCGCATTGTAGTGTGGCTTACCGAACTGCAATGCACCACCTATGCGACATTCACAGGGCAGCGTGTGCGTTTCGGTATAATGGGCTGCAGTATGGCGACCGCTAAACGTGTGCGTTAACAGTGTAAGTGAAGCATACTTTTCATTAACTGTATGCTTCACTGTACCCAACGCAATGCAAGCATAACGCGCAAACACCTGCTGTCACAGGGAACGCAACCAGTGATGAACAAAAAATGCCAATATTCTTTTCGCATTCATTTTTGCAAAAACAATGTTAAGTTAGATTTTCGAGTGAAAAATGCCTTCGAAAATGAGTTATTTTTCATGGTAAAAATATAGTTTTTTCATCGTTTTTGTGAATTTTTGCAATATAAATATAGATTTCCACGTTTTCGAAAAAAATCACAAAAAGACAAAAATAAAAGCTAATTTCCTGAAAATTTTTCTCGAAATGGGAAATGGCATTTTCGATGCGAAAATGACTGTGGTGAAAATTGGCAAGCAACACTGAACGCAACGGCCACTGTGAACGTGGTCAGAGGCTTATACACTTGACAGAGAGGTGGAATCTCAGCTATGTGCTCGAGAGGGGTTGTGCAATAGTAAATATAATTACTTAATAGATGACTTGACGCCTCATGTGACCTCGCGTGCGCTGCCAGCCTGCCAGGCATCTGCCGCCCACACGTGACCAGTTGTTTTTGGATAATGCAGAGAGAGCAGTGCTTACTCAGGCATCGGCGATCTACTGCAGAGTGTCTCATTGGCGAGTCACAAAATACCAGTCTCCAAATTCCCAGCTCAGCACCTTCACACATCTACAGGTCCCCAGCCCCTCCCCCACTGTCGTCAGGGTCATTTACTTTTTTTTTTTAAAGAAAAAAAACATACTTTTTTTAAAAGCCAAACATTTTTCACAGTGCACATTTCAGGCTGGGAGCGCAGTTGTGTGCGGAATATCATGTGTTTTCTACTGTGTGGGCAGGGGAGTAACTAGGGAGGAGCAGACCCTGGGACTGCAGGGGGTCCAGAGGTGTGGGAGGACCCCCAACTACTAACCTTCCCTTTATCTGATACTCCAGATCAGGTGTTTTTGTGGCTACAGTGTGAAGATCCTGATGGCCACTTGTTTTATGACCGTTTTATGATGGACCTCCAGGCTGTGAAGTTACGCCCCTGCTTGTGGGTCTCTGCGATTTGCAATTTTGCTTTGGCGCTTTTGTATGCATTTGCGTTCATGCATTTTTCATGCATTTGCATTTTTTATGCATTTGCATTTTTTAATACTCTCCCCTTATCCATGGAGAAAAATACAGTATCAAGTCAAGACAAACAACATTTATATCACGCTTTTCTCCTGGTGGACTCAAAGCGCCAGAGCTGCAGCCGCTAGGACGCGCTCTATAGGCAATAGCAGTGTTAGGGAGACTTGCCCAAGGTCTCCTACTGAATAGGTGCTGGCTTACTGAACAGGCAGAGCCAAGATTCGGTCTCCTGTGTCAGAGGCAGAGCCCTTAACCATTACACCATTCAGACACCATCGTATTTATCTTGTACAAAAAGGCATATAAAATGTGTGCCCCCCTCCCCAGGAAAGCCTTGCACACAAATCACATGTGTGCAGTAAACGAAGGCGCTACAAGTTGTCAGTTTTGACAGCAATACACAGCAAAACACGGATAACTGCGTTTTGCAATGCGGACCATACACCTTCATTATGTGCAATTTTGTGTAAGTTTCCCACACCCCCTGATTCAAACTAGTGTGTTCCCTACCTTAGAGATCTAGGGGGCTAATATAGAGGAGCGACTGGGTTTGCATATTATCTCTCAAGGAACACAGAAGCCTTGTCAGCCATGATTTGTGCTATTTAGGAATCCTTGGTCACTACTAAAATGAAAGCCTACGACTGGGGTTCCACTACATTGTTTGCAATGTGACAGAATCGCAATACCGATGCCTTTTCGTAACGATTTGATTCCAATCAGGCTTTCTTCACATCTAATGCTGGATACACACGGTGCGTTCCCGCACTCGATTTCCCGCTCAATTCCCGTCGATTCGTTTATTTCCAACATGTCCGATTTGCATTTCGATGGATCGTTAGGTCGATTTGGCATACTTTGCATGCGAATCGACCTAACGATCCATCTGAATGCAAATCGGACATGTTGGAAATAAACGAATCGGAGGGAATCGAGCGGGAAATCGAGTGCGGGAACGCACCGTGTGTATTTAACATTAAATCGAAATCGCTGAAGGCAGCTGCGATGTATGCAATTTATTGTTCTTGCAAAATGGTAATTTTCTTCCTGCTGTGATCTGCATATTGTCTTGTTGATTTTAGCTTACTGGAGTCAGGTGGAGTTTCTATTGTTCTACTGTCTGCTAGCAGACTTGTCCTTATCTGCTCATGTTTATCAATAGACAATGGTCTGACTGCTTTCTGCTGGGCCACACAGCTCCTGGAGGAGGGACTTGTTTGTATGTATTGAATGGTCTGGGAAACAAGGAGTCTCCAGGTAGATAGGATACTGTATTGGTCATATAAGGTCAGGTACTTGGAGCTTTTGGAGTGAGTCAGCGAAAGAGACAGCAAGCTGTGGTGCTGGTTCTCCAACCCCCCTGGATGCAATAGATACAGGAGTGAAGAAATCCAATTGCCGGCATATGGAATTCTGGACTAAGTGCTCGGACTTTATCTTTGGACTTCTTGGACTGTTTGGACTTCTTGGACACTACATATGCTGGTAGTTCTGCTCAGGCTAGGTCCACACTAGGCACGGTTGCAGGACGGACACTGCAGTCCGGGATCAGGGGAAGATTAGGGGAAGTACCACCAGACTGCAAACTGATCAAAGTGCATCAGTTTTGCATCAGTTTCCATTCAGTTTTTCACGGACAGAAAACGTCTCTATCATTAGGAAGGAGTGGGAGGATTTTTTGGGCCAATAATAAATGTCAGGCTATCCGTTTTCTCATCAGTTTTTGTTGCTATTTTGCCTGTGGAGATGGAGTTGCGTTTTCTCATTGCTTTTCACTACCCATCCGTGTATCCGTGGTCCGTGAAAATGCAGCAGATCCGGACCTTCCGTTCAGGTTTTGAAAACGGATCCCCGCAAACGCAGACGGATCTGTTTTTTTCTTGGGTGAGGATGGCTGCTATTTTTAACATTAGTATGCGGGACTCCGTTTTTCATCAGGGCTGAAAAATGCAGCCACGGATACGTTTCCGGATCTAGTGTGGACTATGCTGTTGTTGTTTAAGTTTTGTCTTTGGAATATCGAGGTTGCAGAAATCCAAGTAGTTTTGGTGGAATAATAAAACACCTGAATCCTTTCCATATTAGCCTTTGCCAGTGTCCTATGTTATATATCATCACAGCAGCGATTTTTGATTTTTTTGCATGTTTTTTTTTCCCTCCTGGCGCTTACCTGCTCGCTTCGATTTTTTTGTTATAAAGCTCTTTTGTAAGCGCTTTTGCACAGCGATTCCATTTTTTCACTTCCTGTCGTCAGTCAGGAAGTGAACTCTTTCACCCGGAAATTAATAAATACAATGTATTTATGAAAGCGCTGGGGAAATCACTATACAAAGTGCTTTTTCAAGCAATTTGTGATTTCCCTATACCTTCCATTGAGGCAAATCACCCCAAAAATGGTACAGGCAGCGGTTTGCTGAGTGGATCGGAATCGAACCGCTCATATGTGAACGCTCTCATAGGGAATCATTGCACAAGTGCTTTTAGGGGGATTTTGCAAATCGCCGGTGCTTAAAAAAAGGCGAAAACGCCCTAGGTGTGAACAAGCCCTATAGCTACAGTGCCAGACCATTTCTTTCCTTTCTTGCAATATGTTCCACGATACTGCTCACCAACGGTCTTGAGCACGTAGCCTCTGCTGAGGATACACGTTTAATCTGCAAATATTTGCTACATTTCATCCCCGGGTCATCCTGAGTGCCTGCCTAACCTTTTCTTTTTAGATGAACAAGCCCTAGGCTTGGTGCACACCAAGCAGTTTTTGAAGCGATCCGCAAACCGCTTCCGCCTGTGAAAACGCTTGGCTAATGTATTTCAATGGTATGGTGCACACCAGCGGTTTGAGGTTTTTAGCAAACCGCAAACGTGGGTCCTGCAGCACTTTTGCGGTTTGCAGAATCGTTTCTGCCTCAATGTAAAGTATAGGAAAAGCTCAAACCGCTCTGAAAAACGCTACATCAGATCGGTTTTCCAGGCGTTTTTGTTACAGAAGCTGTTCAGTAACAGCTTTTACTGTAACATTATGTGTAATCTGCTACACAAAAAAAACGCTCCCAAAACGTTAGGCATGTTTAGAAAACGTCTCTAAACATGCCTAGAATCGCTGTAAAAAACTCTGCTCCAAAAACCGCTAGCGTTTTGAGGATTTGCTAGCAGTTTTGGTGTGCACTGAGCCTTACTGAGTGTGAGGACTGCTTCATACATTGCACAAGGAACACTTCCCTCCTTCCCTCTGAGGTCCGCTGGGCATTATTTTCTTGCACAGAAGCAACGGACATACTTGCCTAGTTATGTTTCATTTTGCCTCAGCAGTTTAGACTAGTCTACTGATGGTTTTTAGTCTACTGATAGTTTGGTCAGTTGCATCAAAGAGGAATTCACTATTACCAAATGTTTCAGACCTGTTTTTAGACCTGGTGTAAAACAGTTGGTAATTAGGTGGGGTAAGCAGGTGGGGTAAGCAGGGGAAATGATCAAAAGAGGAAATTCACAAATGAGTAGCTATGACTGACATCCTTCTCCTCTGATGAGCTCTCCTCTGCATACAATTAAACTCCTGCATAATTAATTCAAAAGGTTCTATCCTCACATCTAAACTACCTCACAGAATTACTTTACCTACAGAAATCAGCTGGTCTAATCTCTGTCAGGAAAAGTGGGCGTGGTTACTCCTTGTTTGTTTGTGAATTGTGTAATTACTGAATGTTAAGGGGCCCATACACTGAGCCAATTAGCGGTCGATCGACCGATCAAAATCGATCAATCGCAAATCGATTGAGCGATCGATTTGTGGCCGATTTAGATCGATTTCAATTGATCTAACTTGCTGGAAAACCTAGGTCGATCTGTTGAGATGGCTTATAATTTTGCATTGGACATAATGGAAAGCTGATGGCAAAAAAAGTTCCATCAGATCGATTTTCAATAGATTTCATACTGAAATCTGTTGGAAATCTGTTCCTAGTAAAAAAATGCTCCTAAACACATCAGATAGATCAGAAATCTATCTGATGACCTATCTGCTGCTAATCTAACGAGTGTATGGCCACCTTTAGACCAGGTCTATAAACAGGTCTAAAACATTACACCAAACCATCAGTAGATTAAAAACCATCTGTAGACTAGTCTAAACTGCTTAGTGAATTGAGGCCATTGCGTTATTTTCTTTTGTGCTTGTCGGAATCATTCATTAGGTTTTTATAGGTCACTTGCTAAGACATGAGTGTATTACAAGCTGGTGTGCAATTAGGCTTTTATGAATGAGGCAAACGTGAATTCATAAAGGGTGTATATATACGGTAAATCTTTTATTCCCAGTTGTGCTGATTAATACAGAGCTCAGAGCCGGATCATCCACAAGGCAAACCTAGGCAGTTGCCTAGGGCTTGGAGAGAGCCTAGGGGCCTGGTGGATGTCATGCTAGCCCCACCAAATCTTACTAAAAAAGCCAGTTGACAATCAGCGGGCGGCGGGCAAAAGCTGTTAACTTGCATAGGGCCCTATTTAATTTCAATCCTTTTCTGGCAGAGCTAGCTAATAAAATAGACATTTGTGGGTGTTGACAGAGTAATTTCTGTTTTTCGAGACCTTGTGAGACCTCTGAACCTTGCCCGCTGCCTCCCCTCCCCCCGCCCACACACACAGGCCCACCTCTGACACTCACTGTAACCTTAGTGGCCCTACAATAGCCCTGACCTAAAGGTATCCATTAATGGTACAATATTTTCCTCTGGTGTGATCGTTCAATCAAACATGCGGCATCGCACGTAATCGGAAGGCAATCATTGATTGTTTTATGATCGTAAAATACAACATTCCACCTTCAAAATTCTGTATTCCAATCCACCATAGAATCATTTAACGTTGTTTTTTTTCCCCCCATTCTGCATGCTTTTCTGTACAAGTCGATCGTGACAACAGTGCTCCAAACGGAGTACAGATAACACTGTTGCCATGGTTGCAAGGAGTGTCATCTAAGCTCATTGTCACTACTGGAAATTCGTGTTTGGCTGCGGAGTGAAAAAAAAATTTCATTTTTAATAAAATTAAATCACAAACAGACTTGTGCAGAACTTACTGCTGCTTAAGGCAATGTAATAACGAAATTTAAATGTCCCTTTAAGGGCACTTATGTAAAAGTAAAGTAACAATTTAAAGAGGCCCTGTAGTGACATATAATAATAGAAGAATGAAGTAAATTATTCAGGATACCCACTTTTATATTGATTGCCATGGTTTCAGCATCAGAAACACTCCCTATATCTATATATTTCTGTATATTAATATGTAGCTCCACCCTCCCAGTGATACTTAACCTAGGCTGTTTAGCTATGTGGCATTCTCCTCTTACAGCATTCTCAAAGACTAAATAGATTTTGTACTGGCTTTGGAACACTTAGTGAAAAAAACATTCCGCAGAGATCACCTGCCAGGGCTAAAGATGTTGCCACATGTGATACATTTGATTTCAGAATGTAAATCAAGGTGAGGAAAGATTTTATAATGGGCAAACACTGACTTATAATGTATACCGGTAACTGAATATTGTAAAAAAAATAAGCAATTTTATTATTTTCACTACAGTTTCTCTTTAATAAACTGACCTCTGATGCATAATACATGTGAATCATATAGTAATCTTATTTAAACAACTTTATTTACAGAACAAACTGAACATTTCTCACACTGAAGAACTATGACGTCTCTTATTGGTTTTACACAATGACGAAACGACTTGGATAACCTATACTTGGAATACTCAGCTTGATTGGTGTTTTGGATCGTATCTGGCCTGTCCCGGTTCCTCTCTCTGTTGCCATGCCACGCCTTTCCTTTATCATCGGGAGTGGGAAGAAGCCCCGGACGATATTGCGCACGGGGTCCATCAGGAAGCCTCGGAGACTTCTGAGCCAGGATTACCAGACCACGCTGGAGAAATGTATGAGGAGCAGGCAGCTGTTTGTGGACGAGGCCTTCCCAGCCGATATGAGTTCCATCGGTAGCGGGGCCTTGTTACGGAAACTTCCGGCAACGGTGGAGTGGAAGAGGCCCCATGTAAGTGCCTTGTGCATTCTAATTGTAGCTACAGCAAAGGGTGATGGGTAAAAATGAGCAAATTTGTCAAATCTGTTTCGCAAGTTTCAGGGCCTTCAGGGTATTGCAGGGGGGAATGCTGTATGGGGCCCGAGTGAATCTGCGGTCACACGGAATTTAGTGTATTCAGGTCTTGGGGGCAGAGGGGAGTAAGGGTGGCCAGTATGGGGTCAAAAAAATTCTGATGGTGGAGGCCCTGGCAAATTTAATCAATCAAGTGAAATTTTCACCATTTTTGCAAATTTACATTTGAGGCCTATGGGGTTTGTATTCATGGTTTCGGCACCAAATTTGGTGGCTATCCATGGTGAAATAGATAGGGGGGAGGGGGGGGGCTGCAATCAACTGTTAAAATCAACCAAATAAAAAATAAAAATCAAATTGCACATTTTGCCTTCAATTTTGCTACATTTTTGCTGGATGAGAGTTGGCCAAATTCACTGAAAAATTAAGGGACAACTGAAGTTAGAAGAACATGGAGGCTGCAATATTTATTTCCTTTTAAACAATACCAGTTGCCTGCCAGCCCTGCTTGTCTATTTGGCTGCAGTAGTGTGAATCACACCAGAAACAAGCACGCAACTAATCTTGTCAGATCTGACAATAATGTCAAAAACACCTGATCTGCTGCATGCTTGTTCAGGGTCTATGGCTAAAAGTATTAGAGGCAGAGGGTCAGCAGGATAGCCAGGCAACTGGTATTACTTAAAAGGAAATAAATATGGCAGCCTCCATATCCCTCTCACTTCAGTTGTCCTTTAAATTCGCAAATTTCTCCCGCTCATTCCTAGTGATGGGACCTATTTTCATTTCAAAAGGGGAATGTGAAATACAGAACATCACTTTCTCATTGTCAACTTCTTGAGAAAGTTTTCGAGATTGGACAGTCGCTTCCTCAGGGTCCATGGGAAATCTCCTTTTTGATAGTGACAAACCTCCAAAGCAAATGGAGAACTTTCTTGAAAATAGGCTACTTAAACTTTCTAGATCAATCACTCAAAGCAAGTCAAAATCGGGAAGGCCCAGCTAATATGAGAGGGCTCTCGTTAGCAGATAGTAATGGGTTAAACGTGGCCAATGCTCAATTTTTAATTAATTCAGAGTTACGGTCACGTAATTCCCACTTTTATGTAAGCGTTAAGCTGAGGAAGTCAGTTTTCTGCTGTGGTTATATATGTAACGTTACCTAATGTTCCTATAAGACTCGGCTTTTACTGCTCTGCTGGGAGTAAGTAAGCCTGAACAGTCTTTCTGCCTTTATTTACCGATTTCATTACTTGCGGTAGAATCCACCATATTTAATTAAAGATAGGAGCACACTGTGATGATGATAGTGAGGACAAAGTTCTGTAAAGTCAGGTTATGGGTTGACATCTGTGCCTTCCTGCGAGGAGGACAAAGTGATGGCGCAGGTGGCTTAATGAAAATTCCTGAAAGTGTGCCGAAGACTTGTCTTCTATTTTTTTGCAGGAACTGGTGAAGAATCCTCAGTTCTTCGTCTCAGATGCCAGCAGGTTTGACCTCCATCAAGGACTTACAGGTACAACCTCTGCAGAACATGAAAAATTAACTTGTGTAGACTCTGTAGGGTTTAATGTGAGCCTTCAGTGGGTTTAGAGAACTAAATCAACCTTTTTCAGTTTGTATTTAAGAAATCGGTGATACAAACAGTTTCCTCTAAGGCCCTGGTGTCAAACTCTAGTCCTCGATGGCCACATCCATGCTACACCATTAAATGAACTGAGAAATGGGTTCCCCTTGATGAACCACACTTTTCCTGATTCAGTCCCTTCAACTCATTTATGCTTTGCCAAAAATGTGTGAGAACCTCGGCCCTTGAGGACTGGATTTGGACAGCCCTGCTCTAAGGTGACCTCCAGAGAAAAACCCCACTGGAGAACAAATAAGGTTCATTTTTGGACCTTTATTTCTGGAACTATTGGGGCTAGGATTTCCGCATTTTTCTCAAGGAGACCTTTTCCCATCCGTGTGCAAAGTCTCATAGATTCAGAAAGAACCACAAATGTTGTCCAGATTTGGGTTCACTTTTGAGATACTATTGGTTACCCTCCAGTTCTGCTCTACATACTACTTTCTGGGCACCCCACGGGGCAACACAGAGCTGGAGATATACCTTGTCGAAGAGGAGCTGTCCTCCGACATTGCCTGAGGAGTCTTTTGGTGTTTGAGTTTAGCTACCTACACATGTTGGATGGTACTTGACCAAGGCTGCACTTCATGAGAAAAAAGATCAGGCGTGCTGGAACTTTAAACAATAGAGACCTCTGAGCACATTATCCCCCTCCTTACCCCACCTGCTGAAAGCCACTCTCTTGTGCCCCGCTGCATCACCCATCCTCCCAATGGCAACAGCACAGTGCTTGCATATACCAAAGCAACACTTATCGATAGACCTTGTTTACCGCAGTGCTACCATAGCAATAAGAAGCTTCCCCCCCCCCCCCCCCCCAAATAAATAAATAAGAATTGGGTCTGAAAGGGATCCTGTAGAGAATTTGAGGTTCCCCTAGGAATTGAACAAAAAGTCAGGTGTAGATTTCAGGGAATTAGGATACATCCCATAGTTCCATTTTGGAGCACTTTGGACTTGAAGCGAAGTGCCTCTATATTCTTACAATGTCCCATAGACTCCCAGCTCCTCATTCGTTTTATAGGCAAATCTTACCATAATCACTTATATAGGCATCCTAGATGTTACATCATCATGTGGTAAACAGGCAGCATGGTTGTGGAGATTAGTGACCTTGCCTACAGGGCAAAGGGTGCCTAAAACAGAAAGTCAACAGCTTGGCACTTCCTGTTAGCAGAAGCATAGCACATTAGCTATTGTGCAGAGATTTATCTATACTGGATACAGCAGTTCTATCTTTCCCCCATACGGCCTCATGTTTTGTCATATTGTGTGTATAGTTGCTTTTTGTAAGGCACAATTAATCTTCAATGTTTTTTTTTTTTTTTTCAGAGAACTGCTGGTTCTTGGCTGCTCTGGCCTCAGTCACATTCCATAAGGACATCCTCGCCAACGTGGTGCCTCAGAACCAGAGCTTCGACAAGCACTACGCCGGAATCTTCCACTTCCGGGTGAGTAATGCAAATGCCAAAACGAGAAATTTACAAGAGCTGCAAAGCTCTGGAGTAACATGTAGCCCTAGTTCTGTGGCAGAGCTTTTTTTTTTTTTTTTTAAATCCGTGTGGAACATCCGGAAATCAAATAAATCACTTTTTTTCCGGTCTTCAGGCTGTGATCTTCTTATACAGCTCTATCTGTGCCCTCTACAATCTATACATCATGGTGATGCAGAGACAAGCTGCACAACTGCTGACTGCAGCTTCAGATGGGTGCTTCTCAATCAGTTGTCCTTAGAGCCCATCTCCAAGCACACATCTGAATATACCATACCATAGCTTAGTAAACAAAGTTGCCAAATATTACCTTTTTTGCTTAAAGGATAACTAAAGGGAGAGGGATGTGGAGAATGACATGTTTTTTTCCATTACAATACCAGTTGCCTGTCCTGCTGATCTGCTGGTTAGTAGCGTCTAAATCACACACCTGAAACAAGAATGCGGCTAATCCAGACTTCATTCTTGTTCTGGGCCTATGGCTAAAAGTATTAGAGACAGCGGATTAGCAGGACTACCAGGCAACTTGCATTGTTTAAAAGGAAATAAACATGGCACCCTCCATGTCTCTCTCACTTAAAGTGTAACTGTCGTGCATAAAATCAAAAATCAATTCTTTATTTTTATCTGGTAAACAAGTAATAAGGGTGCTAACCAGGCAATCCAAAAGTTAAAATCACTATTACTTTTCTTGTTGATAAATGATCATTCCCCAGTTTACCTGACTCTTACTTGTTACAAAAAAGGAAGTTGCAGGGTATGCTGGGTTGTCCTTTTTTGCTTCTCTACTTCCCCTCAGACCTTACCAAAGCAGCCTGATTGGCTGAAGCCTCTTTCCCTCCTGTTTTCCCCTCCCACACCTCTGTTCCTCTCTGACTGGGCAAAATTTCTCATGCTGAGACAATGCACTTTCTATAATGAAGGGCTGGCAAATAAGGCAGATGAGACTAATAAGGGAGGAAATTACATCATAATTGGCTTAAAAATAGCCACACCTAAAATGGGAAATGCTAAGAAGGATTTTCTCTTTTTTTTACTGTAGAAAAATCATTAAAATCATAACGTGGGCAGTGCAATACATATGTTATGTAAGTAGAGCAAGTATTTATCTACTTATATATGTGTTTTTCTTTTTTCTGAGATGGCTGATAGCTTCTCTTTAAGGTGACCTTTCAAATAAGCCTAAAATCTCATTATTGAAATGTAAATCACATGATCAGAGGTATCTGCATCAAGGGAGTCAGTTTCAGTCTCTGTGGGTGGGGCTGATGCTGCTGCTTGGATTACATGATCCCGCTATTCAGGATGCAAGAGGGTAGGGAAGAGAAACCTCCCTGAGAAGATTGCAGCTGTATAGACAGTCTATGGCACAGGAAGTGAGAAATAGCTGTGCATCTTCTTGCTATACAAAAAATTTTTGTGCTTGGACTTTTACATAATGTAAAATATCGAATAGAAGCTGCCATTGAACAATCCCAATTGTAACATGTGGGGCCAACTTTGCAATCAAGGAGTAACCTAAAAGATTCTGGAATTTTGTCGACTGAGCATTAGACAGTTTCCTTTTGGTTAGACGTAACGTTCTGACTCTCCAGTCGTTCAACTTCCCTTTTAATCTAGCAGACGCGGCTGTCCGCACTTTCCGCCGGCTCGTTAGATAGAAACACAGATTTCATTTTAATGTGGTCACTTGTAACCGACGCCGGGAACAGCACAATCTGATCTTGTATCTCGCCTTCTTCCTCCTCTGCACAGCGCCATTAGTGTAACACGGAGCCCCGATAATGAACACTTATTACGATTTATGGCCGGTTGGCTTGTAGCTATTATCAGGTACAGAAGTGGCGTTCGGCATTCCACATCATAATCACCCACTGTAAATAAGTAGCAGCGATACCGGCACGCCGCGAGATGGGCTGCGGGGGCCGCGCGACGATGGAGGAGAAATGTTTGTTTCGCAAAGTGATGTTTTACAAGGAAATCATTACGATCGTGTGCGGTCACTGGCAGCGACTGGGAGCCGTAACAGCTGCCATAAACCAGACTCGCGGAGAATACGAGAGGTACAAGTGATGAAAGTCAGTGCACAGAGAGGAGTCGTAACCTGAAGTTTTTAAAGAGCCACACTGCATCCCTGTAAAATATCTGTTGTAGGTTGTCTGAGTGGGAAGTGACAGGCAGTGAAATTTTATATCCCCATATGGTATTCAGTCTGTTGTCTTATTAAAGTGGAATTATACTTCCAAAACTAAAATTTCAGTAAATACCCTTAGTTACATAAAAGAGTATTTGAAAGAATTCCCAAATATTGCCTGTGTGTAAAAACCTTTATTTACACTGCAGAGAGTAGGAGACGCTTGCATAACTCTTGTCTTGCAAAGGTAAATGTAATCATTGCCAGCTTGAAGCTCTCTGAGGAATGGGTTGTCACTCTGCCCCTCCTCGCTCTGCTGAACAGATACATCACCCTGGCAACAGATGAGTCACTTCAGCAGAAAAGGAGGTGTTGGCAGAGTGAAGACACATGCCTCAGAGAGTTTCAGCCAGCAATGATTACATTTGCTGATGACAAGAGATGAGCATGTGTCTACTGCTCTCTGCAGTGAAAATAACGGGTGTTTTTTACACAGTGGAATGTTGGGGAATGCTTTCAAATGTTCTTTTATGTAACTTTGGGCTTGTTCACACTAATAGCGTTTTCGGTTTTTTTAAGCGTAGGTGATTTTTAAAATCACCCTAAAAGCACTTGTGCAATGATTCCCTATGAGAGTGTTCACTTACGAGCGGTTCGATTCTGATCCGCTCACCAAAGCGCTGCCTGTACCATTTTCGGGGCAATTTGCCTCAATGGAAGGTATAGAGAAATAAAGTGCTTGTATAGCAATCCACGAGCGCTTTTAAGAATAAATACATAGTATTTATTATTTTCTGGGTCAAAGAGTTCACATCCTGACTGACGTCAGAAAGCGAAAAAACAAATTGCTCTGCAAAAGCGCTTAGGAAAGCTCTGTACAAAAACCGCTAATGTGCAGATAAGCGGCGGGAGGTGCAAAAAAAAAATGCACACAAAAATCGCAAAACGCTGGCGTCAGCGATTTATGATGTGAACAAGGCCTAAGAGTAGTTACTGAAATTTTACTGAAAACTTTAAAAAATGTTTTTTTTTTTTGGTGCTTGCATGCAAGTTGTACTATAAAGCTAGGCATAAACATATGATTGCGCAAAGCCATTCGGAGGCGGCCTGGTGTTGCGCTGATCCACCTTTTGCGCAATTTTCAATTTTATTTGATTAGCCGCACCCAGGCTATGCATATACATAGGTTAGGATTTAGTAAGTGTTAGGCCCCTCCCATGGAGGATCGACTTCTTCGCAGTGGGAGGGACGAGTACTTAATAGGTTGCATGCAAGCTGTTACAGGAAACCAACATCCTCCAGTGGTAGACAGGTCATGTGTATGCTCGGTGTGTATTATATCCCACAAGTGGGGCTTGCACTCTTTTGCAGGTAGGCACTTGCCTGTTTTTAAGTAGCGCTGTTCATTTCCTTGCTATGTAATAAATATATGATTATTGCATCTACTGCCCCCAACATCTGTATGGCTTATATTGTGGTGAAACCCCTCCTACAGTGTGCAGTCATGACCACGGCCCTGACAGTTTGCTGTCTGGGAACCTCATTGCATTGTGGGAAATTACAGCTTTTCCAACCGCCAAACAAGCAGTATCTCCTTTAGGACATAGAAGTCTCAGTAACGAACATTCTGTACAGATCACCTGGCAGAACTAAAGATGTTACCACCAGTGATACATTTCAGAATGTAATTCAGGGAGGGAATAAAATAATTAGCATATTAATATTGTAAACAAAACAACAACAAAAAAGCAATTTTATTCATTATTATTTTCACTAGTTCCACTTTAATGCTCTTGCATCCAACAAACTACTCTAAAATGTAAAGTTTTGGTTGTCATGTTCCTGTAAAGTGCGCTGCATGTAATTATTTCTCCTGGTGTGACGCCTTCACTCTTTCCCCACAGTTCTGGCGCTTCGGCGAGTGGGTGGATGTGGTGGTGGACGACTTGCTGCCGGTGAATCAGGATGGAAAGCTGCTTTTCGTTTCCTCTACCAGAAAGGACCTGTTCTGGGGAGCCCTGCTGGAGAAAGCCTACGCTAAGTAAGTGCATCCTGTGCGAAAATATCTGAAGTCATGTAGGTATGAGCCCATTCATGGCTTATAAGGAGCCCGAGGTGAGAGCGATATGGAGGCTGCCATATTTGTTTCCTTTTAAACAATACCAGTTGCCTGGCAGCCCTGCTGGTCTATTTGACTGCAGTAGTGTCTGAATAACACCAGAATCAAGCAGTGGCTAAAAAATGTTAGAGACAGCGGATCAACAGGGCAGCCAGGCAACTGGTATTGTTTAAAATTAAATAAATAGGTCATCCTCAATATCCCTCTCACTTCAAGTTCCCATTAAAGTGGACCTGAACTCTTGCACAGGACAGAAAGAAAACAGAGAAATGCACCCTGTAGATATTTAGAGAGTTTAGCCTGTGTAATTCCCCCTCATCTGTGATTAATAACCACCATAATTTGATCTCTCAGCTGTGTCAGCTGGCTGCCTCGTCAGAGCAGCTAATTGGTAAACACAGGATGTGAACAATATGTCTGCTTCCATGAAAGCAGGAAGTAGACACATTGCAGATATATTGCAGGATGTGTATTAGCAGAAACAAAAATGTTTTTCATTAGTGGTTATCATGCTGTTTCTTATCTTTTACAGCAGAGTGAAAGTTCTGAGCTCAGGTCTTCTTTAAAAAATATTTCTAATGTTGCTTGTTTGTCATCAGCCCACCGGAGGGCAGTGTTGTAATGTGTTGTCTTTGAAGTCACAGAATAACAATAAAAAAAGATTCTGACTTATGAGAGGGGGACCAGTCCATTTAAGTAGCAGGCAGTCATCACAGAAATTGGACTTTATTTTAGCTGAGTGGCTGTCAGTTCTCCTGGTACCTCTGTTTAAATTAAATGTCTGTGTCAAGATTTGGTCAGATCGGATGTTCATCATCACATATTTTGGCCCCAGAACTAGAATAACAGGACAGCTGGGGGTAATCTCTGTTCGTGCAAGACTGGCACCCGCCTGAAAAACAATTTTCCCAGGCATCACACAAATATGTTTATTCTTTTAAAGAGAGTGATTATTGATGCTTTTCTTTAAAGAGGAACCGTAACGACATATATAATGGAACTTTTTTATGTCATCTGAAACACTTCCTATAGCTATATATTGCTGTTTATTGCTACAAAGCCCCAGCCTGCTACTGTGGCTTAGCCTAGGCTATTTATTTTGCAGGAATTCCGCCCATCTAACCCTTCCTCGGGGCATTATGTTATTTAGTATTTATATAGCGCCGACATCTTCCGCAGCGCTGTACAGAGTATATGGTCTTGTCACTAACTGTCCCTCTAAAGAGCTCACAGTATAATCCCTACTATAGTCCTATGTCTATGTATGTATTGTGTAGTGTATGTATCAGTCTAGGGACAATTTTAGGGGGAAGCCAATTAACTTATCTGTATGTTTTTGGGATGTGGGAGGAAACCAGAATGCCCGGAGGAAACTCACGCAGACACGGGGAGAACATATAAACTGGCATATGTTGACCTGGCTGGGATTCAAACCGGGGACCCACCGCTGCAAGGCGAGAGCGCTAACCACTACGCCACCGTGCTGGTGCATTCTGGGAGACCAGAGAGCTTTTCTATTGACTTTAGAACTCTCAGTATATCAGGGGTATCAAACACAAATACAAAGTGGGCCGAAACTTTACACTCGAACCAAGTTGCGGGCCGACCTCAATGTCTAGTGACCACCTCCCTCCCTTATAAAGTTCCCAGGTTTCTAATGGCCCCCCTCCAACCCCTATACAGTTTCTCGGTGTCTAGAGGCCCCCACCCTCCCGTATACAGTTCCCTGGTTTCTAGAGGCTCCCACCCGCCCCTATACAGTCCCCTAGGGTTTAGTGCTTTCCCCCTATCTCCCTGGTGAGCCATGGCTTCCCTGGTGATATAGGGCTTCACTTCCAATTTAGCTTCCCTGGTGGTCTAAAATGGGCCAAACATAATGCAAAGTGGGGAAACCACTTGAGGGCCAAATTGAATGGCTCTGAGGCCCAGATTTGGCCTACGGGCCGTAGATTGACTCGTATGCAGTAAATGAACGCCTGTGATAAATTTCAGAAAAAAATAATCAGGGAGAGGAAAGATTTTGCAATGGGAAAGCACTGACTAAATAATTTATAGAATAATATTGTAAAAATAAAAATTCTTGTTATGTTCTTTTTACTATATTGGTAGGTGAACAGAGGCGCCAGAAGGATAAAAGTACATAAAATTTTTAAAAAATTGCTGGGAGGAAGTGGTGGACTCGCCTCCGTTAAAGCAGACACCAAGGACTGTAAATATATAGATATACACATTTATTGAAAATACCCCAAAGATGCAACGCGTTTCGCGGGCACAGCCCACTTCTTCAGGCAATGAGCAGGGGATAAACAGCAATTCAGTTATAGCAAGCAGAGCACCTCTGTCAAGTGCTCTTCTTGCTATAACTGAACTGCTGTTGTTTATCCCCTGCTTATTGCCTGAAGAAGTGGGCTGTGCCCGCGAAACGCGTTGCATCTTTGGGGTATTTTCAATAAATGTGTATATCTATATATTTACAGTCCTTGGTGTCTGCTTTAACGGAGGCGAGTCCACCACTTCCTCCCAGCAATTTTTTAAAAATTTTATGTACTTTTATCCTTCTGGCGCCTCTGTTCACCTACCAATATATTTGAGTTCACCCCAGGTGGAGGGGTGATCTACCCCCTTTCTTCCTATCTACAGAGAGCGACTTCTTAATCCTGAGTGAGGACAGGTCTAATCTCCTCACCTGCCTAATGAGTGGTTACCTAGGTGGTAACCCGTGTTTGTGAGTATTACCATCTCACTGTTTCATTTATCCAATCAATTTTGACATACTACACCATATTGGGCTCTCGATTTCTCTTCAACTTTACTTTCCTTCTTTTTACTATAGTTCCTCTTTAATATATCTGCTTTATTCATTTACTATACTTATATTTTTTAAATATATCAAAAAATAGATTGTGAGCCTCTCTGAGGGTCAGTTAGGGTCGGGACAAGACAATATACTCTACATTTTGGTTTGGCAAGTCTTTTTTTTTCCCTAATCAGAAAACTGTCAGTCTCGCTGTACTGCTGTGGTAAAGAAGTCCCTAGCATTACAATAGCCAAGTCTGCAGACCTGTTGACTGTCAGCTAAGACAGAACGCTGTGACATTCCTTTACTATGCTGTAGTAAAACAAAAATCTGTTCTAAATGAAAAAAAAATATACTGTATATTTTAATTGATTGCTTTTTCTTTTTGCTTGTTTCCATTTACTTAGGGCACGC
Source organism: Hyperolius riggenbachi (assembly GCF_040937935.1). Taxonomy (NCBI): domain Eukaryota; kingdom Metazoa; phylum Chordata; class Amphibia; order Anura; family Hyperoliidae; genus Hyperolius; species Hyperolius riggenbachi. Next base: position 458,562,963 of record NC_090649.1, on the reverse strand, counting down.
CCCCTATTTATTGGCAAACTACATATAAGGAGATAAAAATCATACATTGCCATCTAGTGGCTGCATATAGGTATGACCTGTACTCTCTTATGTCTAACAGGCTGTGTGGTTCCTACGAGGATCTGCAGATCGGCCAAGTGTCCGAAGCTTTGGTGGACTTCACCGGCGGGGTCAATATGACTATCAAGTTGGAGCAAGCCCCTCGTGACCTGTGGGAGATCATGGTGCGAGCAGCACACAGCGGGTCCTTGATGGGCTGCCAGACAAAAGCAGGAGTAAGTGCAATAAATGCTGTTACCATGATTATACGTAGATTCAAGATGTCTCTGGGTGGTTAAAGGTCCAACCGCCACGATTCTGCAATGAGAGAGACCAGGAGCCCAATGGTGCAGTATCGTTAGGCTCTATGGCCGAGGATAGTGTAGTGATTTATACTGCACTCCCGCAACCACCGAGAGAGCCTACGGGAAAAAGACTGTTTCCGCTCGGTATCCCAGGTCTGCTATGCAGGTGCTGGTCAGTCACTGTGACACAGGGTGTCCAATACTCAACCCCCGAAGAGTAGAACTAACTCTAAAGCAAACTGGTGGAGGCGCCCAAAGATATATTTTAATCTCTAAATGGTACTGTATAGGAGTAAACAATTCTTACCTCCATAAAAGAACAAACCACATAGGTAAATATAGTGGTTTTATGATGCACAAGAAGACAACGCATTTCACGGTGCTAGCCCGCTTTTCGAGGCCCCTTTTTTAAATTTGAGCACCCCCCCACTTAACCCCTTCGGGACCCTCTGCCTACCCCCCCTTAAGGACCAGGCATTTTACATGCAGGGGGGGGGGCGCGTTTTGGGGTCAGGCAGCCGGACCCCTACTGTGGGCACGTAGGTATAATAATAATAACAATAATAGGTATGGTTCCCCCCCCTGGGTGGCCAGGTGTCCCCCGTATTGCTGGCAGCCTTTACTCACCTCCCAGGCTTCAGCGATGAGCAACTGTAGACACCTCCGCTCTCGCTGGCTTCCCGGCTCGTACTGGTGCTAAGTTCTGGGTCGCGGCTTGATGACGTCATCAAGCCGAGACCGGGCACTTAGCGTTAATACAACAGGGATGCCGGCCAGAGCGGAGGGGAGCGCCGATCGTCGGGGAAACAGCAGGAAGGTGAGTGGATCCTCTTCTTCCCCGACCCCACCGCCGCAGCTCTGTAAGTGATCACTATGATCCGCCGGCGATCATAGTGATCAGCAGCCATACGCAATGGCTGCCGATCACTGAGGGGAAATGTAAGCTGTCATATGACAGCTTAATCTACCCTCTTCGGTGCGCACGATTGCGACGGGACGGTTAGTTAGCGCGGATGTTGAAATAACATCCAGTCAGGGCGGCAGCACCACCTGCTGGACGTAGATTCAAACTACGTCGGTCCCCAAAAGGTTAAGGACCAGCACGGCCCTGTATGTAGCTACAGGTGCCCCTTAGTATTAGGTAGCCAGAAGTACCCTAAATATTAAGAAGCTAGAGGTGCCCCTAAGTGTTAGGTAGCTAGAGGAACCTCAGTATTAAGTAGCTGGTCTGTGGAATGCCGAGAGCAAGGTGAGTAACCACTCATTTATACTCTCATCAGGACTCTGCATAGAGAAGGAGGGATGGAGGCGCTCAGGGAGGGGAGTAAGCAGCCTTTACATCATCTGGCGCCTGTAGGCACGTGCCTACTTTGCCTTATGGTAAATCCGGCCCTGGCTTTTCTTCTATACACTGTTAACATTTACTAATCCTCCTGATTGCTATTAGAATATGCCGTGCTCAGATCTGGATTGAAGTTGGAGCTTAACTTTACCCACCTATGAGTAAAACCTGTTAGAAATTCGCCTGTCCTCAATGTGTCGATTAACCACAGCTCTGCTTATATCACCGGCCTGATCTGTCGTTTTTCTTTCAGCCGGAGCGGGTTCTGGAGAACGGATTAGTGACGGGACACGCGTACACGGTGACGGGGATCAGGAAGGTAAAATCAGCAATTACGAGCTCTTCTGATGAACGGCGCTCTGCCTTGCGCAGCATCCCCCTCCCCTCTCCCTCTATCTGCCGCGCTCTCTCTGCTTGCCTTCGATAAATGAATCAACTTCTACCATCTCCTCCCTCCAGGTGACCTGCAAATCCGGAACGGAAAATTTAGTCAGGCTGCGGAACCCATGGGGGAAGATTGAATGGAAGGGAAATTGGAGTGACAGGTGAGCCAAACTTGGGACAGAAAAAAATGTCTATTAGAGATAAATCTCTCACTGCAGGGTGCCATGCTGCCCTCTGGTGGTGGAGATCTCTCACTGCAGGGAGAAAACACAAATGGGGATAATAGACTCAAGATTAGAAATACATTTTTTCTGATTGTGACAGAATTCAGCATTTTTACAATTTCCGATTTTCTTGCAATTTTTTGTTTGTTTGTTATTTTTGCCAATTAAGTGAGTTAATTGTGAAAAAAATTGCTTTTTCAGAGTCCGCTATTATTATAATTTTTTTTTTTTGCAGATGTACGCTATTATACATAGTCCTTATTTCTAGCCTTGGTAGCCTTGTGAATGACCCTGACAAGAGGGAAAGGCCTTGTACACCTGTGTATGCTCATTAGGCATTTCCACCCAATCACTATCTGCACGGAGTTTGTATGTTCTCCATGGTCTGCGTGGGTTTCCTCCCACATTCCAAAAACAGGCAGATAAGCTTCCCCCTAAATTGGCTCTAGACACTAGCAGGGCCGGGCCGAGGCATAGGCTGGAGAGGCTCCAGCCTCAGGGCGCAGTGCAGGAGGGGGCGCACAATTCATTCAGCTGTCCTTCCTAATTGTGTTTGAAGCAGAAAGAAATAAGAAAAGGGGATACATAGCAGTGCCTGCAAGCCAGATAACTAGCTATTAAGGTGTTGGGGAGGTTGTGGGCCCTGTGGCCCTCTTAGTCTAATAGCAATCCGTGTGTGACAGCTGAGGTGGGAGGGATGGAGGGGCGCACTTTGGTGTCTCAGCCTTGGATGCTGGAGGACCTTGTCCCTGCTCTGGACACTAGATTGTCCTTAGAAACATGCACTACAGAGAGACACATGACTATGGTAGGGATTAGATTGTGAACTCCTCTGAGGGACAATATACTCTGTACAGCGCTGCGGAAGATGTCGGCGCTATATAAATACTAAATCATAATCATTACTGATCAGCAGATTCATTGGAACAATTGATTGCCTGGCAGGTTGGCTGCAGATCTCTCGTGTGAATGTGGCCATAGATCTGTGTGGAGTGTGTCACGTGGCGACACAGAGCGCCATGTGACTCATTTCAGAGCAGCCGAGGCGTGATCGATTCTCGCCGCTTGTCTGCCATGTAATTTATATGATCTACGAGCGGGGCCCATGCCTGCCAGCCACTCATTTTATCTTGTGATTTCTTTCCAGCTCTTCAAAATGGGAGCAGCTCAGCCTGAAGGAGAGATTGCTTCTGCACAGGACCCAAGAAGACGGCGAGTTCTGGTAATAGTCACACCGACTGCGCTATTCTGTGCCGCCATACACCGCCTCATCACAGGCAAACCTGCTCTACAATGACATTTTTGTGAGAGCTCCACAAGGATGTGTAACAAGAAAAACAGAACTTAAAGAGGAACTTTAAGCAAGGATTGAACTTCATCCCAATCAGAAGCTGATACTTCCTTTCCCATGAGAAATCTTTCTCTTTTTCTCGAACAGATCATCCGGGGGTCTGTGTGGCTGATATTGTGGTGAAACCCCTCCCACAGTGTGATGTCATGACTATGGTCCTGACAGTTTGCAGTCTATAAACCTCATTGCATTGTGGGAAATAACGTGTTTTTTTTCAACTGCCAAGCAAGCAGAATTTCCCTCTGTGCATAGAACTCTCAGCAATGAACATTGTGTAAATTAGGGAAAGGAAAGATTTTTCAATGGACAGACACTGACTGAGAAATCTATAAGTTAATGTTGTGAAACCAATAATCAACTGTATTCATTATTTTCACTACAGCTCCACTTTAAAAGACCACTATGGTGAAAAATTGTAAAATTTGGAATACACATGTATAAGAAGAACATTTCTCCCAGACTAAAATGCACTGTAAATTACTTTTCTCCTATGTTGCTGTAACTTATGGTAAGCATTAAAAATCTGACAGCTCTGACAGGTTTTGGACTAGTCAATGTCCTCCTTTATTCTTTACAAAAGTGCTCCATGAAACGGATCTGTACAAAAAGATGCCGACTGGCCTCCCTACTCACTGCACACTGTTTTGACAGTTGGACAGTTGGACTGTCATTCAGTAAGTGCTTGCGGAAAAAAAAAAAAACCTGAGAAACCCTGAGATGGACTATTCCAAAACCTGTCTGTTGTAAGTGACAGCAACACAGGAAAGAAATCATTTATAGTGCATTTTACTCTGGAACAATTTTATTTTTGGCGATAGTGGTTCTTTAAAAATCGACCAAACCCACAACTGAGCAAGGCAAATTTTAATAGATCAGTTTGATAAGTGAATATAAATAGTATACAAGCAAAGTGGTAGACAAACTAACCCGTTTCATGGGCTAAATATGTTTCTCGCTGCAGCTCAACCTACTTTCTCTCCTCTCTGGATTCAGCTGGTGGGTGGGGTCAGGTGTGACACCCAAAGTAGGTAGAAAAACTGATGCCAGACTACATTTTTCATCATCTCTGCCTTACTGTAGAGATCTAAATGAGGAGGCGGGACTTGAGATTAACAGGAAATAGAGATTAGACCTCATCCTTCTAACAGGAAACTAGGCAAACAGTAGAGTGGTTATGCCTGTATGGATCAGTGCACAGCTGCAGGAAAGCCTAGCTGTAAAATAGCTTAATAAGATTGGTTTCAAAGGTAATACTTATTATTTACACAGATCAACATGAGTGCTTTGTCAGCTGAAACCAGGCCTCGTTTCTGACTCCTAGCTGTCGCTCTCCAGTATGGAGTAGTGGCTGTTGACTGGCTGGGAGGGAAGTGAACAGGCGGACAGTGACTGCTGGGGACCTCTACATTGATGCCGAAAGAATTTTGATCTTTGCAGATACATCATTAATTCATAGTACTATTCTGTTAATTGGAATAATATAATAATAAAAATGTCGAAATTGGGCTTTCCGGCCCATTTTGACACCAATTACAACTGGAATTCGACATCCCAGCTGACGTTGATATATTTAGATGTTGGGAATTTTGGCAAGAGGGTGAAATAGAACTGGGTGATTTTGCCCCGTCAGTGTGCGAGTTGTGAGATGGTGAGCTGCCAATCGCTGCACGTGTCGTCATTTCTGTCTCCTTCTGTTATAGGATGTCGATAGAAGACTTTGAGGCCAACTTCGTGGAGCTGGTCATCTGTAAGCTGACCCCAGACCTCCTCAGCCACGAGAGCGGCAGAGAATGGACGCTATCCATGCAGTGTGGCAAGTGGGTGGCCGGAAGCACGGCGGGCGGAAGGATGACCTTCACGGGTAAACTAACACGGCCTTCTAACTTCATACCAATAAGCACCCATAGTGTGATTAAAAGGTTTGATAAGTCCTAGGAGGATGTTCAATACAACAGCGATTACTAACCAACACTTTTGACCATAAAATAGGCTTCATTATATATATAACACGTTTCGCCAGATCTCTGGCTTCTTCAGGCATGCATTGTTACCCTGTATGCCTTTATCTGGCTTGAGAAGCTGTCCATGTAGGCAGTATGGTGGCATAGTGGTTAGCACTTTTGCCTTGCAACGCTGGGTCGCTGGTTCGAATCCCAGCCAGGTCAAATCTGCAAGGAGTTTGTATGTTCTCCGTGTCTGTGTGGGTTTCCTCCCATATCCCAAAAACATACAGATAAGTTAATTGGCTTCCCCCTAAATTGGCCCTAGACTACAATACATACAATACATGATATAGACATAAGAATATGGTAGGGAGTATATTATGAGCCCCTCTGAGGACAGTTAAGTGACAAGACAATATATACTCTGTACAGCGCTGCTTAAAATGTTGGCTCTATACAAGTACTAGATAATAATAATGTTCAACAACCATGTGCAGCCCCATGCCGTCAGGCAGGAAGTGTGTGCTGGGGGGGGGGGTTAAGGGTTTGGTGTCGGATAGGTAGATTGTGCGAGGGGGGGCGGGGGTTAGGGTTAGGCACTAGACAGGTAGTGTGTGCTGGGGGGGTTAGGGTTAGGTAGGTAGTTTGTGCGAGGTGGTGGTGGGGGGAGGGGTTAGGGGGAGGGTTCTGTGTGAGAGTAGGGTTAGGTTTAGCCATAGTAAAATATTGGTATTCAATCTGGATATTTTACTTTCGGCATTACTGGGCGCCCAAATTTCCAGGCACCTTTTCTGTATGTGCGCGCTGATGTATGCCTGATGTGACTGAACAGACAGTGGGTCTTTAAGTGTCCATCTGCTTTTTTTTGTACACAGACTCCTACTGGAAGAATCCGCAGTACCGGATGAAGATCCTGAAGGGAGACAACGTGGAGAAACACACCAACTCCTGCAACGTCCTGGTGTCCCTCATGCAGAAACAGAACCACAAGCACCGCAACCAGAGTCCCCCTCTCTTCATTGGCATCTCTGTCTTCATGGTAAGCGGAACTCCTCTGTGTGCAGGCAGGGGGACATTAATAAAGGTTGCGCACACAATCTTATCACATGCAAGAGAGCATCCTCTGCACACAGCTAAGAAAATAATCAGTTGTGAGACACAAAATCCTCACTCACCCAAGGAGTTTCATCTGAGGCAATCAAAACCAAGCGGCTGATCCATTAGCTCCTGGCTTTGATTGGCTCATTACCTTTAGCTTCCGGGGCCAGTGGAAATTTGCTTGTTAGGAGAAATATTTTTGTCATCACTAAAAAAATATGACGTTTGGAACTTTTTATGAGGCTGCGTCCACATTATGCATTCTGCAGTGTGCTAGTTATAATTGCACAGATGCGCAATGGCTATGTTCCCAAAATGGGCGCATTCCCATTAGCGCATTCCATCTTAAAGAAAGCCTGAAGTACACTAAGGGATTGTTGGGGACCTGGGACTTCCTGCAGCCCCCTGTAATGCATCTGGTCCCTTAGAGTCCCATACCTCCCAACTTTTTGAGATGAGAAAGAGTGACACTTTAGCCACACCCCTGCCACTCCCCTAATCACGCCCCACCACACCCCTAGTCACGCATACCATAAAGATTTCATAAGAAAAATATGTTTTATAATTCAAACCACACTGGTCCTTTCTATCCTGGTTCATTTTCCTATATTTGAACATTTTAAAATTAGTAATATATCAATTTAAAGGATGGGAATAAAGTTTAGAGTCAATAAAACACATTTTTTATTAGAGAAATATATATATTTACATAGAAAGAGGGACAAAGCCCTGAAAGAGGGACAACTGAGGAGGAAAGAGGGACAGAGGGAAAGGGCTCCCAAAGAGGGACTGTCCCTCTGAAAGAGTTGGGAGCTATGGAGTCCATCCGGCCCCCTCTGTTGTGTTGCTGTGAGGCTCCTGATCCAGCTGCATATGCATGGTCCTGGGCGCGCGCACTCCCCAATCACGCTCCCGTTGCCAGGAGCATTCTGCGCAATTACAGTTACAGTCCTTGTGAGCTGTGCATGCGTAGAACGCCCCTGGCAATGGGAATACGATCATGGGTGCGATCGGCCGGGACCGCACATGCGCACCCGCAACTTGATTTATGGGGCTTACAGCAGCAACACCGAGGGAAGCGGCAGGGCGGCGAGGGAGCTAATGGACTACAGGTGGCTGAAAAAAGCCCCAGATGCAGGGGCGTAGCAATAGGGGGTGCAGAGGTAGCGACCGCATTGGGGCCCTTAGGCCAGAGGCCCTCCCTCGACTACAGTATTAGCTCTCTATTGGTCCTGTGCTCATAATAATAACTTCTATAGATACTTTGAATAGTGGTCATCATTACCAAACTGTTGCCCATCCCCTTCTTGCACCTCTGACACTGTAGTTGCCATTGGCAGGTTTTGGTGCGCCGTGTCCATTGTTATGTATAGAGTGCTTGGGGGGGGCCCCATTGTAAAACTTGCATCGGGGGCCCACAGCTCCTTAGCTACACCACTGCCCGGATGAGTATAAATCCTGTGGTGTACTTTGTCTCAGGTACACTTTAAGAAAGCAGAGTGACTTTGTTGGACACTGTGCATGTTACACCCGTGTTACAATGACTGGCAACGAGGTACCGTGTATTGCAGCTCGCATGTTACAGGATGCGCCTATTTTTTAAAATCCATTTGCATGTGCTACTTTCACTTTACTAAAAAATTCAGTGCAGACTCCGCCTAAAGCTCAGAAGCGGATGGCCATTTTTACTTACCACCGGAATCATTAGATCACTGTGCCAACCAGTTAAAGTGGACCTGAACTCTTGCACAGGACAGAAGGAAAACGTAGAGAAATGCACCCTGTATGTATTTAAAGAGTTTAGCCTGTCTAATTCCCCCTCATCTGTAACTAATCATCACCGTAATTTGATATCTCAGCGGTGTCAGCTGGCTGCCTCGGCAGAGCAGCTAATTTGTAAACACAGGATGCACGCTTTATGGCAGGATTTGTATCAGCTGCAACAAAGTAATATTTTTCTATAAAGGTTATTATGCTATTGCGTATCTTTTAGAGCAGAGAGGAAGCTCTGAGTTCAGGTCCGCTTTAAAGAGAACTCGAGGTGTGTTTAAAGAATGTTATCTGCATACAGAGGCTGGATCTGCCTATACAGCCCAGCCTCTGTTGCTATCCCAAACCCCACTAAGGTCCCCCTGCACTCTGCAATCCCTCATAAATCACAGCCGTGCTGTGAGGCTGTGTTTACATCTGTAGTGTCCGTCTCAGCTGCTCCCCCGCCTCCTGCATAGCTCCGGTCCCTGCCCCTGTCCCTTCCCTCCAATCAGCAGGAAGGGAAGGGATGCAGGCGGGGACTGGAGTTCTGCAGGAGGCGGGGAGAGCAGCAGACTGACACTATAGAGATAAACACAGCCAGCTCTGACAAGCTGTTTGTCAGCAGTGTGGCTGTGATTTATGAGGGATTGCAGAGTGCAGGGGGGCCTTAGGGGGGTTTGGGATAGCAACAGAGGCTGGGCTGTATAGGCAGATCCAGCCTCTGTATGCAGATAATATTCTTCAAACCCACCTCGGGTTCTCTTTAAAAACGTAGAAACAGCAATGAAAAACATATAGCCAGCAGTTACCTCTCTTTCTGTCACCACAGGTACTCTTTAGAAGACAAGGCGGATGTGATCACTACAGTTTTGCTGTTTTTTTTTAATTTATTTTTTTGTTAATTAAACAAAATGAAAAAACGAGAGAGATTAATTTGTTGAGTGATAAAACTTCAGGATCTTAATTAGATTTTATTCTCTGACCGCCATCAATAATGACGCTACAATAATGAGGTGTCATAAAGTAGATTTATAATGAACTGCCGAGACTCCTCTGTTTGCTCGCAGTGTCCTTATTATTAAAGCGGACCTAAACTCAGAACTTCCGCTCTGCTCTGAAAGATAAGCAACTGCATAATCATCTTTACAGAAAAGCATTACTTTGTCACAGCTGGTACAGATCCTGCAAAAATTCTGCAGTGTTTCTATTTCCTGCTTTCATGGAAGCAGACATAGAATTAACATCCTGTGTTTACAAATTAGCCTCACTGCCGTGGCAGTCAGATGACGCAGCTGAGGGATTAAATAACAACTAGTGATTAGTCACAGATGAGGGGGAATTAGACAGGCTTAACTCTCTAAATACATATGCATTTCTCTGTGTTTTCTTTCTGTCCAGTGCAAGAGTTCGGGTCCACTTTAACAGACTCCTTCAGTGAGGCAACAAAAGGAGCCATGAAATGGGAGGTAACCCTTCCCAGCCAATCAGAGTTTAATGTATTACAGGTCAGTTAAAGGGAAGCTCTGCTTCTACTACTCTCATTTGCCATCGGGATCACATGATATAAGCCATACAACCAATCAGTGGCCAGCGCATCACCAAACACAGAGATAGGACATTCTAGCTTTCTATGTGGTCAGACTGAGATTCAGTACTTCCTCCATAGGACGGTACATGGCATTGAGCTGTGCATGAGTATCACAAGCTGCAGTCAGTGTGTCGGTGTGATCACTGATCGTTTTGGCAAATCAAAGCTGCAAGTCTACACAGGGCTTGTTAGAATTCAGCAGTCAGTTGAGAGGAGGAAGTAAGAAAGGGTACTCTCCCATTTACACTCCCACCTCCCAAAAAGCAATCATAAGTTACTTGCTTCCCCTTAAAACATTGGGCATAAACTATGGTAAGTACATTATGCTATGATTATGGTGGATAAGATTGTGAAGGACAGAGAGTGACATGACTTAATCTGTGTGAAGGGCTTCAGAAACTGTGAGAGCCTTGTAAATAAATAAATAATAAATGATGTGTCCTCTGCAGGGGGGGGGGGGGGGGGGGGGAGGGGGAGGGACGGACACTATTACTATTGCCATAAAAAAGGGAACATCACCTAATATGTCTTTTTTTTTTTTCTCTCTCTGTTCTGTGTTGCAGGTGCCGATTGAGGTGAGTACTCTGTCTGAACATTTCATTATGTATATGTGTGACTCCGCTGGCTGCATGCTTGTTCCAGGTGTGACTCTGCTGGCTGCATGCTTGTTCCAGGTGTGACTCCACTGGCTGCATGCTTGTTCCAGGTGTGACTCTGCTGGCTGCATGCTTGTTCCAGGTGTGACTCTGCTGGCTGCATGCTTGTTCCAGGTGTGACTCTGCTGGCTGCATGCTTGTTCTAGGTGTGACTCCGCTGGCTACATGCTTGTTCCAGGTGTGACTCTGCTGGCTGCATGCTTGTTCTAGGTGTGACTCCGCTGGCTGCATGCTTGTTCCAGGTGTCACTCCGCTGGCTGCATGTTGTTCCAGGTGTCACTCCACTGGCTGCATGCTTGTTCTAGGTGTGACTCTGCTGGCTGCATGCTTGTTCTAGGTGTGACTCCGCTGGCTGCATGCTTGTTCCAGATGTGACTCCGCTGGCTGCATGCTTGTTCCAGGTGTGACTCCACTGGCTGCATGCTTGTTCTAGGTGTGACTCCGCTGGCTGCATGCTTGTTCCAGATGTGACTCCGCTGGCTGCATGCTTGTTCCAGGTGTGACTCCACTGGCTGCATGCTTGTTCTAGGTGTGACTCTGCTGGCTGCATGCTTGTTCTAGGTGTGCCTCTGCTGGCTGCATGCTTGTTCCAGGTGTGACTCCACTGGCTGCATGCTTGTTCCAGATGTGACTCCGCTGGCCGCATGCTTGTTCTAGGTGTGATTTTGCTGGCTGCATGCTTGTTTCAGGTGTGACTCCGCTGGCTGCATGTTTGTTCTAGGTGTGACTCCACTGGCTGCATGCTTGTTCCAGATGTGACTCCGCTGGCCGCATGCTTGTTCTAGGTGTGATTTTGCTGGCTGCATGCTTGTTTCAGGTGTGACTCCGCTGGCTGCATGTTTGTTCTAGGTGTGAATCCACTGGCTGCATGCTTGTTCCAGATGTGACTCCGCTGACTGCATGCTTGTTCCAGGTGTGACTCTGCTGGCTGCATGCTTGTTCTAGGTGTGACTCTGCTGGCTGCATACTTGTTCTAGGTGTGACTCTGCTGGCTGCATGCTTGTTCTAGGTGTGACTCTGCTGGCTGCATGCTTGTTCCAGGTGTGACTCTGCTGGCTGCATGCTTGTTCCAGGTGTGACTCCACTGGCTGCATGCTTGTTCCAGATGTGACTCCACTGGCCGCATGCTTGTTCTAGGTGTGACTCCGCTGGCTGCATGTTTGTTCTAGGTGTGAATCCACTGGCTGCATGCTTGTTCCAGGTGTGACTCTGCTGGCTGCATGCTTGTTCCAGGTGAGACTCCGCTGGCTGCATGCTTGTTCCATGTGTGACTCCACTGGCTGGATGCTTGTTCCAGGTGTGACTCCGCTGGCTGCATGCTTGTTCCAGGTGTGACGCCACTGGTTGCATGCTTTTTTCAGGTGTGAGTCCACTGGCTGCATGCTTGTTCCAGGTGTGACTCCGCTGGCTGCATGCTTGTTCCAGGTGTGACGCCACTGGTTGCATGCTTTTTTCAGGTGTAAGTCCACTGGCTGCATGCTTGTTCCAGGTGTGACTCCACTGGCTGCATGCTTGTTCCAGTAATGACTCCACTGGCTGCATGCTTGTTTCATGCATGACTCCGCTGGCTGCATGCTTGTTCCAGGTGTGACTCTGCTAGCTGCATGCTTGTTCCAGGCGTGACTTAGACACCAATGAACTCAAGAGTACAGCATAGCAGCCGACCAACCGCAATTCTTTTGAAGAGACGTTCCAATCCAATTATTGATTTGACGTACATATACTGTAGATTATTGCTGTACAGATCTGTTTGTAAGACTATTGAAAATATTCTTTCCACGTTAATTTTGCAGCCAGAAAATAATATCCAAAATTGACAGCGCAAATTGCAGTCAGAGCTCCCCAGATCCCTGCATTGTAAACCCATCAGCAATAGATTCTAGTTCCCCGAGTGATCAGGGTATAACCTCAGGTTGATCTATCAATAAATTAGCATAGCTAGAAATGTAGTTGCAGTTTGGCTCCTGTACCCCTAACACAACAAGGGGGAAAGTTAACCCTCAGATATACATAGACGCCACTAAATAAAATTGTTAGGGTCACACACTTTCTAAGGTATACCAAACTTTCTTTATTGTTGCATAACTACACAAACCGCCCATAAATACCCACAATAACATTACATAGATCCCAACATTTAAAACCAGCAATAACCTCAGGTTGACTTGCCACTCCTCTTAGACATAAGTAGAACTTCGGAATATTCCTGCCAAGCCTGGTGTTTTGCGCTAAACACAGCCTTTCTCCGATCCGTGGAGTGGAGGCTTATATTAAACAGAGCTTTGTTGGCCAGGCACTTTGCCGTGATGTCAAAATCAATGGTGTAATGCATTCGTAATGACGAAAAATCTGATGCCCTCCAGCCCGCCGATATAAACAAAGCATTAGTCTGCCGTGAGCGGGAGGGACCGCGCCGCACAGCACCTTCTAGACTCCATGCTTTAGCGCTTTGTCATAATTTAATAATAATAATTATTAGAGGTAATTGCACGCTTGGCCGAGGGCGGAATGACGAGGGCAGAGCCAGCTCCGAGGAACGCCGGTTATGGCCGCTCATAAGAGGAAAGAAGTGGCTGCATGCTGGGAGGTCAAACGCAGGTTTTATCGAACGCGGAGATTGATGGTGGAGGTCTGGAATGGCGCAGTCGGTCCGGGTACCGGGAGGGGTCGTAAATCCTGATATTGACCGAAGCCACACGCCGCACTGCCTCTCATTTATATTACACCGATACATGTACGGATAACAAAATATAGACCTTAACTTCGGCGGCCGCAAATTTTCAGGTGCGAATCTCACAGCGGAATGGTCTATCGCTGCTTCTGGGGGGCTGAAGGCTTTCCACAGTGTTTAATCGGCCATTAAAATCACAAATTAAGTCTGAACTCTTAAATTACAGGAAAATACTGTTTAGTACTGTAATGGTAGAAAAAAATAATTTCTACTTTCATTATAAAACTGCTATAAATAAAGGCGGGAACAGCCAACCTGCTTGCAGTTTAAAAGTAAACCAAAATGAGGCCAGAAACCCACTAAGAGCGATTTCTAAGCACTAGTGAGTTGAAACCTCTCCTGCTAATGCAATGCTAGAGGGGATTTTTATAAAATCACATCGCTCAAGTAGGATCACACCCCTAGCATTGCATTAGCAAGAGTTTTCAAGATGCTTGTTCAGGGTCTATAGCTAATGGTGTTAGAAACACTGGATCTTCCGTAAAGCCATGCAATGTGCATTGTTATAAAAGGAAATAAATATGTCAGCCTCCATATGTATCTCATCTCATGTTCCCTTCAATCTTATTAAAAACTATCTTTCCAACTTAGTGTGCAGCCAGCTACGATTTTCCAGATCTGACAGTAAAACTCATATTGTTTGTTCTCCTGCAACCATAGCAACACCGTTTTGCAAAAATTCCCACCCTGCTGCACGAAGCAGGAGCCATTTGTACTCATTTCCAGTACCTGTACTACTCCAGTGTCTGCCGAAGCATTCAGATGAGAGATAGTATAGAGTATACTCTGTCCCCTGTGCTTACAGTACGTATGATTGGTAAGGCCATGGACCCACTACAGATCACTCATAGCAATCGCTCAGCGTTTTTTCTAGCGGTTGTAAAACAATTTCAGCAGCGATTCCCAGTGTTTAGCCACTGCTTTATCATTGCTGAAAGCACTCTGGTGGGTCCTAGGCCCAACTGCTCTGTATGAGGCTCAGGGCCAGATTTTCCATAAGGCACTGTAGGTACATGCCTACAGGCGCCATTTGTGGGAGAGTGGCCTGTGTATGGGGGTGTGGCCTGTGGTCAGGGGCGGAGTTTAGGGCTCCAGAATGCCTGTGAATACAGGCCTCTGAGTTGTAAATCCGGCCCTGATGATGCTTGAGCTCACAGTAGGTCTCTGTCTCTTTTCGGCACAGTACCAAGGAATACGCAGCCGCCTACCTCAGGAATTCTTCCTCAACAGCCGGCCAATCACCAACAAGTGTGTGTTCATCAACGAGCGTGAGGTGACACAGGACTTCCTCCTGCTCCCAGGGTCCTACGTCATTGTCCCCTCCACGGCCGAGCCCGGGGAAGAGTGTGAATTCATCCTGAGGGTCTTCTCCAGGATACACATACTAGAGTGAGTAAATAGATTAGCGCATGCTCAATACGCAATACATTACAGGGAAAATGTGTCATCTGTAAATTTTTAGATTTAAAGAGGACCAGTCATAAATAAAGCAGGTACTTGTAATAACTTGAATCTCCATATTGGTCAAAGCTACAAAAAAAAAAGATTCTGCACCTAGATTGTTGGAGTTCAGTGTTCTTTAGATGCAGATAGTCACCCAGTATGACAGATTAGAACTCTTTACTAAAGAAAAACATGCAGATAAATCATACACCATCATCAGGAAGTACAGCTTACTTAGAAGAGAGAACACGGAGTAAATACAGGAAATCACAATACCATTCAGTTCAGCTGTGCAGTTTACACAGTGACATCTTGTGGTTGTTTTGCTACACTGCAATTTAAGGCAACTATGTTGTTAAACCTCCAATATACTGTAGAGCCGGGTTGCACAGTTACGTTTGTAATCATCTTGGCACAGTTGGGTGACATGCGTGGTCTAAGGGTGCATAGTACACACATCCAATTTTGATTGGCCAATCAGTGACCAATTTCACCTTCTTCTTGTATGAGTGCCAAAACACCTTGAATACTATGAACAGATTGTGCAGTTCTGATACTACATGGAAGTGGTAAAATTGGCCAATCAAAATTGGATGTGTGTACCAAGCTTTACTCCACTACACATTTTTTGCCTTTTTGGCCCAGTGGCAGCGCTCAGAAGTCCAGTCATTTAAATGGACCAGTCCCAGCTCCCCCAAAAATGACGGCAATAAGATTGCTTGGAGATGTCTGCCGCGTTAGGTGGGCGGTCTCCAGACTTGCCCCTATGCCTTGCCATATGAGATTACATGTTTTAGGGTTTGTTTGTTTTTTACTACAGAAATGTTATACATTTTTCCACTTGACCAAATAATCAGAACACTTTAACCAATTTTCACAAAAATATCAAACAAACGATCAAATAAAAAATTCAGTTGATATATTTTTCGACCTGATCTTTCCAACACGTCTGACCAGATTTTTATTGAAATGTAAAAACTGAATTTTTTAAAATTGTTTATACAACCGATCATTTTTGTTGAAAAACTGGAAAACCGATCAATTTGACTGACATGTATGGCCACCGTTAGGCTGGATATTAAGGTGGCCACACACGACACAATAAAATGATCCAATTTTATGGTAATTTGATAAAATGATAGGTTGTACAGAAAAATGGAAAACTTTTTTTTTTCTCCCACTTTTTTTTTTATATTAGTTGATCAGGAGTGGTGGATTTGTCTGATCAATTTTTATAAAGACTGAATGGTGCAGGGTAGATTGTCAAATTCTTACGGTAATATATAGACCCAAACAATTTTTTCGTAATTGTGGAAAAATTCAACGTGTGTGTGTGTGTGTGTGTGTGTGTGTGTGTGTGTGTGTGTGTGTGTGTGTGTGTGTGTGTGTGTGTGTGTGTGTGTGTGTGTGTGTGTGTGTGTGTGTGTGTGTGTGTGTGTGTGTGTGTGTGTGTGTGTGTGTGTGTGTGTGTGTGTGTGTGTGTGTGTGTGTGTGTGTGTGTGTGTGTGTGTGTGTGTGTGTGTGTGTGTGTGTGTGTGTGTGTGTGTGTGACATTGGCCAGTTTTTTCAAAAGTTACAATCAATCAGAAAAATTGATTGTAATTCTTCAATTGTATTGTGTATTGTATTGTGTGTAGCTGCCTTTTAAGGTGGCCAATAATAATACGATTCTTCGGACAACTAATTCTCTGTTTCAAATTGATTCGTTTTTTGGATCAAGTACATTAATCTGATTGAATTGGATAGCAGCTATCCTTCCGTTAGTTGGCCCAAACAATCCTTTCTGATTGATCGTCCAAAGAATCATATTGTTAATGGCCACCTTTTACAGTGATTGAAGCAGCTATTTTATCCTGCAGAATCTATTTTGTATCTGTTAACCTTCAATAAACAGTATTCTGATTGGTTGTAGAGACTTGCACTATGCAGCCATCCCTTCGCTTAATACAAAATGATTTAATTAGACATACACAGCTCGATAATGGCCTGGTAAACCAGCTCAATCAATCCTTCCCCGATTGGAATTAGCGATTGATTCCCTAACCACATGGCACAATCAATCACAACCTGATTTCCCACAATCCTGTCGAACACGAGTCGATCTGCAAGTGTTGTACAGCTTATTGCCATTGATTCTCTTATGGCAATAAGCTGTGAGTTTCCAGCGTGTGTGATTGCAATCGATAAACTGCCTGAAATCGATCAGACGCACCTATTGGGGGCAATACACGGCTGATTTGAACAAAGTGATCGCACTGGCCAGAAAGATGAATCCATTTTGTATTGCCTTGCTTTAATCCGGCTAAGACATCAATAGCAGGCTAGATAAATGAGGTCTTTTATGTCTTCAGACAATAAATGTAATATCCGCCTATGTTTTTTTTTTCAGGGAGCAAGGAGAGAGTCCCAACATGGTGCTGTGCTGTAAGGTAAGACATGCAGAATACAGGAACCAGTCAGGGCGTAGCTGGAAAATTGTCATAATCAGAGCGATAGTGGAGCACAAACTGTGGCTGCAAATAGCGGCCGCTCGCCAAACTTCCCCGAAAAGGTTAGGCATTAGTGGGGAGTTGGTTAGGGTCAGGCATCACTAGGTGGGGGAGCGTTGTTGGCTAGTGTTAGGGTTAGGCATTGTCAGGGGGGGGCGGTTAGGGGGTTGGTTAGGGTTATGCATCAGCAGGGGGCGTGGTTAGGGTTAGGTATTGTCAGAGGGGCCGGTTAGGCATTAGTAGGCGGTTGGCTTGGGTTAGGCATCGCATCAGCAGGGGGTATGTTTAGGGTTAGACCTTGTCAGGGAAGTCGGTTACGGTTAGGCATAGGTAGGGGGTTGGCTAGGGTTAAGCATTGGCAGGGGGCGTAGCTGGGGTTAGGCATCACTGGTGAGGGGTGTGTTGTCTAGGCATAGGCCTTGTCAGGGGGGTCGGGTAGGGTCAGGCATCAGTAGCGGGTGTGGTTAGGGTTAGGCATTGTCAGATGGGGGTTGGTTAGGGTTAGGCATTGGTAGGGGGTTGGCTAGGGTTAAGCATTGGCAGGGGACGTAGCTGGGGTTAGGTATCACTGGGGAGGGGTGTGTTGTCTAGGCATAGGCCTTGTCAAGGGGGTCGGGTAGGGTCAGGCATCAGTAGGGGGTTGGCTAGGGTTAGGCATCAGCAGCGGGTGTGGTTAGGGTTAGGCATTGTCAGAGGGGGTTGGTTAGGGTTAGGCATTGGTAGGGGGTTGGCTAGGGTTAGGCATTGGCAGGGGGCGTAGTTGGGGTTAGGCATCACTGGGGGGGTGATGGGTAGGCTTAGGCCTTGTCAGGGGGGTCGGTTAGGGTTAGCCATCAGTAGGGTGTTGGCTAGGGTTAGGTATCATCAGGGGGTGTGGTTAGGGTTAGGCATCGCTAGAGGGAGGGGCTGTGTGAGAATGGAGTTATGTTTAGCAATAGTGATATATTGGTAAAACTTACTGATATATTACTATTAGAATTAGCACTGCCAGGTAGTAGGATAACAGTCATTTTACTGACTGTACTTTACTTACTAGCGGTTATCTCTGGCTCTCAAATTTTCCCGGCACCCATTATGCATGTAAATCCCTGGCAGATGGACTCCCCGAGGTTCATAGGTGCTACCCAGAGATGGGAGAGGGAAATGGGTGTTACCCAGAGAAGGATTAAGATGTAATGGGGCACAAGGCAGTCGATTTGGGGCACCCTTGTGGTCCTTTTAGTAAGTTGTCGTGGAGAGAGGTCAGAGAAGGCCGGCAGGTCGGCCTCTTGACGCCCACTAGGCCCTAAGCACCTGCCTAGGTAGCCTGGTGGATGATCCTGCTTTGGTGTCACCGCAGGAGGGGGGATGGCCGAGGGTAAACATAGGGAAGAGCCCAGTAAAGTGTTGGCGGGGGAACCTCATGAATCGTAGTGCTGCTCCTCCGCCCCCCCCCCCCCCCCCCCCCCCCCGCGTCATGTGATTGTCAGATCTTCCTGTCAGATGCCGCTCAGATGGACTTTTACACAAGTTAAATAGAATTTGTCTGTTTGCCTGACAGCTGAGGTCCCTTGATTACCGAGCATCATAACCACGGCTGTAATTTCCATTTTAATGAAGTTCACGCATGTCGCGGCTGACAGATGGCATGTAAGGAGGGGGGGGGGGTGCGCGACTCGATTCAGAGACCACTTGCCATGACTGGAGGGGGACGTCGGAGCTTGTCCCAGCAAATTCAGGATCAAAGCCTTTTATGTAATATTAATGTCAATATGTTGCGGCAGATAGACAGACATATCGTCACTGTTAATATACGGTTCTCGGCAGCTTTCATCTTACTGCAGAATCATCAAGGACCGAATGGCTTTAACGAGGAACTGTAACCAAGGATCGAACTTCATCCCAAACCGTAGCTCATGTCACCTTTCCCACCAGAAATCATTACCTTTTCACAAATAGATCATCAGGGGGGGTCTGTATGGCTGATATTGTGGTGAAACCCCTCCCACAGTGTGATGTCATGACCATGGTCCTGACCATTTGTTGTCTGTGAACCTTGTTGCATTGTGGGAAATAACGGCTTTTTCCAACTGCCAAGCAAGCAGTACCTCCCTCTGTGCATACAACTCTCAGTAAACGAACATTCCACACAGATCGTCTGGCAGAACTAAAGATGTCACCACCTGTGATAAATTTCAGAACATGAATCAGGGAGAGGAAAGATTTTACAATGGGCAAACACTGACTAAATCATCTATAAATAACATATATTCTGTAAAAAAAAAAAAAAAATCAGAAAAATATTAAATACCACAAACAAAATATTAAGTACCTGTAACTCAAATTAACATGTGATATTCATATAGAGAAAAGCCCGTAGGGAACAGGAGCGCGCCATCCTTAGCCGCTTGCTGGCCCACTCATGGCCACGTGCCGCGCATGCGCTCCAGGCAGCTGGCACAGACACAGGAGGACAGGGGAATTATTATATAGGATGGGACATTTACACTGAATTTGGAACAGGGGGCGTAACGAGACATAATAGGGGCCCCCTGCAAAAATCATAGCGTGGCGCCCCTTGGTCCCCGACCCCATGCGGGTCACGTGATCGGGAGCTGGCCAATGGCAGCAGAGAGTGTTCTGCTGTGAAGCAGTGTCTGGAAGCAGGAAAAAATTACACACGCTCCTGCACATGGTTTTTGTGAGCAAGCAATTTTTGCTAATTAGCTGCACCTGCGGTTGTAGAGAGGGAGGAGGGGCCTCCAAAGCTTCTGGGCCCCCCTGTGATGGCGGAGGTCGCAGGGGTGATTGCTTCGCCCATAGTTTGGAAACAGGAGCGCGCCATCCTTAGCCGCTTGCTGGCCCACTCATGGCCACGTGCCGCGCATGCGCTCCAGGCAGCTGGCACAGACACAGGAGGACAGGGGAATTATTATATAGGATGGGACATTTACACTGAATTTGGAACAGGGGGCGTAACGAGACATAATAGGGGCCCCCTGCAAAAATCATAGCGTGGCGCCCCTTGGTCCCCGACCCCATGCGGGTCACGTGATCGGGAGCTGGCCAATGGCAGCAGAGAGTGTTCTGCTGTGAAGCAGTGTCTGGAAGCAGGAAAAAATTACACACGCTCCTGCACATGGTTTTTGTGAGCAAGCAATTTTTGCTAATTAGCTGCACCTGCGGTTGTAGAGAGGGAGGAGGGGCCTCCAAAGCTTCTGGGCCCCCCTGTGATGGCGGAGGTCGCAGGGGTGATTGCTTCGCCCATAGTTTGGAAACATCTAATTGTTTTTCTTTTCTTTATTTTGAACAGAAAGTTGCCGAGAAACAGGACGAAGTGGAGAATTTCATCTCTAGATATTTTCAGAAGGTGAGAGCTGATTGGTCAACTTTATCATTTGTAGAAACCTACAGCCGTTGTTTGATCCAGAATACCAGGAGGAAGCTGTTCCAGTTACACCACACTAATACTTTTTAGTGTTTTCCCATTTAAAGGGCCTCATTTTCTAAGGCTGGACAAAACCAGACAATAAAATGGACCTGAACTCAGAACTGCTGCTCTGCTCCAAAAGATATGCAACAGCATAATACCCTTTAAATAAAAACATGTATTTGTTACAGCTAATACAAATCCTGCAATAATTCTGCAGTGTGTTTACATCCTGCTTTCATGGAAGCAGACATACTGTTAACATCCTGTGCTTTCAAATGAGCTTATCTGCCATGGCAGTCAGCTGACACAGCTGAGGGATCAACTTACAACTTGATATTAGTCATTATCGGAGGGGGAATCAGACAGGCTAAACTCTACATACAGGGTACATTTCTCTGTTTCCCTACTGCCCTGTGAAAGAGTTCAGGTCCATTTTAATGGGCAGATTATAAATGAAATGGAAAAAGGGTATTGTGCCATCTACCTGTAAAAAGTAAATATTGTATCTTTTATCTTCAGTTTTGAAAAAAAAAATGACAATGGCCACACTTCCTGTGTTAGGATGACAACAGGAGTGATGTAGAACGCCTCTATTCCTTTTTCCCTAGTGACCAGCAGAGATATTACAGATGAACAATTAGCCTCAAATGGGAACTATTAGCATCGCGTTGACCATTCCTATTTGTCAAATCAGAGACAATTTTCCAACAGAACTAGTCTAGCTACCCAGGCTTAGACTGTTGGCCAAATTTCTGCCCATAGCTTCCCCATATATGGGAGCCTGTGGTGGCGCCTAAAGTTCCGCGCCACCCAAAAAGTTTGTTTTTGTTGCAGTGGATTGGCGGGGGGAGGGACGGTTTGGGGGGGAGGCTAAGTTTTTAGTTGTGCTGGGGGTGGTTAATTAAAGTGGATCTGAACTCTTGCACAGGACAGAAGGAAAACGTAGAGGAATGCACCCTGTATGTATTCAGAGAGTTTAGCCTGTTTATCACTAGTTGTAATTTGATCTCCCCCTGTGTCACATTTGGAAGCACGGGCTGTAAACAATATGTCTGCTTCCATGAATCAGGAAGTAGAAACTGCGCAGATTTATTTTAGGATTTGTATCAGCTGTAACAAAGAAATGTGCTTTGTTTAAAGGTTATTATGCTGTTGTGTAGCTTTCAGAGGAGAGAGGAGGTCTGAGTTCAGATCCGCGTTAAGATTAGGCGTTGGGATGGTTAAAGAGGAACTCCAGCCTAAACAAACATACTGTCATTAAGTTACATTAGTTATGTTAATTAAAATAGATAGGTAATACAATCTCTTACCACCACACTGTTTTAAAAGAACAGGCAAATGTTTGATTTCATGGGGGCAGCCATCTTTTTGGTTGAAAGTAGGTTACAGGGAGCATGGGACACAATCCCAACTGTCCTGTGTCCTGAGCACCTCTCCCAGTTGCTAGGCAATGTGAATAACAACATAGGAAATCCCATCATGCTCTGCACAGCATCAGGGGAAAAAAAGCCCAGGCTTTTTTTCTTTGATGGGTGGAGCTTAGTTAAAAATGCGGCAAAATATGATGCTTTGGTAAGAAAAACAAAGTTCTGATGCCGTGAAACTGTTAAAAAAACACCCAGCCTTTTCAGTTCTGCTGAGTAGATTTTTAGTCCGGAGGTTCACTTTAAGGTTAGGCATGGAAGTGTGTGGTTAGGGTTAGACATCAGTAGAGGGAGGGCTTTGTGTGAGAATAGGGTTAGGTTTAGCTGTAGTAATATTGGTATCATTTACTGATATTTTACTATCTTAATTGCATTGCAAAAGGGTAGACTACTGGTAAATTTACAGATATTCTACTCTCCGCTATTTCTGGGCATCCTTTTTGTAAATCCGTGTACAGTACAGTACAGTAGACCATGTCTAAAGTATTTTCCTAGCCTGTTTCGTCGCTTACAAGAATAACAAACATTCATTTTATTTTATTTTATAGCACCAAGAAATCAACGTCTCCCAGCTGCAAATGCTGCTGAATAAAGGAACATGGACAAGTAAGTAGACGTTATTTTCCTTTTTACAGAATAATATTTTGTTTTCAGATCCACTAATCCTGGATGCTATAAACTACGTACTTCTACATCATTTTGGCCTATTGTTCTTCTGGAGATTGTCTGCAAAAAAATTGTAGCGCCATTTAGCAGAATACAGTAAATGATTAAGAGTACCCATGTTTTTACATTAATTCTCCTGGTTTCAGCATCAGAAACACTTCTATCTATGTACACGTAGTCCCCGGTTAAAGAACGAGATAGGGACTGTAGGTTCGTTCTTAATCTGAATCTGTTCTTACGTTGGAACACTGTGCCGTCACTGTACTACCTATACTAAAAGGTGGGGGTGTGGGAAAAGGAGGGATTAAAAGAGTCATCAGGCTACCTATACTGGAATGAAAGGGGGAGGAGTCATCTGGCTACCTATACTAGAGGGAAGTGGGAGGAGTCATCTGGCTACCTATACTAGAGGGAAGGGGGAGGAGTCATCTGGCTACCTATACTGAAAGGGGGTGGGAAAAGGGGGGATTAAGGGAGTCATCTGGCTACCTATACTGGAGGGAAAGGGGGAGGAGTTATCTGGCTACCTACACTACAGGGAAAGGGGAGGAGTCATCTGGCTACCTATACTGGGGGGGTCATCAGGCTACCTATACTAGAGGGAAGGGTGGAGGGGTCATCTTCCTACCTATACTGAAGAGGGGCAGCTGGTGACAGTGGCCTAGGGTGGTAAAGAATACAAATCTGACCCTCCCTGATAATATACCAACTTGCTGTCACTAGTGTCACAAAGAGCAGGACATGACAGGAAGTATCCGGAGCAAGGAAACAAACAGCAATAAAGGAACATTTTTCTTTCTAGAGGGTCAGAATCTCTATAATATTTTTTTTATCGTTGTCTTTGTTTCTATTGGAGCAATATTGCTGCCCATTCCTCCCACAAGTGTCACAAATGACAAGGAGTTAAAGGACAACTAAAGGGAGAGGGATATGGCGACTACCATATTTATATTTTAGCAATACCAGTTGCCCGGCTGTCCTGCTGATCCTCTGTCTCTAATCCTTTTAGCCATAGACCCTGAACAAGCATGCAGCAGATGAGGTGTTTCTGACATTATTGTCAGATCTGACAAGATTAGCTGCATGCTTGTTTCTGGTGTGATTCCGACGCTACTGCAGACACATAGATCAGCTGGACAGCCAGGTAACTGGTATTGCTTAAAAGGAAATAAATATGGCAGCCTCCATATTCTCCTTACTTCAGTTGTCCTTTAAAAGAAATCTCTCCACTCCAGATGCAGATGGCAATAACAAGGGGAAAATCTCCTGTCCTCCCTGTATACAGAACTAAAAAAAACAAAACTTTTGTGTGCACTTGGGCTGGACCTGAACTCTAGCACAGGACAGAAGGAAAACAGAGATGTATGTACTGTGTGTATTTAGAGAGTTTAGACCAGGCATAGGCAAACTTGGCCCTGCAGCTGTTAAGGAACTACAAGTCCCACAATGCATTGCAGGGAGTCTGACAGCCACAGTCATGACTCATAAAGGCAAATGCATTGTGGGACTTGTAGTTCTGTAACAGCTGGAGGGCGGAGTTTGCCCATGCCTGGTTTATACTGTTTAATCTCCCCTTATCTGTGACTAATTACAACTATAATTTGATCTCTCAGTTGAGTCAGCTAGCTACCTTGGCAGAGCAGCTAATTTGTAAACACAGGATATTACCAATATGTCTGCTTCCATGAAAGCAGGAAGTGGACAAACTGCAGATTTACTGCAGGATTTGTAACAGCTGTAACAAAGAAATGTTTTTCTCTAAAGGTTGTTATGCTGTTGCTTATCTTTTAGAGTAGAGAGGAAGTTCTGAGTTCAGGTGTGTTGTTGTGGGCAGGACTACTTGTACTGCTCTGCTCAGTATTAAAGGGCAACTGAAGTGAGAACAATATGGAGGCTGCCATGTTTATTTCCTTTTAAACAATACCAGTTGCCTGGCTGTCCAGCTGGTCTGTTTGGCTGTAGAAGTGTCTGAATCACACCAGAAACAAGCATGCAGCTAATCTTGTCAGATCTGACAATAATGTCAAACACCTGATCTGCTGCATGCTTGTTCAGGGGCTATGGCTAAATGTATTAGAGGCAGAGGATCATCAGGACTGCCAGGCAACTGGTATTGCTTAAAAGGAAATAAACATGGCAGCCTCCATATACCTTTCTCTTCAGTTGTCCTTTAACATGCAAGGGGGCGGGGCTCAGACCAACTTTTCTGAGCAGGTCACAGAATGCAACTCTAACAGTCTGTACTGGAGGAACTGCTGACGCAGGCACGTCTAAAATTCATTTCCTGTCTAGAGACTGGCTTTAAATCTGTACATAAGAGGCGTCATCATTCACGAGCGCAGCCCGATAGCCGTACGAGTCCCATGTGACCAGCCGACCCCAATCTAAGGAAAATGTATCAGCGCACTTATTAAGTCGTAGTTAGTTTAATTGATCTAGCTTTGTAGCAACTCAATAATAGCTAATTATCTTGATTTATGAACAACAGCGAGGCTCCGGGTGCGTGATTTCCACTCGCAGCGCAGCTGTTCATCACCGAAGGTTACGTTTAACGGCGAAATCCCTCGCTGTCTGCTTCCTGTGCTCTCGCTTTACTTCATTTATTTTCTCCTCTATTTATTTATGATGATGATGATGATGATTATTTTATATCTGATCCGATAAATCGCGTATTTGTTTTCGGAAGCGATGGCAGGTGTAACGACCGCTCTCCGTTCTCTCCTAGGTGTCCGACAAGCGCCGGTGAAGTTCACTCTGGACGCCTGCAAAGTCATTATGGCTCAGTTGGACGTATCCTTTCCGCCATGTGCGAGAAACGTTTTGATTTGTGGACTCCTCGCGACGCTCCGGGCCCCGCAAGGCCATTACGCTGAATCACACAGGCTTTCAGATTTTCCTGAGAGCAGCTTACAGCTTTTCATTAGAGGAGTCCAGTCGTGCAATGGGAGCGCTACGCTACTCCAATCCCGATGCCTACGCTGGAGGGGGAGTCGTCATTCCTTTAACCCTAACAAGACATCTGAATTGAGAGTGATATGGAGGCTGCCATATTTATTTCTTTTTAAACAATACCAGTTGCCTGGCAGCCCTGATGATCTTAAACAAAACCTGTAATGAAAAAACCTCCCCTGGGGGGTACTCACCTCGGGTGGGGGAAGCCTCCGGATCCTATTGAGGCTTCCCCTGTCCTCCTCGATCCCACAGCGGCGGCGAAAATCCTCCCGGAACGGCGGAGATGTAAATATTTACCTTCCCGGCTCCAGCGCAGGCGCAGTCTCGGCTCTCCACACGGAGATAGGTGGAAATAGCTGATCGCTGTCGGGCCGCTCTACTGTGCAGGTGCAAGTCTCCTGTGCCTGCGCAGCAGACTGGACCCGACGGAGATCGGCTATTTTCGCCTATCTCCGTGCGGAGAGCCGCAACAGCGCCCCCGCTGGAGCCAGGGAAGGTAAATAAATCAGCGCTTGTCAGGCTTGTTGAGGGGGGATTCCAGGACACTTTGGGGGAGCCAACACTGGACTGCCTGCAGCTATGAGGAGGGGGAAGCCTGATTGGGACAATGAGGCTTCCCCCTTCTGAGGTGAGTACCCCCCAGGGAAACTTTTTTTTTTTGTTACAGGTTCTCTTTAAGGGGCTGCAGTAGTGTATGAATCACACACCTGAAACAAGCATATAGATAATCCAGTCAGACTTCAGTAGGAAACAGGGACTGATTTCTAGAAAGGCCACAGAGGCCCGGGCCTTGGGCGGCAGGTGGCTGAGGGGCGGCTGGCCATGGAAGAGGGATTGCTGCAAGTGGAATACAGAGGTTGTAAATAAGGAGCAACAGATAGACATGAGGAGCTGCAGCCCAAGGGAATTGTATATAATTAAAGGGGGCTGCTGTATGTGAATGAGGGGTCTGCACAGGGAATAGGAGGGGGAGGTTACTGGAAGGAGAGCTGCAAGAAAGTTGGCACAAAAAGTATAAATTCTGCCTTGGTCGGAAACACCTGATCTGCTGCATGCTTGTTCAGGGTCTATTGCTGAAAGTATTAGAGGCAGAGGATCAGCAGGACAGCCAGGCAACTGGTATTCTTTAAAAGGAAATAAATATGGCAGCCTCCATATCCCTCTCACTTCAGGTGTGTTTTAAAGGATTTCCGAGGTGACATGTGACATGATGAGATAGACATGTGTATATACAGTGCCTAGCACACAAATAACTATGCTGTGTTCCTTTATTTCTTTCTCTGCCTGAAAGAGTTAAATATCAGGTATGTAAGTGGCTGACTCAGTCCTGACTCAGACAGGAAGTGACTACAGTGTGACCCTCACTGATAAGAAATTCACCCTTTTATCTCTTTCTTGCTCTCAGAAGCCATTTTCTGCTAAGAAAGTGTTTTATAGTTAGAATTTCTTATCAGTGAGGGCCACGCTGTAGTCACTTCCTGTCTGAGTCAGGACTGAGTTTACAGCTTTAATTTTCTAAAAATTACCAGCAAGTTCAAATTTTATTTCCTTGCAACCATGGCAACAGTAATGTGTTTGGAGTGTAGAACAATCTGTTTGGTGCACAGAGCACCCCAAATTCCAGCTGTCATGGACAAATAATAGGGTGCATGCAGTACAGCAGGATCTTTTCTAATAATTTACTTTCAATGCCTGCTCACATCCAGTGATGTCAGCAAGTTGTCACGCTCCTGCCTCTTGTTTTTACTTAGCACCGCTGCTGCATTTTATATGCACAGATTAGGAAAAAAAATTTTTGAGCCAAAAAAAAACATTTCCTCCATTGTTGTTAGTGGTGTGCTTTATCACTTAAAAGGAACCCGAGGTGAGAGACATATGGAGGCTGCCATATTTTCTTTCCTTTTAAACAATGCCAGTTGCCTAGCTGTCCTGCTGATCTCTTTGGCTGCAATAGTGTCTGAATCACATGCCTGAAACAAACATGCAGCTAATCCAGTCAGAGCACCTGATCTGCCTGCTTGTTCGGGATCTATGGTTGGCTAAACCTATAAGCCACAGAGGATCAGCAGGACAGCCAGGCAACTAGTATTGTTTAAACAGAAATACAAATGTCTCCATATCCCTCTCACTTCGGCCTTGTTCACATTGCGTTCCGTTCGCGTATCCGTCCACGTTGGTTTTTTTTTTGAGGCGTCTTTTTTTTTTTCCGATTCCCGGCGTTTGGGTGGGAGATTCGTTTTTGTGCTTAGCGGTTTTCTAAGCGTTTTTTCCGAGCCGTTTTGTAATTCACTCCCTGACGCAAGTCAGGAAGTGAACTCTTTCACCCGGAAAATAATAAATTCAATGTATGTATTCTTAACAACGCGAGTGCAATCGTCTTAATGCACATTTTTGTACGCGTTTGGCGATTTTCCTATACCGTCCATTGACGTGGGATCGCCCCGAAAACGGAACACGCACCGCTTTCCTAGCCGCACCACGAACGACCCGCGCTGATATGAACCTTCTCATAGACCTGTATGGGCCACGCGGTTAGGGGCGTTTTTAGAAACCGCAGGCGGCCGAAAAAAAGACAAACGCCTGTCGTGTGAACGAGCCCTTCAGGTGTGCTATAAGATAGCGGGTTTGTGTTAAGTTCATCTGCATTGAATTGTTCTCATACCCGGATTGTTGTACACCTTAACTCAGAGTACAGGTTAACGCCTCTGGGACTCTCAACGTGATAGAATTCTACGGCCTGTGGAAGCGACTGCTCTCTTACCACGTGAGTACTGATACCTGTGCGGAGCTGCTTGTGCTAAACAAACTGTAACAAGGCTAAGGAACGATGTTGAGAGGGACAGGGATCCCCCTGTTCATTTGGTCTGACAAGTCAGGCTTGGTGGTTCCCTAGGGCCTGTGATTGGATCCAATACTGGGCCCCATTAAATCCTTCAGAGACTGGAGAGTATCTTAACTTGTATGAGGCCCAGAAAATGTAGAGGAGAACACAGTTCCATGTCTATGATTAGTATCAGGGCCAGATCTAGTAACAGTGGGGCCCCAGTGCAAAATTAACCCAGGGGCCCTCCAACAGACACTGCCCTGACCAAAAAGCAGCATTAGGGGCCCATTGTAGCAGCCAAATTTCCCTACTGGAGCCTTTGGCAGTGTAGCATCTCACCTGCCCACCAGCACAGATGAGACACTACTCTGCCAAAGACTCTGCAGAGACCCCGGGGAGCAACAGTTAAGGGAGGAGACACCTTGGGGGCCCCTACAGGCTCTGAGGCCCTGGGGCGATTGCCCCCTTTACTTCTATGGTAGCGCCGGCCCTGATTAGTATACTAATAGAATGTTAAGGTAGCCACCATCTTGATTCAGAACCTGTAACCATTTGCCCAGCAATCATGTGGCAATCAGTGCCAACTTCCTGTTCCCAACAACAAGGCATTATGGGAAAAAAATGAGGGCCACTGCCACATTGGTTTAGCAGTCTCATTCCCACATAATTGTTTAGCATTTTCTTCAAATAGGCGTAGAATTCATTTGCCGAGATTTAATCACTCTAGACTAAACAGTAAGGGGGCCGGGATACGCCTCCTTCCCCCAATCGCCTTTGCATGGGCCGCGCATCGCCCAGGATATGCATGACGAATATGTAATTACGACCTTGGCCACGTTGACACCTTCCAGTGTTTATGACGTTATTAGACAGTAAATAGGTCCTGACAGCATTAAACCAGTTCAGCGTCCCCGGCCTGGGCCGCTGTGACATCTATAATCGTTTATCTTTTTTTGCCCCGCGCTCCGGCAATAATAGAGGAAGTTGAGGTTTACCCTTGTACAACCGGCAGGAGCTGAAAGGTCAATTCCAGCTAATCTTCCCCCATGCATTATATAATGTTCCGTTTGCTTGGAGTGAAATTGAGATTTATGAGAAGCGCTCGCCGCTCGGAATAAAACATTTCTATTTTTGAAGCCGTGAAAAAAGAGGGAAAAAAAGATTGGTAACCTTGTAATCTCATTCTTTCCAAAGGAGATCTTTCAGAGGAGAGACATTGATAGATCGGGATATCTCAAATTCGATGACCTCCAGGCGGCCGTACAAGAAAAAGGTAACATTTGTTAGGTTTCACCTTCATGAAAGTCAAAACGAAAATAAAGTGCTTGGGAAGTGAGTTTGGCAGTTTTGAACAAAAGACAACCATCACGTTAATAAAGATGGAGAAAGTGGACATATACAGGAACGGATTTCGGGAAAGGCCGCAAAGGCCCGGGTCTTGGGCGGTAGATGGCTGAGGGGCGGCTGGACATGAAAGAGGGATTGCTGCAATTGGAATACAGAGGTTGCAAATAAGGAGCAACAGATAGAAATAAGGAGCTGCAGTCCAAGGGATTTGTATATAGTTAAAGGGGGCTGCTGTACATGAATGTTAGACATGGAAGAGGGTGTTGTACAGGGAATAGGAGGGAGGTGCAACGCATGGAAGGGGAGCAGGGTTGTTTCTTGGGCAGTGCGGCCAGGGCAACCGCCCTGGGTGCAGACTAGCAAGTAGAAGAAGGGGGGCGCAGGCAGAAGAACATAACTGCTAGGGAGCTGGTGATGCGCGGTGCAGCTGAATGGAAGAAGAAGATTACTAGTGCAATCACCTTCCTTGACGTCTCCTGGGTTGCCTGCGTGAGCTGTCAAGTCATCATCACGTCACCACCGCGTGATGACACCTGATGTCCTGTAGCGGTACTGCAGGCTGTCAGTGCGCGGCGCCCATGGAGGAGTCGGCTTTCCGGGCTCTCTTCACCTGTGTGTTTTCCTGGTCCTGCTTCCTTCTGGAGGAGTGGCTGGTCTCTCTAGTAAGTAGGCAGATCTACTTGTGATCTGTGGCTTTGTAACTGTCCCTAAAGAGGTTAGCGAGCCATGAGGTCATGGGGAAAGGGGCTCAATTTTTACACCCTCGCCCTGGGTGCAATTTAGCCTAGAAACTGCCCTGAAGGGGAGCCGCAAGAAAGTTGGCCCAAGGGCACAAAAAATATAAATCTGGCCTTGGCCATAGACAAGTTGATTTCAAAACCTAAAACACGTAGAATGTTTCTAACCGATCATTTCAACAATAGTTTTGAAGTCGCACCCTACCATACAGTGCAGCCTCCATCAGATCTGGATTTGAATCCACACTGAATTGATTTTCCACCGTAGATCCTTCCATGGGAGCCGTTTCCACTAACGCGAATTCACATGCATTTTACGCATGCAGATTCACATGACAAAGTCAATGGGCCTGTTTCCACTACAAACAGAATTTGCACGCAGTGCTGTGCAGAGAAATTATGCACTGCACAGGCATCAGAATTTGCACACCGCACGCATAGTATGCGATTCGCATGTAATGTGATTAATAGGAAAATCGCCCGCGTTTTCGCCATGCGGTTTACCATGCGAATTCACGTAAGTTTTTGCGTAAATGTAAAAAAAAAAGCACACAGGCACTGACATGGTTAAAAACACATATTTAGAAAAATATGCAAAACCGCATGCATTTTTGCGTTTAAATACGCAAAATTATGCATATGAATTTGCATACGCATGCAAATTTGTCTACGCGTTTTCCGCAACAAAATTGCAACACACTAATGGAAACATAGCCTGATTCAAATTCTCTTCAGTGCCATTTTCATAGATTAGGCCTTAAAGTGACACTGAAGCGAAAAATAAACTTATGATGTAATGAATTGTATGTGAAGTATGGATAATTATTAGAACATTTATTATAACATTGCATCATTCTCTAATATTTGCAGTTTACAAATTACACACTGTATTTTAAATAATGAAGCCGAGCAGAGCTAATGACCCTTTGAACTTCCTGGCAGTAAAACCTTAAAGAGGAACTGTAACATGAAAAGATCCCCTGGGGGGTACTCACCTCGGGTGGGGGAAGCCTCCGGATCCTAATGAGGCTTCCCACGCCGTCCTCCATCCGTCAGGGGTCTCGCTGCAGCCCTCCGTGGAGTCCGTGCAGCGGTGACGTCAATATTTACCTTCCTGGCTGCGCAGGCGCTCTGACGGCTGTCGGCTCCGAACTACACGGAAATACCCGATCGCCGTCGGGTCCGCTCTACTGCGCAGGCGCAAGTGTCCTGCGCCTGCGCAGTAGAGCGGACCCGAATGAGATCGGGTTTTTCCGTGTAGTTCGGAACGGAAAGCCGCCACAGCGCCCCCGCTGGAGCCAGCAAAGGTAAATATTGAACTGACAGTCGGCACAGTCGCCGGCTGTTCGGAGGGCTGCGGCGAGACCCCCGTGGGACAGAGAACGGCGTGGGAAGCCTCATTAGGATCCGGAGGCTTCCCCCACCCGAGGTGAGTACCCCCCAGGGGATCTTTTTAATGTTACAGAGTCTCTTTAAACAAACAAGAAGCAGCAAGAGATAGGTTGAGATAAATGCTTCAGAAAACAGCACGGTAGCTGACCTAAGTTGGTTCTGAGAGCTCAGAGAAGCTCATTTGAATAGGTAACAAGTGAAGTTTCTTAATTCTTCCTGTACTGGAGACAATATGAGCAGGGCCGACGCTACCATTAAGGCAAAGGAGGCAGCTGCCTTAGGGCCCCAGAGATTGTAGGGGCCCCCAGTGGCTACAAGAGGAAAAAAAATTTCAAATCGGCCTTATAGTTTTTGAGAAAATCGATTTTAAAGTTTCAAAGGAAAAAAAACAAAACACATTTAAAAACCTGCTGAGTTTAATGATTAATAGCAAATCCACCTTAAATGCTAGAAATCGTAAATTTGCAGGATATGTTAAGGAGATCATTAGTAATAAGAGGAAAAAATAATTTTAAAAAAAGACCTTATAGTTTTTGAGAAAATCGATTTTAAAGTTTAGAAGGAAAAAAGTATAGTTTTAAATGCAGTAAATGTCACTTTTAGTAGCAAACCTAACGGTAGTGTAATTTTACATGCATCAAACGAAAGCGCAATAAATTTCCTGACGGGGTTTCCAGGGGGTCCATACGCAGCCGCAGCGCTTTGTCCAGGGATCGCTATACAGCCGCCATATGGCTGTATGAAGATCCCTGGTATTTTTTTTCCTATTTTCCTAATTTTTTTTTTATGTTTAGAGTGTGGGAATTATTTTTTTTAAAAAATTATGTGGGGTCCCCCCTCCTGAAACTTTTTAACCCCTTGTCCCCCATGCAGGCTGGGATAGCCAGAATGTGGAGCTCTGACCGATTGGGACTTCACACCCTGACTATACCAGCTGCAAAGTTCAGTCGCCGCTATGCCTTCACCGTGTGCCATCTGACTGCGTTTAATGGCGGTGTTTGTAACCACACCTGTGTCAGAGGCAGAGCCTCACTTTTGGTGAGGCTCTCGGATTTACAAGCCCTACTCCATAGAGCCAAATTAATCCATGCCATGCACTGATGAGGATCAAACAATCCGAAACAGTCTGTATGCATGTTGGATTATTATGGCTCTGTACATATTAACAAGCTGACACATCATTGCATTCCAGCGGTTCTGGAGGTGTGTTTAGCTTCTAAGGGTACAATGGTTAATTTGCATATATTCAGCAGTGGTGCCTGGGAGACATCTCGAGCTCACTCCAACCTGAATTATCGCAAATTCTTTCTGTTTTAGGAAAGCAAACTTTTGTTTTTCTCACTTTTGGTGTGACAGCAAAAACTTGAGTCAGGAAATTTGGGCGCTGGAGGTGCCACAGAAGCTTAGGCATCCCATAGGCCCCATGTTACTATTGGTAAACAATGTAAATTTGGCGACACGGCTGCTTGTACTTACAGTTTGCATAGCGGTTGGCCAGATTTCAATGAGTTGCCGATATTAACATGGGTGGCTATTGGGCACCCAAAGTCGATATTATTGTTAGGCATTGGTGTGTGTGTGTGTGTGTGTGTGTGGGGGGGGGGTAGGTTAGGGTAAAGCATTAGTGGGGGGAGGGTCGGTTAGGGTTAGGCATCAGTGGGGGTCGGTCAGCGTTAGGTATTGGTGGTGGGGGAGGGGAGTAGGTTAAGGTTAGGCATGTGGGGGGGGGGGGGGGGTCGGTTAGAGTTAGGCATCGATGGGGGTTTGGTTAGATTTCAGTAGTGGGAGGGCTCATGTTACAGTAGGGTTAGGTTTATCAATAGTAGAATATTGGTAAAATGAACCGATATTTTACTATTTTACTTTTTTCAGAGTTACCACGGCCCAATAGTAGAATATCGGTCATTTTACCGATATTTTACTGGCGGTTATTCTTGGCAGTTTTATATTTCAGTAGTCCCAGCATGCATTTAGAACCCCCAGCATGCCTTGCCAGCCAGAACCAGGATATGCCTTTATGTCATCTAAGGGATAGGTGTCGCTGATATGTTGGCAATGGAAAGTCTTTACACGAGAAAATACATTATTCTCCTTATTTTTCTGCTGAATGTTTGCTGAATTTTTTCTATTAATTTGCACTTTCTTTACTCTTGTTTTTTTTCCCTCTTGCCCAAAGGAATTACATTAAGCCATCAATTTTACAACTTAATGGCTATGCGATACTGCAACTCCTCTCTGAAAATCAATTTCGAGAATTTCGTCTGCCTCATGCTGAGGATCGAGATCAATGGAGGTACGTCAGATCACCACATGACTGGGGCCAGATTGCATTGATTGCCTCGGGCGTTTTCTCCCTCTCCTGGGATGGGCGTATAGCGGCTGATAAATGGTCACTAGAACAGCTAGAAAGGCATTAAAGGACCACTACCATGACAAATTGTAAAATGTAAAATACATGTAAACATACAAATAACAAGAAGGTTTCTTCCAGAGTAAAATGAGGCATGAATAACTTTTCTCCTACGTTCCTGTTGCTTACTGTAGGTAATAGAAATCTGACAGAATGATAGGTTTTGACTAGTCCATCTCTTCATGGGGGATTCTCAGCATGGCCCTTATTTTTTATAGAGGCATTCCCTGAAAAGCATTTATATAAAGATGCTGGCCAGCCTCCCTGCTCACCGCACACTTTTTTTGGCAGCTGGATGGTGCAACTGTCATTCACTAAGTGCTTTTAAAAATAAATAAACCTCTATAAGGAGATGAACTAGTCCGAAACCTGTTGGTTATGTCAGACTTTTTACTACCTACTGTAAGTGACAGCAACATAGGAAAAAAGTAATTTATGGCTCATTGTACTCTGGAAGAAACATACTTCTTATATCTATGTTATTAAATGTATGAAAAATTGAGCGATTTTTGCAATAGTGATCCTTTAAAGAGACACTTAATCTTACCCCCAAAAAATCCGTTTTACTCACCTGGGGCTTCTACCGGCCCCCTGCAGCTGTCCCGTACACTCGCGGATCCTCCTGTCACCCGCCGGGAGCTACTTTCACTTTGCCGACATGCCTGTCCACGCGTAGCCTTCTATGCGTTCCCGTCCGCAATAGCGTCCTGTGCAGGGTGCTATTACGGATGGGAACGCATAGAAGGAGACACATGGTCAGGCCAGCGCAGGAGCAGTAACCTTGTCGGCCGTAAATGAAAGCACCTGGCGGTGGGGGACAGGAGGATCCGATCAGGACTACGAGAACACGGGACAGCTGCAGGGGGCTGATAGAAGCCCCAGGTGAGTAAAACTGATTTTTTTTTGGATCCCTTTAAGGTCCTTTTTACTAACACTATGTACTACAGAAAAATCCATTTGGATCGTCTTCTTTGCCATTTTTATTATTATTATTATTATACATTTTTATTGTAATGATCCATCTATGTGTTTAAAGTTACACTGAAGCGAAACAAATATTAGGATATAATGAATTGGTTGTGTAGTACAGATAATTAATAGAACATTAGTAGCAATGAAAAGAGTCTCATATTTTTATTTTCAGTTATATAGTTTTTGTAAAAAAAAAACAAAAAAAAAAAACATTGCATCATTCTGTCATATTTGCACTCTGTATTTTACACTATAAAGCAGAGCTAATGACCCTTTGCACTGCCCTGCAGTAAAACTTTATCTAAACTCGTATCTCACTGTTTCTGTGATGTGTAAGTGCTTTATAAAACTAGACTGTCTTGTCACCAAAGTGGGTTGAAGAGGTCAGATAAACTCTTTTGCATAGAGAACTGAATTTTCTAACTTTTCCTGTGCTGCAAAGAATATGAAACTATTTTATTTGCTACTAATGTTCTATTTCTTCGCTACACTACACATACAATTCATTATATCATAAGTTTATTTTTGCGTCAGGTCTAGTCTAGTCTAGTAAGATGTATATGGTGGATGCCATTTTCTTTCCTTTTAAGCAATACCAGTTTCCCTGCCATCTTGCTGACCCTCTGCCTCTAATACTTTTAGCCATAGACCCTAAACAAGCATGCAGAAGATCAGGTGTTTATGACATTATTGTCAGTTTAGACCAGGCATGGGCAAACTCGGCCCTCCAGCTGTTACGGAACTACAAGTCCCACAATGCATTTGCCTTTATGAGTCATGACTGTGGCTGTCAGACTCCTGCAATGCATTGTGGGACTTGTAGTTCCTTAACAGCTGGAGGGCCAAGTTTGCCCATGCCTGCTTTAGACTATATTAGCTGCATGCTTGTTTCAGCAGCCTGCTATACTAGTGAAAATGTCACTCATGCCAAGCATTCTTCATTATTGTGCCACATTTGCTTCAGATTTATTTGCGCTGGTGTCCATAGGTCTGCCCCAGGCCTTATTTAATACGGAAGAACTTTGAATTTATGGCAACCAGTTCCTTATTTTCTCTGTAATACAGAACAGGGGAGATGATGAAAGATTCCTCCTTTCCTGTTACCATAACATATAACCCCCCCCCCCCCCCCCCAGTATGTACAGAGTAAGCCTATACTGTTGGTATAGTGTAAGCTGTTACGCTGTGCCTGTACTCATAGTAAACTAGCTGCAGTGTGTGCTGATCTCTGCTACCCAGAGTATGTACAGTATAAGCTATTACTTTGTGCCGATACTGATAGGAAACTAGTTGTTGCAATGTGTGCTGATCCCTGCTTCCACCAGTGTGTATAGTATAAGCTGCTACTCTATGCCTATACTGATAGTAAATTAGCTGCAGAGTGTGTTAATTTCTGCTGCCTCCAGCATGTACAGTATAAGCTGCTATGCCTATTACACACAATGCAATTTTCAGTCAGATTGAAGGTCGAATTGATTATTTCCAACAGGTCCGATCTGATTCCCAATCATTTTTCGATTTTGTAACGAAAGAAAATTGCATCATGTGTAACAGGCATTACGCTGTGCCTATGCTGACAGTAATCTAGCTGCGGTGTGTGCTGCGCCCTGCTACCTGCAGTATGTACAGTATATTCTAACATTTCTCAAAAGGCCCCGGCTGATTTCCTTCAGAAAGAAGCCCACTATTCCCATCCACACCCATTGCAGCAGCATGTGGTTTTCTCTGAGTATTCGGGGGAGGAATATTGACTCGTTTAATTACCACTCCGGACCCTCAGAAGTCCATTTGTCTAATGAAATGTTTTGCAAGTGTTCAGTTCCAGGTATGAGATCAATATGGCCGTATTAAAGGCAATCAGAAGACGAGGCCTGGAATCACGTCATCCCTCGCCGGGGATGATGGGAAATCACAGTCTGCAGAATCCTGCAGGCTATTGTTAGAGGGGGGTTAGGAGTCAATTGGGAGCACTGCTGCCCCCTTTTGTTGGCAGCTGCATGTCGCCTACTTACGCAAGCTGTGCTCCTCCCCCCTTTAGCAAGGCCTCGTAGGCTACGCCGGACCATGTCCGTGCCTCCGGCTCCTCGACCATCTGAGCGTGGCTCCACCCGTCCCTATCCCACGTTGTGCCATCGTCACCGCAAGCCAGCGGGACAGGTATGACATGGGGAAGGGACGTTGCTGGTAAACTCAAAAGCCAAAAGTATTGCCGTTGCTTTCCCTTAATAAGTGCAAAGATTAATATAGTACCACCACTGCTACCCAGTAACAGTTCACTTAACTTAAGGTGCCCATACACTTATCGGTTCTTGGCAGATTTGAATCTGCTGGGAATTAATTATCCCAAAATGTCTGATTGATTTTGACAAAAAATTGATCAAAAGTATTGACCGGACAGGTCAGAAGATCTAGGTTGATTGCGGACAAGGCAGTAGTGGCAGCAGATGGACACCCAATTGCCTTTCACTGCATTGAGTGCAATGCTGCAGTATAAATTATTCCCTATAGGAATCTATTGAAAATTGATTTGCAGCGTGTGGAAGATATCAATTCATCTCTGAATCGATTCTTTTCACAGAGAAATTGATCATTTTGCCAAATCTATAAAGGTACCTGTGCATTAGTCGAGCGATTAAGCAACCGACTTTATTGGGCAATCAACTACATTGTGGATGATGACGAAAGTAATTCTACTAGTGGCCCACACACTGCACCGATCTGATAAAATGACCGAATTGAATGGCCGATCGCAAAGGAAAATGTATGGGCTCTGATAAGGGTATGCCCAGCCTTAAGGTGGTCATACATCAGGCGACTTAGTGGGCAATCGACCACTTGGTGCCGCCAAGGGCACGCCCGATTGACGATACTACCTATTTCAGGCTGCAATTGGTTGCATGTATCGGTCAGACATGCTGTAAAATGTAGGGCCGACTCGCTCAATGGGATATTGAGAAGAGAGAGGAACATAAATGAACCTCTGCCGCGCTGCTGTCCCCCCTAATTTAAAATCCCCCCCTGATGCCCAGTGCAGTATACTTACCTGTCCGTGACCACGTGGGGCGCGTGTATGGGGGGTGGGGCCTCGAGGTGGGGGATGCGGCGTCACAAGGCCAATTCCTGAGAGATTTCAGGCTGAAATCGATCGGGAATCGGTCTGCGGTGTATGGGCAGCCGACTGATCTCTCTCCAAACAGATTAGATGAGAGAGAGATCTGACTCTTGGTCGATCTGCCCATACATCTTCTGATCTATGGGCACCTTAAGTTTACAACCAAAAAGAACAATGGAGCATGAATTCTGATTGGCTGATAGAGGTTATGATACACTACTCCTTATGAGGGAATCTTTGCCTTATTAATTCAAGAACAATTCAAAATGCTCAATAAACTAATGCAAAGTCCAACAGTGGAGCAAGCACAAGGTGCCAATATCCATGCCAACCAATCACATTTCATTATGCTGTATCCAGGTAAGTGAAAAAGATGATTGCTGGTTGGCTAGTATGGCTCAGACCCACTAGAGCGCTTACAACAGTGATTTTATGCTTTCTAGGAATTGCTGGCGAATTCCAAAAGCGCTTTGCTACTGTAAGGGCTAGTTCACACTACGAACGCAAAACGCGAATCGCCAGTCGTGATTTTGCTGCGATCTGCGTTGTGATACCTGTTCAACAGAGCGAGAGCCACATTGCAATCACCCCCAGAGCACTGCATGCAACACGTTTGCGATTTATGCAAATTTCAAACGCTGCAGGGAGAACAATCCCATAGGGATACATTAGCAACAGCGGTTTGCTAATCGGCAGGCGATCAGCAAAGCGCTG
Organism: Hyperolius riggenbachi; assembly: GCF_040937935.1. Taxonomy (NCBI): domain Eukaryota; kingdom Metazoa; phylum Chordata; class Amphibia; order Anura; family Hyperoliidae; genus Hyperolius; species Hyperolius riggenbachi. The sequence continues at coordinate 458,523,656 of NC_090649.1, read as the reverse complement.
AAAAAGCGCCCAAGTGTGAACAAACACTAAGCCTATGGGCGTTATTCTGAAATTGTAATCGTGGTGCATGAAGCATTTTTCAGAGCAGTTCCATTCAGGGAATGCAGGGCGCAAAGCTGCATTCCCTAAAAACGCTCCAGAAAGCGATCAGCAAAATTGCTCTCAAAAACGCTAAAAATCCCTCTGAGCGATTTGCTACGCCTATTAGGTCCCTGGCCTCGTTGTGCTTTGCCTGCCATCACTGGAATTTGCATTGCTTTCTTGAATAAGAGTGCAGAGATTAAAAGCCGCAATGGTAATTTGGCTACACACGCTACAATCTGATTGCTTTTATATTGCCTGACCACCACACACTTAAAGTCTAATTTACTAAGGCGTCCATGGCAATACCTGAGGGGCGGGGTGCTGCCAGTGATCTGTTTAATAAATAAGGTGGATTTAAAATTGTAAAATATAATTAAATTGGTAAAAAACTATAGTCTAGGCCTGGGTCATACTGGAGTGATCATTCTGGTCCGGTTTATGAGAAGGGGATTTAACCACGAAAGCTGCATGCAACTGCTATCACAAAACCACTAACAAACTAACCTCTCAGCAACCCTGCCTTAATGAAAGTCCAAATCTGCCCAAAACTAAACAAAGCAAACTGTAACAAACAGCAGGATGGCAAATGACCATCAACAACACAAAGAAGCAAAGCTGACAAAAGCACAAATATTTGGGGGGCCGAGTGTGCTTGCCACTGCAGTACAGCTTGCTTCCTTAGCTCCTCTGGATTCAGCTGGTGGGCGGGTCAATCAGGTATTACCATGTGACTCTCCAAGGAGGAAAAAAATGCCCGACTACATTTCCCATCATTCCTGCACTACAGTAGAACCTATGTATATCCATTGCGAATCACTGGAGATGCTTGGACGCTTTAGTAAGTTAAGCTTTGAATGTGTGTCAGTACGATCAAACAGTTCATTAGTCAATTAATTGATCAGACACAATCCAAGATCCCAGTCCAGTCAACAGATCCGTTGATCCAAACAATGATAGCTAGAAATGGCCGCTAAGACACTAATAATTCTCATATGCAAATTTAAAACAAATTAAGGGTGGCTTGGTATTGGACGCAGTTGGAATCATCGGGAAAGTGCCAATTTGATTGGCTCGGCTTCATGCAGCATACAATTTGCATTCATTTGCAAGCTGTATTTACTAGTATCTCATTGACTCTCTCTAATGATACCCGATGCGACTAATAATTTAATGCTTATAAGGTTGAGATCCAACGGGCTGTTTTAGCACTGAACTCCAGATTACTATGTGGGTGGGATGGAGGCGGGGCACTCACACAGGAAGCTGTATAGTGAAATGGTGCCATGGCAGTGCAGTGTTGCAGGGGGTGTGTGGATCTCAATCTGTGGGTACAATTACGCACGACCTGATTTCAGTCATACATGTCATTCAGACATAGGGTAGTTTAAAGAGGAGCTGTCAGCCATACTATCTCAGAAAAAAAAACCACACATTTTAAGTAGATAAATACTTGCTCTACGTACATAACATATGTATTGCACTGTCCACGTTTTGATTTTAGTGATTTTTCTACAGTAAAAAAAGAGAAATCCTTCTTAGCATTACCCAATTTGTGCGTCAGAGCAGATTAATATTATGCTAGAGGAGGCGTGTTCTCTGCTTCAAATCGCCCGTCTGACCTCGCCCACAAATCTTTCTAACCTATTGCATGAAGCCATCATATACTGCTGGACTGGGCTCCAGTGAACGCTGAAATCTGATTGGTTGCTCTGATTCTTTGCTCACTGCTGCTTCTTGCTTCTTCCCTTCTGAACCTACACATTTCCCTAACCAATGCCTGTTTGCCTTCATTCTAGAGGTCTTCAAAAATCTGAGTCAAGACGGAAAAGGGATCTACCTGCAGGAAGCTGAGGTACGTACATGATAATCTGTTCTCTGGATTGTTTTGGATTGCTGACCTCCTTATCTGATAACTTCCAGACTTTATTCTTTATTCTGTAACTGTGAACAGTGTTGTAAGATTAAAGCTAATGGCAGGGCCGGTTATAAGCTTTTTTGCCGCCTGAGGCAAACTTGTGAAAAACCGCCGCAACCCAGCCATGAGTAGGAGGGCCTCCGAGCTGGAGGGGGTAGCGGCCTAGCGGGCAGGAAGGGGGTATTGGGCACAGCAGCGGGGAGGGGGGTCGGACCCTCCCTCCCTCACCCGGGTCCCCCATCTGCATTCCCCCTCTAGCTTTTAAAATGCAGCTGCAGCAGCAGGAAGTGGGTGTAGTTCTTGCCTGGAGTGACAAAATGGCTAGAGGCGCTCCTGTGTGTCGGCCTCCGTATCCTTCTCACTTCAGCTTTCCTTTAAAGCCCCATCTACATGACACAATTTTATCATGTAGATGGTTAGTTTTTCATCTCGGATCCGCTTTAAGCCCCATCTACACGATACAATTTTTTGTGCGATTCGATTCATCGATTCGATTCAATCTGACATGTCTGATTGGGATTTGTTTCAATTTGCCATTGTTCTGCAACGGCAAATTGAATCGAATCCCAATCGGACATATTGGATTGAATCGAATCAAATCGCACAAAAAATTGTATCGTGTAGATGGGGCTTAAAGCGGATCCGAGATGAAAAACTAACTATAACAAGTAACTTATCTATATATCTTATCTAAAGTTTACATAGTTTACACAGCAAATCTAGCTGCAAACAGCTTAAATAGAATATGATTATTTCTTCCTGTGATACAATGACAGCGGCCATGTTGTTTGTAAACATTACACAGAGGCAGGCTTATCTGCACCTTGAGCAAAAAACCTAATCCCCCCCCCCCTCCTCCTCCCCTCTGCCTCTGAAATCTCTGGCTAGTAATACCTTCCCCTCCTCCTGCCCAGACTTAGCTCCCATGAGCCCTTGCTACTGTCTGAAAGTGCCTTGGCTCTCTGAAAACCTGTGGGTGTGGCTTGTTTAGTTTATAGGGAATTAGAGTATTAAAACAAAAAAAGTATTTGGCTTGAGGAATGCCCTATAAATAAGGCCCGGTTCACACTTGCGGTGGCCCTCCGGAATCGCCGTGCCGGAGCCGCACCGCCTGCAGAACGGACGGAACGGACGCACGGCATAGCAATTAAAGCCTATGCGTCCGTTCACATGGGTCCGTTCTGCAGAACCGGAGCCGGACCGGATCCGGGCCGGATCCGGACTCCGGCCTCCGTTCCAACATGCGCTATTTTTTCATCCGGCCCCTCCGGCAGCCGTATCCGGGGCGGAGCCGGACTGCACCATCCGGCCAATACAAACAAATGGGAACCGGAGGCCGCACAACACACTGGCTGAGAAATCCGGATGTTCTACCCCACTTCCTATGCGGATTTTTGCGGCGATATTGGCTGGGGACACATGGGCAAGCATTTTGGAGTGGAGCAGCACGAGCTGGAGGTGTTGGCAGGATGTTGGCAGCATGTCGGAGGTGGAGGTGAGTGCTAAACAGCAGAGGGCCTGATTCCACAGGTCCCCCTTCTGCTGACCTCCCAGACCCCAAAATTTTTTTTTTTTTTACGTTAACTTTGCCAAACGGATCCGGATCGCATCCTGATTACCACCTGATGCAACCTGACCGGATCCGGATCGGATCCGGATCAGAACCGTACGGTTCCGATCCGGATCCGGTCCGGATCCGGTCAGGTCATCCGATCCGTTTGGCAAACAACCGCTAATGTGAACCGGGCCTAATAGGAAAGGAACACAATTATGCAATGAGTAAAAGTTCATCTCGGATCCACTTTAAGTAGCAATACAGGTACTCTTTAAAAGTTTTAAAGAATGCCTAAATGAAAAATACTTCACGGAGCCCTTCTTTAACAGCAAATTATTTCACCCAGTACAGCCGTGCTTTGAAATCTCGGCAATTTTACTAGAAATTCCATCTATTACTCTCCTGCCCACTGTGATAATTCGCCAGCACATTATACACTTTTCATCAATCTTTTGCGCGCGTCTGTATCATGGCGGATCGCAGAGATAATGGTAGATAGTCTGGCGGGGTCACTGGGAAGCCAGGAGAGGCCGGAGCACATCAAAGTCTAAAGTGCGCCGCGAGACCATGATTAGTGTCCGCGTGATGCATACTCTACAATTAAACCCGTCCTAATAACTGTATTTTTCTTTGACTTTCAATTTATCGAGTCAAAGGTGAGTATGGATGGGCCTTTTGTGGAGATGATCTGAGCAGTTTATGGCCTCTCTATAGCTGCAGAGAGAGGCGCTAATTATATGTGACGCCATTAACATTTACGCATTTTAAATGGATATAGAAATGGGAATAACTTAAAGGGGATGCCAAGTATTTTATTTCATTTTTACTTTAGTTTTATGTGTCTATTCGTTTTGCGCACTTAAAGGGCACTTAAAGTAAGAGTGATATGGAGACTGACATATTTATTTGATTTTAAGCAATACCAGTTGCCTGGCAACCCTGCCCATACTTTGCCTCAAATGCTATTTAGCCATAGACCCTGTTTAAAGAGAATCTGTACTCTAAAATTCTTACAATAAAAAGCATACCATTCTATTCATTATGTTCTCCTGGGCCCCTCTGTGCTGTTTCTGCCACTCCCTGCTGCAATCCTGGCTTGTAATTGCCAGTTTTAGACAGTGTTTACAAACAAAAGACATGGCTGTTACCAGCTTGTGATAGGCTGTGGAGAGGGTGTGTATAGCTTATGCCAATAACAGCAGACAGCACATTCCTGCCTGAGCCCGACAGAGCCGACAGAAGAGAGAAGATTAGATTATATAACAGAGATAACACAGCCACTGTGTAACTAGAAAAGACTGCAGTAAGCCAGACCACATTTGAACAGGTATAGGAACTTATAGGATAGAAGAAATAAGGCCGAAAATTTTGTTACAGAGTCTCTTTAAGGTGTGTGATTCAGACACTATTTACAGCCGAAGACATCAGCAGGACAGACCGGTAACTGGTATTGTTTAAAAGGAAATAAACATGGCAGCCTCCATAGACCTCTCGATTCAGGTGCCCTTTATGGGGGACGTGAAGTGGCATGTGACATGATGAGATAAATGTGCATTAAAGGGAAGGTTCAGGGAGGGTGGGTAAAAAATAAAAATCAATTTCCACTTACCTGGGGCTTCCTCCAGCCCGTGGCAGGCAGGAGGTGCCCTCGCCGCCGCTCCACAGGCTTCCGGTGGTCTCCGGTGGCCGACCCGACCTGGCCAGGCCGGCTGCCAGGTCGGGCTCTTCTGCGCTCCAAGGCCCGGAACTTCTGCGTCCCACGCCGGCGCGCTGACGTCATCGGACGTCCTCTGGGCTCTACTGCGCAGGCGCAGAACTACTGCTCCTGCGCAGTAGAGCCCGGAGGACGTCCGATGACGTCAGCGCGCCGGCGTGGGACGCAGAAGTTCCGGGCCTTGGAGCGCAGAAGAGCCCGACCTGGCAGCCGGCCTGGCCAGGTCGGGTCGGCCACCGGAGACCACCGGGAGCCTGCGGAGCGGCGGCGAGGGCACCTCCTGCCTGCCACGGGCTGGAGGAAGCCCCAGGTAAGTGGAAATTGATTTTTATTTTTTACCCACCCTCCCTGAACCTTCCCTTTAAAGCAAACCAGAAGTGAAAAAAATTATGAGATAATGAATTGCATGTGTAGTACGGATAATGAATAGAACATTAGTAGCAAAGAATAGCTTTTTTTTTATAACATTGCATCATTCTGTCACATCTGCAGTTTTAAAACCACACTTTAGCACACTTTAAAGTGGTCTGAAAACCAGCATTTCTACTTTGCACTAAAAGATTCCTCACAGCTTGAAAGCTGCTATTCCAGAAAAAAATTATAGCAGAACATCACTGAAATGGTTAAACAAAAGCACTTTGTCCTGCTATTCAGCTTCAATCCGCATCCAAACTGTAGATAACAGTATCTTTGTTTACATTCCAATGTTGTTACAATGTGTGTAACCAGTCTAACAAGTGAAAAGGAACTCTCTGTGCTTCAGGCACACGCACAGTTCAAAAAAGCTCATTAGAATATGTATGTATGTATATATATATATATATATATATATATATATATATATATATATATATATATATATATATATATATATATATATATATATATATATATATATATATATATATATATATATATATAATCAGTTTGAATAAAATGCATTGCCAGCTTTCAGGGTACGATAAACTACACTTTGGAAATTTGTAATTTGTAAACCGACAATATTACTTATGCACAAAAGCAAATATGATAACTGTATGAGTAATAAAAAGTAGGAAAACACTTTAAGACCACTTAAAGCTACAAAATGCAGGACTAATGACCCTTTGAACTTTCCTGCAGTAAAGCCTTATCTGAAGCTGCCTCTCACTGTTTCTTGGCTTTTTCAGTGATTCAGAAAACAGGACTGTATTTGACCCAAGTTGGGTCAACTAGCTCAGAGAAGCTCTTTTGCATAGATAACAACTGAAGGTTTTTTGTTTTTTTTAACTCTTCCTGCACTGGAAAACAATAAGACTGTTTTCTTTACTACTACACATCCAATTTATTGGGCCATATTTAATTCACTTTTTCTCCTGAGTTTTCTCCTAGGAGATAATTTTTCATCTTTGATTTAAAATAACTTGTTTTAGCACTTTATAATTTAAAGAGGAGCTGTCAGCCATACTATCTCAGGAAAAACGAAAAGAAATATTAAGTAGATAAATACTTGCTCAGCTCTACTTACATAGCATATGTATTGCACTGTCCACGTTATGATTCCTGTGAATTCTACAAAGGAAAAGTAGAGAATCCTATTCTAGACAGTTTCCATATTTACTGTGGCTATTTTGAAGCCAGTCGTGATGTAATATCCGCCCTTAGTCTCCTCTGCCTGATTTGCCCGCCCTTCACTATAGAAAGTGCATTGTTTCAGCCTGAAAAATTTTGGCCAATCAGAGAGGAACAGAGGTGTGGGAGGGGAAAACAGGAGGGAAAGAGGCTTCAGCCAATCAGGCTGCATTAGTTAAGTCTGAGGGGAAGTAGAGAAGCAAAAAAAAGACAACCCAGCATGCCCTGTAACTTCCTTTGTGTGTACCAAATTGTGTGTGTACCAAATAACAGGTAAAATGTGGAATGTTCATTTATAAACAAGAAAAGTAAAAGAGGTTTTAACTTTTGGATTGCCTGGTTAGCAGCCTTATTACTTGTTTACCAGATAAAAATAAAGAATTGATTTTTAATTTTATGTCCGACAGTTACACTTTAAAAAAGTACCAAAAAGAAGTGTAAAAAGTACTATCAAATGATTTTGAGTATTTGTTTGCTTGTTGGTGGTTTAAAAGGCATTTTATTTACAAGTTGTAAAAATATAATCTAGGAGAAAACTCAGGTGTAAAAGTGAATTGCATACGGCCCATTATCTCATAAGTTTATTTTCACTTCAGGTTTGCTTTAAAATCTCAATCCTACAAATGGCCAGGCTGTGCTCCTATTTGTAAGGGTTAAAGGATGTCCGAGGCGAGAATAGTTAAAGAAAAGTGAAATACGGTACTTGTCTTAATGCTTCATCCTCAGGGGATGCGCGCCCTCCGTTTCATTCCATTTTTTTTGGTTTGTTTTTACAGCCCTCAGTAGGATTCCGACTCCACCTCTCGGGTTGTCTGCTTTGTCACCAATAAACATGGCCGCCAATAGTGCCATGCCTGCGCAGATCGCAGAGCCACGAGTGTGGCTGCGCAGCTCTAAGTCCTCCTCCAGCCTCATCCTCCCACCCGCCATGTTTGTTGGGGAAAAAGCAGACGGCGCGAGAGGTGTGGTCGGGACCCGACCATGGGCAGCAAAAACAAAAAAACACGGCGGAATGAGCATCATTCCCCTGAGGATGAAGCATCAAGACGGGTATTTAACTTTGTTTTTACCGTTCTTGCCTCAGAACCCTTTAAGGACCACGGGCTTACACACACCCCTAGCCCATACTGAACAGGCCATTTTTTTTGCTGATTAGGCCACTTCAGCTTTAAGGCCTCGCTGCAGGGCCGTACAACTCAGCACACAAGCGATTTCCCCCCCCCCCTTTCTGCCCACCTACAGAGCTCTCTTTTGGTGGGCTCTCATCCCATATCATCATTATTTTTTAATAAATATTTTTCTTTTTTTTTATAAATATTACTATTTTTTTTAAATGTTATTCTCTCCCTCCCCCCCCTTCAGCCAATTACAGCAATTGACTGTAATAGGCTTCAGCCTACCACAGCGGATAGCTTTAGTGCCTCCCAGGGGGACAGCTGTGTCCCACAGCTGTCCCCAGTACAGCGCTGCCTTAGTTCGCAGCGCTGTACTGTGTTGTTAGACAGCGAAACAGAGGTGATCGCCGCTGGGAGACTGATGACGCTCCATCATCCAAGCGGAGATGCGCGAACTGCTGCAAAACAGTCCTGGGGCTGCCGCCGCATCCACGCTGATTGGCATGGAGCTGTCTTTAAATGGTTAAGAATTCAGGTTTTCCAACAACACTTTCTCTGCAGACAGACTGTAGTGTAGAGGCCGGTAAACACTCTGGATTGTTCATAGCCACAGCATCCGGTAGAGACCGTCTCTACCAAGGTTCCAGCATGAGTATGCACCAAGCCCATTGTTCACCTTCTTACCTTGCTCGCTGGAAGCCTCGATGGTCTAGCACCGCCCCCTGAGATATCAAGTCTCCATCTCTGGGTGACTGACTATCATAGTGTGTGTATGCATACCTTTACCCTCACTGATAACTAATTACAGGTCATGGGGCCCTAGGCAAGAAAGCAGCACCCCTTGCTGTCCACCTGGCTTCCTTGGTATGGTAATATGGAGAATACGGGTTAGACAATTTGCGAGTCAGACCCCTCGTTACCCACCAGGCCCCAGGCACTTGCCTTAGTTGCCTTGTGAATGATCTGGCTCTGGGTGTTGTATGGTGTTTATATAGCATCAGAAAAACTTAAGAGGCGGAGTTTGGATGAAAGTCTAAAGATAACTTTATTTGTCTTTGCAGTGGATGATGCTGACGCTGTACTCCTGAGCCTTATATGACGATTCTGCTGATTCTGAGCCTTCAACCTTACAAAGATTTTTTAAATATTTTTTGAATAATTTTTTAGGACAATATTATTTTTGCAAGTTCAAAATCATTTCTTTTTTGTAGATTTTTATTATTATTATTTATTTATTTATTTATTTTTTTATATATATTTATTACATTTTTGGAATTACCATACCTCTTCCGGAGCAGCAGAAGTAGCCTTAGACGTAAGTTATCTTCTGTTATCATCCAATTTTTTGTGCCAATTTTGTTGCACTTGTTTTTATAAATCAATCATCCTATGTCCGACCTACAGCACTTCCCATCACCATAAAAATCACGCCGGAATACACTCTGCATAAAGGGATTGCACAATCCTCAGTGGGACCCAGGCATACATGTAATAAAGACGCCTGGAAAAAAGGGCGCATTTGGTTGCCGATAGTAGAATATCGCTAAAATTAGCTAAAATGTTTACTGATATTTTACTATGGCTAAACCTAACTCTACCTTCATACAGAACCCTCCCTCTACTGATGCCTGACCCTAACACCTCCCCTGGTGGTGCCTATCCCTAAGAACCCTCCCGGTGGTGCCTTACCCTAAGACCCCCCCTGGTGGTGCCTAACTTTAAGACCCTACCTGTGGTGCCTAAAACCGGTAAGTCGCAATATGCGGCAAGCAGAGCAAATTTCGGCACCTTCTTTGCCACAATTTAAAATCTGCAATTTGTGGCAAAGAATGTAAATTACCGGCAGGCAGGGTAAATTTCGGCACCTTTTTTTGCTGCATTTTAAAATCTGCAATTTGCGGCACCGAATTTAAATTTGGGTGCCTGTGGATGCCAGATTACTGGTAAGCAGGGTAAATTTCGGCACCTTTTTTGTTGCATTATAATAGCCGCGATTTGCAGCAAGAAGGTAAATTTCAGCGCCTGGGGGTGCCTTATGGCGGCTGCCGCCATGGGCCCAAATTTCCCTTGTTTGCTGCTAATTGCGGCTTTTATAATCGGCCCCTACGGCAGCTGATCTCCAGCTCTTGGCTCTGCGTCACACAGTGATAAAATCCAACTTATTGTAGAGTTGTCGTCCCTTTAATTTTCATTGCGGCGGGCGGAAGGCAGGGGCTGGCGGAGCTGCGTCGTGCTATATCACTCCGTTAATGACAGGCCCGCCGTTCAGCTTGGGGAAACGTGAGGGATGCAATTACATTTAAACTGAAGCATCATTAACTATGTATTACTCCTATCTGTAATGAATATTGTCGGAGGGAGAATTTGTTCGGCTGAGGGGGCACATCTATTACTGGGAAGCTGTATTTCTCCACTATAAGTTCTTCTGCGCTGCCAGATCCTTAGTCGTTAGGTTTTTAAAGGGAGCCTGTAGTGTATAGAGTAGAGTAAGTATGGCCAAAGAGATGCATTCTGGCTCGCATGCAAACTATTGCACATTATATGCAGCCCAACACTTTGCTAATCAAATTCACTTCCTTTCTGAATTGGCTCCTTTTTAAGTTACATAAAATTTGCATTAAATTTGAATGCACTCTGGGGTTATGAGCATCTTATTGACCATCTGTAGTGTAGTGTAATAGTGAGGGGTATTGGAGGCAGACCTTGGATGAATTTCATCATGGGCTACCTAGGCTATGGCCTGGGGCAGCAGCTGCTCATGGGAGGGCTGTCAATAAGGAAACAAACGTGATTGGCTGAGATCCATACGCTATGGCTTTGGGCAGCAGCTGCTCATGGGTGGGCTGACTGGCTGAGATCCTAACAATCAAAGTAGTCCTGTAATGCTATAATATATCGCTAAAAGTAAGAGGTCTCTGGATCCAACCACTAATCAGTAGCAGATACCCGCTTTCCCATGAGATATCTTTATCTTTTCTCATATAGATCATCGGGGGGGGGAGGATGATGTCTGTGTGGCTGATATTGTTTTGAAACCCCTCCCACGATGTGATGTCATGACCGAGGTACTGACAGTCTGCTGCCTGTGAACATCATTGCATTGTGGGAAATAACAGCTTTTTCCAACAACCAAACAAGCAATCTCTCCCTCTGTGTGTAGAACTCTCAGTAACAGAACTAAAGATGTCATCACCATGTGATAATTTTCAGAATGTAAATCAGGGAGAGGAACGATTTTACAATGGGCAAACACTGACTAAATCTATAAATTAATATTGTAAACAATAAGGAATTTTATTCATTATGTTATTTTCACTGCAGTTCCTCTTTAAGAGAAAAAGTGAATTGAATAAGGGTTAAAATGCCTTCATGCACATTTTGTAATCCCAATTTTCCTCGGGAAGCCAGCTTTTAGTGTATCGCAAGTCAGTTGAATATTTTTTACTCTGCTGCTCCTAGCAGGGCTGATATCGGCAGGCTATAGATCCCCCCCCCCCCCCCCCTTCCTTGGGCTTCAGGCGGTCCTGGAAGAATCAGATCCGGCCTCGGTCTCTCTTCCGCACCTCACATATGGACAGGTAAAGATGAGAGATGAAACGTTTGCCGCGTTTGAAGCCGACACAAACAGAATTATAAATCACTTAACTAATAGAGGAAGCCGGCTGCTTAAACCCATCAGAGCTTAATTTGGCAGAACCAGGCGTAGGCCCCCTCGTGTTTGTCATCTCCTGTGCGCCTCGGTGCTGAACCGCGCCGGCCCGGGATTCTCCATATTAAATGTTTAATGTTTGTTTTCTCGCAGAAAACCAGCTCTGTGCTCAGAAGACTGGAACAAATGTGCAAACCCTTCCTGAGCTGCCTACTAAGTCGGGAGTGGCGCTATGACAAACGCAAGACGATTCTGCGCTCTCCTCCAGACCTCTCCACCCCCGTGACGAGTGCATCCAACTGTGGCGGAAGTGTAGAAGGCAAATGTATATCTGGGCATGACTGGCATACACAAGAAGACTGGCATAATCATTTTATACACCTGACAATTCTTCTAAGCGTGTTTCCAGATTTGTTGCCGGGAAGTTGTTGGTTGTGGATTTACCATGGTCTCTCTGAGGACCACAAAAAAGTGAAGATCCATTGATCGTCTACACGGAATGTGGACTTGTTAAAGAGGAAGTCCAGAAAAGTATTTTAGTTTTGGAAAGTGTGAAGAGAGAGCTTCTTGTGGACCTGTCCCCAGGGCTGGCCCTAGACTTTTTGCTGCCTGAGGCAAAATTTTAAAAAATCGCCGCCCCCCATCCACCCGTGTGGGTGGGGGGACCACCGAGCTGGAGGGGTAGCGGGCAGGAAGGGGGTATTGGGCCTAGCGGTGGGGAGAGTGGGTCGGACCCCCCCTCCCTCGCCTGGGTCCCCATATCTGCGCTCCCCTCCAGCTGTGGATAGTTAAGTACCAGCGTATAGATTAAGAGGCAACGGGCGAGGATCACTCACCTTTTCCGCGTTCCAAAGTGCGCTCCACTGACGCCACTTCCTGCAACGCCATCCACTTTCAATACAGTTGGCGGCGTTGCAGGAAGTGATGTCAGTGGAGCGCTCGCTGGAACGCGGGAAAGGTGAGTGATCCCCTCCCATTACCTCTTAATCTATACACTGGTACTTAACTATTTACAGCTGAAGGGGAGCTCAGATCTGGGGACCCAGGCGAGGAAGGGGGCCGCTAGGCCCAATACCCCCTTTCTGCTCGCTACTCCTCCAGCTCGGCAGGCGGCCCCCCACCCACGGACAGGTGGGTGCTGCCCCCCCCAGATGTGCCGCCTGAGGCAAATGTTTCACCCCGCCTCATGAGCAGACCGGCCCTGCCTGTCCCCATTTGAGTGATCTTTTTTAATTTCTCATCCCTGGGGTCTCCAGAGATGTTTAACTCCAGTCATCGAGGTCAGAGGTCCTCACACATTTTGCCACAGCTTTATGGGACCGAATCAGAAAAGGTGTGGTTTTATCAAGTAAAACACATTTCTCCATTCCTCCCTAAACAAGGATATGGCCCTCTAGGACCTTTCAAGACTTTTTAATGTGAAACCTGGTCAGTGGTCATGATCTTTTCTGTGGCCAAACATTTCACACAGCTTTGCTATCTCCCCATGAGAGTGGATGATGCAGCCATATGGAATTTTCTGAGTAGCTGGTGTTGTGTTATCTCCAGGAGGAGAAACCAGGAACCCAAACATCTGATAGCCAGTCTTACATAATGATAGGCATTCTCTGGACTCCTCCCACCACGCCTGTGACTGTAGGCCTCTCTCTGTGCAAGTTAAACTAAGAGGCCAAAGAAAGTTCCATCCTCCTCCTTCAGTAGCTGTATGAAGTAAAGTCTGTATGAATGAAAATGTTTATGTGCTGCAGAAAATGTTTTTTTATGCTGGTAAAATGAATTCCGTCAACAAGCCAATTTCATAATGCAGCCTTTTAAAATTAACTTGATGAGCAATGAAATGGAATCACCATGTGCCAATTTCACTCCGTCTTTTGACTATTATAGCTGCCAAAATGTTAAAAAAGAACTGCAAAGAGGCACTCACATACTGTTTTCACTCACTTGGTGAGACTGTTAACCGAGGAAGCGGGCAGGACCCGCAAAACGTGTTGTACTGGTGCGTAGTAAAGTTTTTGGTGCCAATTGTACTTTTTAAGGGGTTGGGACCCCTTTTATGTATTGGTGTGAATGTATTATTAACTTTGTAATTATATTAGTTGCACAATTATCTTGCTTATCAATATACGTTTGATGCAAAAAAAACTAAACAAAACTGTGAACAAGCATTTTTATATTTATTTATTTATTTTATTATGACTTTTTGTTTTTTTGTTGTTTGTTTTTTGTTCTAAAGCAAAGTTGTCCAACTCTTGTAATCAAAAGCCGTTTCCTCAAAAATTTCTAGTGCAGGTTTAATTTCCAGATAGGTTTGCAAAAAGTAACGTGTTTAGTGATAGTCAAGGAGATTCTACAGTATTTATTCCAGATTGCATGCAAATTGTATTCAACTTCAAGTTAGCCAATCATCAGCAAAATCTAAGCTGTATAAAGTTTGAATTAAATTGCATGCAAGTTGGCATTTCTGGCAGCCCACTGACTGATTTTATATATACGGGTATGGTTCAAAAAGTAAAATGCCACCATGGATTTGGCCTCCGAGAAGTTGGGCAGCTTTGCTGTAAAATCTCCTGCCAGCCGGTAGATTGTTTTTGTGTATTTGTTGTGAATCTTGCCTTTTCATGGATATTTAATTTGCACATGTGGTTTTTATTTTGTATGTATATTTATTGTCTCTTGTGGTAGTATCATTACTATTATTTTACACGTGGAACTGTTACTTTGATGAATCTGCATTTTTTTTGCTATTTCAATAAACTGTATTTTATATAGTTTGTGGTAGTCTCTGAATTAATAACCAAAACATAGGGTTAATCCCGTTCCCCATTCTGCCTGGTTTTATTTTCTGACGGCCCTGGCAGTCGATACCTTTTTGTTTGGAGTGCCTTTGGATGCACGAGATGCAAATCACTCATGCCTAGTATAAGGAACTTCCGGGGCACTGTGAACAAAAAGCATGGTGGAACTGGAGGGGCCCTGTAGGCAACAAGCAGCAGTAGCAGCTCCTGCAGCAAGTTTGGGGAGTCAGGGGACTGGGTAGCAGCAGCACTGTGGGGTACATGATGGCAGCACTTAGCGGAGTCAGGGGACAGGGTGGCAGCACTGTGGAGTTGGGGTGCATGATGGCAGCACTTAGGGGAGTCAGGGGACAGGGTGGCAGCACTGTGGGATTGGGTACATGATGGCAGCACTTAGGGGAGTCAGGAGACTGAGTGGCAGAACTGTGGGGTTGGGTTACATGATGGCAGCCCTTAGGGGAGTCAGGGGACAAGGTGGCAGCACTGTGGGGATGGGGTACATGATGGCAGCACTTAGGGGAGTCAAGGGACAGGGTGGCAGCGCTGTGGGGATGGGGTACATGATGGCAGCACTTAGGGGAGTCAGGGGACTGGGTGGGAGCACTGTGGAGTTAGGGTACATGATGGCAGCACTTAGGGGAGTCAGGGGACAGGGTGGCAGCACTGTGGGGTTGGGGTACATGATGGCAGCACTTAGGGGAGTCAGGGGACAGGATGGCAGCACTGTGGGGTTGGGGTGCATGATGGCAGCACTTAGGGGAGTCAGGGGACAGGGTGGCAGCACTGTGGGGTTGGGGTACATGATGGCAGCACTTAGGGGAGTCAGGGGACAGGATGGCAGCACTGTGGGGTTGGGGTACATGATGGCAGCACTTAGGGGAGTCGGGGACAGGGTGGCAGCACTGTGGGGTTGGGGTGCATGATGGCAGCACTTAGGGGAGTCAGGGGACAGGGTGGCAGCGCTGTGGGGATGGGGTACATGATGGCAGCACTTAGGGGAGTCAGGGGACAGGGTGGCAGCGCTGTGGGATTGGGGTGCATGATGGCAGCACTTAGGGGAGTCAGGGGACAGGGTGGCAGCGCTGTGGGGATGGGGTACATGATGGCAGCACTTAGGGGAGTCAGGGGACAGGGTGGCAGCACTGTGGGGTTGGGGTGCATGATGGCAGCACTTAGGGGAGTCAGGAGATTGGGTGGCAGCGCTGTGGGGTTGGGGTACATGATGGCAGCACTTAGGGGAGTCAGAGGACTGGGTGGGAGCACTGTGGAGTTAGGGTACATGATGGCAGCACTTAGGGGAGTCAGGGGACAGGGTGGCAGCACTGTGGGGTTGGGGTACATGATGGCAGCACTTAGGGGAGTCAGGGGACAGGATGGCAGCACTGTGGGGTTGGGGTGCATGATGGCAGCACTTAGGGGAGTCAGGGGACAGGGTGGCAGCACTGTGGGGTTGGGGTACATGATGGCAGCACTTAGGGGAGTCAGGGGACAGGATGGCAGCACTGTGGGGTTGGGGTACATGATGGCAGCACTTAGGGGAGTCGGGGACAGGGTGGCAGCACTGTGGGGTTGGGGTGCATGATGGCAGCACTTAGGGGAGTCAGGGGACAGGGTGGCAGCGCTGTGGGGTTGGGGTGCATGATGGCAGCACTTAGGGGAGTCAGGAGATTGGGTGGCAGCGCTGTGGGGTTGGGGTACATGATGGCAGACTTGATATGACATGTAGACACAGCGTATCGTGAGTGGCACTCCCCACCAATATTGTAAGCAGTTGTCAGTGACAAAAGTGTAGGCAAACAATCACTCCTCTCACCTTCCTTCCAGTAGCCTCTGATTCGTATCTTGCCAAGACGTGTGCACTTCAGGACAGCATGGTAGACATGACAGGTATCAGAACTCAAGAAACAAAGAGGAAAGAGAAACGTCCGGGCACCTTCCGTCTGTAAATTTATTCAGCAAAGTCCATAATCGTTGAGGTTACATACCACAAGTGTGTCGCACGGGTGGTCTTTAAATGGTGGCTTGTGAGGTGGAGGTGGGGATGCCGGGCATCAGTAGGGGCTTGCGACGGCCGTTTCGCGTCCTGCTGGACGCTTGGTCACGCTGTGCTCCAGTGGAGCACAGCGTGACCAAGCGTCCAGCAGGACGCGAAACGGCCGTCGCAAGCCCCTACTGATGCCCGGCATCCCCACCTCCACCTCACAAGCCACCATTTAAAGACCACCCGTGCGACACACTTGTGGTATGTAACCTCAACGATTATGGACTTTGCTGAATAAATTTACAGACGGAAGGTGCCCGGACGTTTCTCTTTCCTCTTTGTTTCTTGAGTACATGATGGCAGCACTTAGGGGAGTCAGGGGACAGGGTGGCAGCGCTGTGGGGTTGGGGTACATGAGGGCAGCACTTAGGGGAGTCAAGGAGGGATTAGTTGAAAAGGGCGCCTGAGCTGCCTGAATGAAAAGGGCACCTTCATAGACATCAGTGTTATTTCTGCAAATATCGGCCACAAGGTGATGAAAAGGGTGCCTGAGTTTTGATATAGGCTACAAGTGGGCGCCCCTTGGTAGCTCATATTTTATTTGGCTACAGTAGGGCACCCCTTTGTAGCCCATATTTCTTATTGGGCTACAAGGTTTTTAGCTACAATTGGGCGCCCCTTTGTAGCCCATATTTCTTATTGGGCTACAAGGTTTTCGGCTACAAAGTTTTTGATTCTGCTACAAAAGGGCACCCTTTTATGTTCGAAATTTTTGGTTCAAGGGTGCAGGGGAGGTTAGGATTAGGCATCACAAGTGGGGGGGGTGTCTTAGGGTTAGGCACCACCAGGGGGGATATAGGGTTAGGCACCACCAGGGGGGACATAGGGTTAGGCACCACCTGGGGGGTCTTAGGGTTAGGCACCACCTGGGGGGTTAGGCACCACCTGGGGGGTTAGGGTTAGGCACCATCAGGGAAGGGTTCTGTGTGAGAGTAGGGAGAAGTTAGGTCATAGAAATCCCTTTTCTCAGCTATATCTATAGCCCTTTTATAGCCCAACAATTTTTGCCTATAACAGCATCCTTTTTATAAACTAAAACTAGCTTTTTCGGCTACACCAGGCGCCCTTTGTAGCCGAATTTGACGTATATGGGCTACACCAGGCGCCCTTTGTAGCCAAATTTGGCGTATATGGGCTACACCAGGCGCACTTTGTAGACAAATCTGGCATAAATGGGCTACACCAGGTGTAGCCCATTTTTTTTTTTGTAGCCGAATTTGACATATGTGGGCTACATCACCAGGCGCCCTTTGTAGCTGAATTTGGTGTACATGGGCTACACCAGGCGCACTTTGTAGACAAATCTGGCATAAATGCCACACCAGGTGTCCTTTTTGTAGCCGAATTTGACATATATGGGCTACACCAGACGCCCTTTTTTTCCAGGCGCCCTTTTCAAATGGACGCATCAAGGATTAGGGTGGCAGCACTGTGGTGTTGGGATACATGATGGCAGCACCTAGGGCACTCAAGGGACTGCATGACAGCACTGTGGTGTTGGTGTACATGATGGCAGCACCTAGGGGAGTCAAGTATCAGGGTGGCAGCACTGTGGTGTTGGGGTACACGATGGCAGAACTTAGGGGACTCAAGGGACAGGGTGGCAGCACTGTGGGGTTGGGGTACATGTTAACTCTTAGGGGAGTCAAGTAGTATGGTGGCAGCACTGTGGGGTTGGGTACATCATGGCAGCACTTATGGGAGTCAAGGGACAGGGTGGCAACACTTGGCAGGCTAAATCTGGCCCTGCATCAACGGCCCGGATTTAAAAGGTTAACGGGCTGGTTACGGCACGCGATCCATACTTTGTCCATGACTGATCTACAGGGTAGTGGGATGGAGACACTAGGAAAGTGGATGAAGGTCATAGTGCATAAGGCAGTGGGCCTCAAGCAAGATAACCCCCACAAGATGCAAATTCTTCCATTTCTTTTTTATTTTCTTTGGGAGAGGTGAGGGTATTTGTCAGGTGTGTTTTTGCCCAGTAATGGCTGCTGAGGAGCAGTTCAGATAGTGTTAACCACACCGCTGCATGAGAGGTAATGAGGCGTGAAGAGGCCCTGTGGAGTGTCTGAGAGGATCTTGGTTTGAAGTGCACCTCAGGCGGGGCGCTTTGCTTTTCCTTTTGTGCAATAGTGAGCGAGCGTCGTCTGATGTTCCTCTAATCAGCGGGAGGATCGCAGCTCGCCACGCAGCATAATGCGCTGACAATTCAATGGCTGCCTCTTAGAGATTGTTCAGATTTTATCAGATGGCCTCTTCCTCTCTTATTATTCCAGAAGGCTTCATGGAACATGCCGACTCCAGCTGTGGCTGGTTTATCCGAGATGAAGAACAGAGAAAACCACAGATGTTGCCCAGGGCAACCAGTCAGGCTTTAGCTATCAAGGGAAATAAGAATTATGATTGTCCATTGGATTGGTATGCGCTTAAAGTACCCCTGACCCTCTTCCCCCCCCTCTCTTTAAACTTTTAATATTGCTTTATTACTGGTGCTGCAACTAGCACACAGCACCAGCCTCCCCCCTCCCATGCCCCCTGTAGCCCCCATTCTGCTCAGTCGTAGTCTTCGACAGATGCAGAACGACAAATATGATTGGGGAGGAAGTGACAGTTCTTCTTCCCCATAACTCCGCCCTCTCCACCTGCCGTTTTAGTTCTATACGTGTTTCACTGCACACAGGGGAGCTGCACTGTGTGCGTACTTGTGATAATTGAGGTTGGATATTCTTCCGACCTCAATTTCATGAGCCCATACACAGCACAGCTCCCTTGTGTGCAGTGAAACACGTACGGAACTAAAGTGGCGGGTAGAGGGGGCGGAGTCATGGATGCACAACGAGGAAGAACTGTCACTTCCTCCCCAATCATAATTGTTGTTAGAACGGGGCTGCAGTGGGGCGCTGGAGGGGGGGGGGGGGGATGGTGATGTGTGCTGTGAAAAAGTCACAGCACCAGTAATAAAACAATTTAAAAGTATTTCAAGGCCAGGTCATGGGTACTTTGTATTTTATGGATTTTTTTTTAACAATGGGAATATTTCACTATAGTCACTGAACACTTTATTAGACCTATTTATTCCTATAATTATCTAACTAGATAATCATGTGTGTCGCCCTTATGAATTCTAGGACTGTGGTAGGCGGAGTTTATCCACTTCACCACTGAGGGGGTTTTCCCCTTATGGACCAGAGCAATTTTCACATTTCAGCGCCCCTCCCTTTCATTCACCAATAACTTTATCACTACTTACCACAACAAAATGATCTATACCTTGTTATACGCTTTCTTTGGGTTGTATGTTTTGCTAAGAATTATTTTATTCTAAATGCATTTTAATGGGAGTAATAAGAAAAAAAAATTCCCTCCGGCCATTCAGTTCTTGTGCTATGCCCCCTGGTAATCTCAGTACTACTGCGCAGATGCACAATGCTCCCAGGAGCGCGATGGGCCGAGCTGCACATGTGCAGAAGAGCATGGCCAGACAGATTACCGGTGGGCATAGCATAAGAGTGGAGAGGGCAGTGAGGGAGCCCACGCACCTCATGGGGCTGGAGGAATCCCCAGGTAAGTATAAATACACACATTAACAACATGTCAGGTACACTTTAAGTCGCTACTGATCTTCAACAGAGCCTTCCTTAAGCGTCGATGGGTCATACTGCCCCTAGTGCAAGGCTTGATGGGCTGCCACCATTAGTGGGGGACAGGGCGCTTTGCTGTAATTAGCTAGCAGGTTGCAGACCCTGGGATTGCCCAACTGGTAAAAGAGATAACACTGTATGCGGGGGAAGTTCAGGCCGATATCTGGAACAAGCCAATAGCTCTAGCAGTCAGCAAGCAATGTAGTCAATAACCAGTTTAGGAGTCAGGGAGGTCGGCAATCAGAGTCAATATACAAGCAATAGGTCAGGGCAAGCAGTGATTAGACAAGCTGGGGTCACACCAAGACATCAACAGATGCATGGCTGTGCGGACATGCTCGTGCTAAGGATTATATAGTAGTGTTCTGCTTTCAGGGCAAGATTTTTATTGGCTTAGCTGTGCGTCATGAGATGTCATGATATGTGTCCCTTCTCTCAGCCTCTGTATGTTTATGCCAATCCCTCCCAGTCTTCTCACCCCAGCCATTCGGGACTTTATTTGTGGGGGTTGAGTTGACCTGAGGAAGTGTACAACACCTGCGAAACATGTTGCCTTACCTTATTTCCTGTGCAATAAACCCTATGAAGTCACTTAAGCTGTATTGGCTACTCTTTTTCCAGAGGACAAAAGCCAACCACTGTCTCTTCTTTTTAATCTGTTTTTAGTTGTTTTATTAATTTGGACAGCCCCACAGTATTACTGTCATCAGTGCTCCCTCCAGCTCCCCCCCTCCCCTCCATGTTTCCTTAGGGATGAAGGATGATTTCCAAGTGCGACTGGTGGCGCTATAGTATGGCAGCCTTGGCTCTTGGCTTTTGGACATTATCAAAACAATGGCAAATCGAATTGAATCGAATCCCGATCGGACATGTTGAATTTAATCGGATCGTAAATAGAATCGTAATCGAATCGTATAAAGAATCGTATTGTGTAGATTGGGCTTTATGCTGTTGTTCCCTGTATGAACGAACGAACGAGATAGGGACTGTAGGTTCGTTCTTAACTTGAATCTGTTCTTAAGTCGGAACATTGTGCCATCTCTGTCCCCTGTACCTCCTCTGTGCCCTCCAGTGCCCCCCTCTGTGTCACCTCTGCCCTTTGTACCTGTTTATACAAGTTTAAAAGCCATTTTTTCTTAGATTTTTCTAAAATTAATATTCTCAAAAACGACAAGTCCAATTTGAAATTTTTACTTGTTCCCATGGAAACAGGGAATTCATGCCGTTCGTAAGTCGGGCGTTGGTAAGTTGGGGACTACCTGTTGTCTGGGGTTGTCCTTGTTCTCCTATATCAGCTCTGGTATTGTTGGCATAAATCCTTCAGTGAGCGATCCCCAGGCGCGTTCCCTCGTTACAGAGATAATATTGTGCTTCATATTCTTAAACGGCAGAACAAAAGAAAAATTGTGATTTTTGCCCACAGCATCTGCTTCCATTGTTTCATTTTTTTTTTTTTGCTGACTCTGGAAATGTGATGAAGCTCGGCCTCTGTGAGGAGCACAATACACATCTGCATTTCGCTGATCGGGAATTCTTGTCAATACGTCTTTTCTGCTGATGTTGACAGCTCCAGATCTGTCAGATATTAAAGCGTGACTCCAAATAAAACTGATTTTGTTAGTTTCTCCATGGGGAGGACACGGTCTGAATCCTGTGCCAGGTTTGTGCAATTGACATTGTCCTTGTTTTCCCTTGTTAGAGGGATCATCTAAGTTGGGCTGTATTTTTTCCACTACAGTGTTTTGGGGCCAAAAGTACGAGATGGTGAAATAATTCTGGACTGAATTTTCAAGGTTCCCTATCACCCCCTAGAGCATGGGTGTCAAACTCAAATACAAATTGGGGTGAAATTGAACGCTGGGACCAAGTCATGGTCCAACCTCAATGTCCTGTGGCCACCTCCCTCCCCTAAACAATTCTCAGGTGTCTAGTGGCCTCCCTCCCTCCGCTATACAGTTCCCTGGTGTCTAGTGGACTTCCTCCTTCTTTTATCCATTTCCCTGGTGTCTAGTGGGAGGCAGGGCTTCTTGTTAACATAGTAGTGGCCACACTAGTGAAGTAACGCAGTCACACTAAAAACACATCGCGCAGCCCTTACAAGGATCATGCGTAAGAGAAGAGCGCACACTACACTGCCAGGACCGCACTTAGCGTGCACGCTCTAGTATTATCCCGCTCTGCTTGAGCGTGGTACATTTAATAAAATCAGCCCCATAATGAGAAGATTAGATTCTTAGGAGAAATACTGCAGCTAAAGCAAATACAATTTTAGGATGCATTAAGAGGGAAATAAAAACTCGGGATGCATAATATTACCCCTGTTTAACTCTCTAGTAAGGCCATATATGGAATACGGAATTCAGTTCTGGGCACCACATTACAGGAGGGATATTACAGTCTTAGAACAGGTGCAGAGAAAAGCAACAAAATCAATTGG
The DNA here is from genome assembly GCF_040937935.1 of Hyperolius riggenbachi. Classification (NCBI taxonomy): domain Eukaryota; kingdom Metazoa; phylum Chordata; class Amphibia; order Anura; family Hyperoliidae; genus Hyperolius; species Hyperolius riggenbachi. The sequence continues at coordinate 458,501,096 of NC_090649.1, read as the reverse complement.
AAGGATGGACGGTCTCACTTACCAAAAAAGGTAAGATAAACTGGGTCTATTTAGTCTGGAGAAAAGACACCTTAGAGGGGATCTAACTACTGTATAAATACATCAGATGTGTAACGATCGGTGTAACACAGAGAGGGTCTGATTACCGGTGATCTGCAGTATCACCGAGAATACAGATATATACCCGATTATTGATGATCTGCAGTATCACCGATAATCAGATACAGGGCCGGCCTTTGACCTGAGCGACCTGTGCGATCGCTCAGGGCGCCGGCTTCCAGGGGGCGCTCCTGCCGCCTGGCCGCATGTAGCTGGCTGTGTCCGTCTCGCTCCGCCCCCCCCCCCCTTCCCCCCGTGCGGCCACCGTGATGGAGGGGGGAGCCGCGGGGAGAGCAGCCCGTCCTCTCCCTCCCTCCTCTCCGGGCGCTCTCCGTGCTCCCCCCTGCAGAGTGCAGACTGCAGCCAGCAGTGAGAACAACTCACCTCCCTGGTTCCGATCGCCGGCGCCTCTCACTTGCCGCTGGTCTCCTCTTGTACATTGTCACTGATGCACAATAAACTTCCTGCTTAACAGGAAGTTTACTGTGTATCAGTGTCAATGTACAAGAGGAGACCAGCGGCAAGTGATACACCGTGAGAGGCGCCGGCGATCGGAACCAGGGAGGTGAGTTGTTCTCTCTGCAGTCTGCAGCAGCATCGGAGGGGGAAGCACGGAGGGTGGCCCGGAGAGGAAGGGAGGGAGAGGTCGGGCTGCCCTCCCCGCGGCTCCCCCTCCAGTATGAGGGGAGGGGAGCACCTACCTACCTACCTAATCTGTACTGGGGGGGCACCTACCTATCTAGCCTGTACTGGGGGGGCAGCTACCTATCTAATCTATACTGGGGGGCAGGCAGCTACCTATCTAATCTATACTGGGGGCACCTACCTATCTAACCTATACTGGGGGGGGCAGCTACCTATCTAATCTATACTGGGGGCACCTACCTATCTAACCTATACGGGGGGGGGGGGGCAGCTACCTATCTAATCTATACTGGGGGCACCTACCTATCTAACCTATACTGGGGGGGGGGGCAGCTACCTATCTAATCTATACTGGGGGCACCTACCTATCTAACCTATACTGGGGGCACCTACCTATCTAACCTATACTGGAGGGGCAGCTACCTATCTAACTTATACTGGGGGCAGCTACCTATCTAACCTATACTGGGGGCACCTACCTATCTAATCTATACTGGGGGCAGCTACCTATCTAACCTATGCTGGGGGCATCTACTTATCTAATCTATACTGGGGGCAGCTACCTATCTAACCTATACTGGGGGCAGCTACCTATCTAACCTATACTGGGGGCAGCTACCTATCTAACCTATACTGGGGGCAGCTACCTATCTATACTATACTGAGGGAACCTACCTATCTAACCTATACTGGGGGGGGGGGGCAGCTACCTATCTAACCTATACTGGGGGGGGGCAGCTACCTATCTAATCTATACTGGGGGGGGGGCAGCTACCTATCTAATCTATACTGGGGCAGCAGCTACCTATCTAATCTATACTGGGGGCAGCAGCTACCTATCTAATCTATACTGGGGGCAGCAGCTACCTATCTAATCTATACTGGGGGCAGCAGCTACCTATCTAAGCTATACTGGGGGCAGCTACCTATCTAACCTATACTGGGGGGGGGGCAGCTACCTATCTAATCTATACTGGGGGCAGCTACCTATCTAACCTTTACTGTAGGCAGATCCCCCCTTTAGTGTATATAGGCTTAGGCTACTAGTCTTACAGTCGCAGATCCCCTTTTAGTGTATTTAGGCAGCAGATCCCCCCCCCCCCCATTAGTGTATGTGTGTGGTGCGCTCACACGCGAAGAGGATGAATTTGGGGGGGGGGGGGGGGCACCAAAATCTGGTTCTGCTCAGGGCGCTGTGAAACCTAAGGCCGGCCCTGATCAGATATATCTCTAACCTCTGGACACCTGGGTAATAAGAGTTTTTGGTGCAACAGAAATACTTTGAGGACTGCACCTGAGGAGCAGGTGCACAGCAGTAAGGAGTACTGAACAGTAACACGTTCCTTCCGCAAGCCTGAGACTCTCCCGAGGTAGGGGTCAGGCTAGGAGGAGGAAGGACAGAGTGTGAGTGACACCCAGGAAGGGTGTCACCCACAGGTCTGTGAGCTATCTCTTGACTGAGGAGATAGCTCTCGAGGTCGGGCAAGCCGGGTCGGCAACAGACAGACAGATCAGGGACAGAGACAGGAGACAGATGCGGAATCCTAAGACAAGCAGAGTTCGGCAACAGAGTATTAGATATAGCGAAGTACCTAATCAGATATAAGAAGAGTAGTCAGGAAAGCAGAAGGTCATAACAAATAATCAACAATGCCTAGTCTGAGGTGTGAGGTCCCTGGTCATCAACACCTAGGAACTGGTCTAAATAATAACACAGATAATATACAGTTTTCCCTAGACTGAGGTGTGAGGTCCTTGATCATCAACACCCAGGAACTCGTCTTGATAATAACACAGATAATATCACAGATACTGACAAGGTCTGAGTGCTACCACGCAGTGATCGCAACGCCAGACACCAGAGAAATGACCAGCACCCAGTATATATACACAAGCGCTCTCCAGCGCCTCCCCTAAGTGCTGGACCAATGAAACCTGATAGAATTGTCAGCTGACAGCTGACACCCTTCTGACTGCCATAAAGGCTCTGCCTCTCAGCGAGCGCGCGCGTCCTTCTGAACCTGTGTGGACTATCAGTCCCAGCCACACCAGACATGTGTTGTAATGCATCTGTTGGTTTGAACGCGGGGCCAGCCGCACCGCTGTCAGAGCATGCAGCGGTTTCCCCGCGTTCAGCCATACTGCTAGTGGTAAGCCCATGCGTGCAAACCGCCGCGTCGGACGCGGAATCCGCCGCCTTGTTCACTGGGCAATGCGGCGGTTTCTCCGCGCTCCGTCAGGCTAGTGGATGCAGGCCCATGCGCGCAAGCTGCCATGTTGAACGCGGAATCAGCCGCCTTACTCTGAGTACTCACGGCGGCTTTTCCGCGTTTTCTCACAGTACCCCCCCCACAGGAGTGGACTCCGGACAGCTCCTACCCGGTTTCTCAGGATATAAAGCGTAGAACTCCCTCCTTAATTTATCCGCATGCATGCGACACTCAGGTACCCATGTTCTCTCCTCAATACCATACCCTTTCCAGTGAACTAGATACTGCACTGAGTTCTGTACAACACGTGAGTCCAAAAACTTTTCTACTTCGTACTCAGGTTGGTCATCTACCATCACAGGAGGAGGAGGAGTGGAACCTACATGAACTGCTGGCTTAAGCAGGGACACATGAAAGTTTCTTACACCACGCATGCTGGCTGGGAGATCAATGGCATAAGTAACATTGTTGATCTTCCTGGTCACTGGAAAAGGGCCCACAAATCTGGGTCCTAACTTGGGCGAGGGCTGTTTCAGGGTCAAATGACATGTGGACACCCAGACCAAGTCTCCTGGCCGGAACTTCCACTCTAAGGAGCGTTTCTTGTCAGCTTGACCTTTCTGATTTTGAAAAGCCTTCTCCAAATTATTTTTTACGATCCCCCAAATGTTCTTAAATGACTTTTGCCAAGCCTCCAAAGCTGGAAATGGAGTGGAAGCGACTGGCAGTGGGGAGAACTTAGGCAACTTTCCAGTTACCACCTGAAACGGAGAAAATCCAGAGGAAGAGCTTTTCAAATTATTGTGCGCAAATTCTGCAAACGGCAAGAACTTGACCCAATCATTTTGCGCATCCGTAACATAACACCTTAGAAACTGTTCCAATGACTGATTAATTCTCTCAGTCTGACCATTGGTCTGTGGGTGGTAGCCCGACGAAAATGACAGTTCCATGCCCATTTGATGACAAAATGCCCTCCAAAATTTGGAAACAAATTGGACTCCCCGATCTGACACAACGTTTTCCGGAATGCCATGTAGCCGGAAAATGTGGATGATGAAAAGATTGGCCAACTCCTGGGCCGAGGGGAGTCCTTTAAGGGGCACAAAATGGGCCATTTTACTGAAACGGTCGACTACCACCCAAATGACCGACATGCCCTCAGACCTCGGAAGCTCACCCACAAAATCCATGGACAAATGGGTCCATGGTTAACTCGGGGTGGGCAAAGGCTGCAACGTTCCCACAGGTGCCAGACGGGAGGGTTTGCTTTTTGCACATATTGCACACTCTCTAACATACTCCTTGCAGTCAGTTGCCAATGAAGGCCACCAAGCACACCTAGCAACAAGGTCCTGTGTTCTGGTGGCCCCAGGATGTCCAGCATTTTTGTGGGAGTGGAACATCTGCAATATCTGGAGACGAAATGGCAGTGGTACAAACATCACCCCTTCAGGCTTTCCTTCAGGGACATCCTGCTGGAAGGGACGTAAAGTCTCCATCCAGTTTTTCCAGGTCTCTGTGGCTGCCAACACTACTCTCTGTGGGATAATAGTCTCTGGGTCTGAGGGCTGTGCTGTCTCTGGCTCAAAGCATCTGGACAGAGCATCCGCTTTAATGTTTTTACTACCCGGAGTGTACGTAATTACAAATCTGAATCTCGAGAAAAACAGTGACCACCGAGCCTGACGGGGACTCAATCTCTTAGCCCCCTCAATGTATTCCAAATTTTTGTGATCAGTGTAAACGGTAATCGTATGTTCTGCTCCTTCTAGCCAATGACGCCATTCTTCAAAGGCCAATTTAATGGCTAGGAGCTCCCTGTTGCCTATATCGTAGTTTTTCTCTGCTGGTGAAAACCTACAAGAGAAATAGGCACACGGGTGTAATCTTCCCTGCAACCCAGAACATTGAGACAGCACAGCCCCTACCCCGACCTCCGAGGCGTCCACCTCCACAATAAAGGGATAGGAGGTGTCGACGTGTCTCAAAATGGGTGCAGAGCAAAACAATTCTTTCAAAGTGGAGAAAGCAGCCAGAGCTTCAGGTGACCAGTGGTTGGTATCTGCCCCTTTCTTTGTAAGACTGGTGAGGGGTGCTATGACTGTGGAGTACCCCTTTATAAACCTTCTATAGTAATTAGCGAATCTTAAAAATCTCTGGAGAGATTTTAGTCCCACTGGCTGAGGCCATTCCAGGACAGCAGAGACTTTGGCAGGATTCATAGAAAGGCCCGAGGTGGAAATTATGTACCCCAGAAAAGTGACAGATGTTACCTCAAAAATGCATTTCTCCAATTTAGCATAAAGCATGTTCTGTCTAGTGTTGGGCGAACAGTGTTCGCCACTGTTCGGGTTCTGCAGAACATCACCCTGTTCGGGTGATGTTCGGGTTCGGCCAAACACCTGATGGTGTTCGGCCAAACTGTTCGGCCATATGGCCGAACTAAGAGCGCATGGCCGAACGTTACCCGAACGTTCGGCTAGCGCTGTGATTGGCCGAACGGGTCACGTGTAGTGTTGGGCGAACATCTAGATGTTCGGGTTCGGGCCGAACATGGCCGAACTCCGAACAAAATGGAAGTCAATGGGGACCCGAACTTTCGTGCTTTGTAAAGCCTCCTTATATGCTACATACCCCAAATTTACAGGGTATGTGCACCTTGGGAGTGGGTACAAGAGGAAAAATTTGTTTAGCAAAAAGAGCTTATAGTTTTTGAGAAAATCGATTTTAAAGTTTCAAAGGGAAAACTGTCTTTTAAATGCGGGAAATGTCTGTTTTCTTTGCACAGGTAACATGCTTTTTGTCGGCATGCAGTCATAAATGTAATACATATAAGAGGTTCCAGGAAAAGGGACCGGTAACGCTAACCCAGCAGCAGCACACGTGATGGAACAGGAGGAGGGTGGCGCAGGAGGAGAAGGCCACGCTTTGAGACACAACAACCCAGGCCTTGCATGAGGACAAGAAGCGTGCGGATAGCAATTTGCATTTTGTCGCCATGCAGTCATAAATGTAATACAGATGAGAGGTTCAATAAACAGGGACCGGAAACGCTAACCCATCACAGATGTTCATTGTTCATGTTACTTGGTTGGGGTCCGGGAGTGTTGCGTAGTCGTTTCCAATCCAGGATTGATTCATTTTAATTTGAGTCAGACGGTCTGCATTTTCTGTGGAGAGGCGGATACGCCGCCGATCTGTGACGATGCCTCCGGCAGCACTGAAACAGCGTTCCGACATAACGCTGGCTGCCGGGCAAGCCAGCACCTCTATTGCGTACATTGCCAGTTTGTGCCAGGTGTCTAGCTTCGATACCCAATAGTTGAAGGGTGCAGATGGATTGTTCAACACAGCTACGCCATCTGACATGTAGTCCTTGACCATCTTCTCCAGGCGATCGGTGTTGGAGGTGGATCTGCACGCTTGCTGTTCTGTGTGCTGCTGCATGGGTGTCAGAAAATTTTCCCACTCCAAGGACACTGCCGATACCATTCCCTTTTGGGCACTAGCTGCGGCTTGTGTTGTTTGCTGCCCTCCTGGTCGTCCTGGGTTTGCGGAAGTCAGTCTGTCGGCGTACAACTGGCTAGAGGAGGGAGAGGATGTCAATCTCCTCTCTAAAGTCTCCACAAGGGCCTGCTGGTATTCTTCCATTTTGACCTGTCTGGCTCTTTCTTTAAGCAGTTTTGGAACATTGTGTTTGTACCGTGGATCCAGAAGGGTATAAACCCAGTAATTGGTGTTGTCCAGAATGCGCACAATGCGTGGGTCGCGTTCAATGCAGTCCTAGGCCGAAGAGGTCATAGCCTAGGGTCACAAAACCTGTTTATTTGGGCAATTTCAATGGTGGCGAGTCTGACGTACATAAATCGCAGCAATGGCCGTTAGCAACGTCTGAATCTCACGAAATGTCTCATGCAGGTAGAAGACATATTGTTAGACTTGGGCTCCAAAGATGGGTTCCCTACATCTCTGCAAACCAGAGTTACAGGGCTCCAAATTTGGTAAAATCACCCATAGGCTTTCATTGGGCCTCCTATTTACAGTTCCAAAATCTCACATCTTTTCAAAGGGCAATTACTCAGCAGTGGCAAATTTTCTAGCATTGTAGGGACCCTTAGGGGGAACATGACTGGTGAGTTTCGGGCCCCTAGGCCAAAGAGGTCATAGCCTAGGGTCACAAAAACCTGTTTATTTGGGCTATTTCAATGGTAGTGATGGTGACGTACATAAATCGCAGCAATGGCCGTTAGCAAAGTCTGAATCTCACGAAATGTCTCATGCAGGTAGAAGACATATTGTTAGACTTGGATTCCAAAGATGGGGTCCCTACATCTCTGCAAACCAGAGTTACAGGGGTCCAAAATTGGTAAAATCCCCCATAGGATTTCATTGCCTTCCTATTTCACTTTCCAAAATCTCACATCTTTTCAAAGGGCAATGGCTCAGCAGTACCAAATTTTCTAGCATTGTAGGGACCCTTAGGGGGAACATGACTGGTGAGTTTCGGGCCCCTAGGCCGAAGAGGTCATAGCCTAGGGTCACAAAAACCTGTTTATTTGGGCTATTTCAATGGTAGTGATGGTGGCGTACATAAATCGCAGCAATGGCCGTTAGCAACGTCTGAATCTCACGAAATGTCTCATGCAGGTAGAAGACATATTGTTAGACTTGGATTCCAAAGATGGGGTCCCTACATCTTTGCAAACCAGAGTTACAGGGGTCCAAAATTGGTAAAATCCCCCATAGGATTTCATTGCCTCCCTATTTCACTTTCCAAAATCTCACATCTTTTCAAAGGGCAATGGCTCAGCAGTACCAAATTTTCTAGCATTGTAGGGACCCTTAGGGGGAACATGACTGGTGAGTTTCGGGCCCCTAGGCCGAAGAGGTCATAGCCTAGGGTCACAAAAACCTGTTTATTTGGGCTATTTCAATGGTAGTGATGGTGACGTACATAAATCGCAGCAATGGCCGTTAGCAACGTCTGAATCTCACGAAATGTCTCATGCAGGTAGAAGACATATTGTTAGACTTGGATTCCAAAGATGGGGTCCCTACATCTCTGCAAACCAGAGTTACAGGGGTCCAAAATTGGTAAAATCCCCCATAGGATTTCATTGCCTCCCTATTTCACTTTCCAAAATCTCACATCTTTTCAAAGGGCAATGGCTCAGCAGTACCAAATTTTCTAGCATTGTAGGGACCCTTAGGGGGATCATGACTGGTGAGTTTGCCACTGCTGAGCCATTGCCCTTTGAAATGGTGTGAGATTTTGGAACGGTAAATAGGAGGCCCAATGAAAGCCTATAGGGGATTTTACCAATTTTGGACCCCTGTAACTCTGGTTTGCAGAGATGTAGGGACCCCATCTTTGGAATCCAAGTCTAACAATATGTCTTCTACCTGCATGAGACATTTCGTGAGATTCAGACGTTGCTAACGGCCATGGCTGAGATTTATGTACGCCACCATCACTACCATTGAAATAGCCCAAATAAACAAGTTTTTGTGACCCTAGGCTATGACCTCTTCGGCCTAGGGGCCCGAAACTCACCAGTCATGTTCCCCCTAAGGGTCCCTACAATGCTAGAAAATTTGGTACTGCTGAGCCATTGCCCTTTGAAAAGATGTGAGATTTTGGAAAGTGAAATAGGGAGGCAATGAAATCCTATGGGGGATTTTACCAATTTTGGACCCCTGTAACTCTGGTTTGCAGAGATGTAGGGACCCCATCTTAGGAATCCAAGTCTAACAATATGTCTTCTACCTGCATAAGACATTTCGTGAGATTCAGACTTTGCTAACGGCCATTGCTGCGATTTATGTACGTCACCATCACTACCATTGAAATAGCCCAAATAAACAGGTTTTTGTGACCCTAGGCTATGACCTCTTTGGCCTAGGGGCCCGAAACTCACCAGTCATGTTCCCCCTAAGGGTCCCTACAATGCTAGAAAATTTGCTACTGCTGAGTAATTGCCCTTTGAAAAGATGTGAGATTTTGGAACTGTAAATAGGAGGCCCAATGAAAGCCTATGGGTGATTTTACCAAATTTGGAGCCCTGTAACTCTGGTTTGCAGAGATGTAGGGAACCCATCTTTGGAGCCCAAGTCTAACAATATGTCTTCTACCTGCATGAGACATTTCGTGAGATTCAGACGTTGCTAACGGCCATTGCTGCGATTTATGTACGTCAGACTCGCCACCATTGAAATTGCCTAAATAAACAGGTTTTGTGACCCTAGGCTATGACCTCTTCGGCCTAGGACTGCATTGAACGCGACCCACGCATTGTGCGCATTCTGGACAACACCAATTACTGGGTTTATACCCTTCTGGATCCACGGTACAAACACAATGTTCCAAAACTGCTTGAAGAAAGAGCCAGACAGGTCAAAATGGAAGAATACCAGCAGGCCCTTGTGGAGACTTTAGAGAGGAGCTTGACATCCTCCCCCTCCTCTAGCCAGTTGTACGCCGACAGACTGACTTCCGCAAACCCAGGACGACCAGGAGGGCAGCAAACAACACAAGCCGCAGCTAGTGCCCAAAAGGGAATGGTATCGGCAGTGTCCTTGGAGTGGGAAAATTTTCTGACACCCATGCAGCAGCACACAGAACAGCAAGCGTGCAGATCCACCTCCAACACCGATCGCCTGGAGAAGATGGTCAAGGACTACATGTCAGATGGCGTAGCTGTGTTGAACAATCCATCTGCACCCTTCAACTATTGGGTATCGAAGCTAGACACCTGGCACAAACTGGCAATGTATGCAATAGAGGTGCTGGCTTGCCCGGCAGCCAGCGTTATGTCGGAACGCTGTTTCAGTGCTGCCGGAGGCATCGTCACAGATCGGCGGCGTATCCGCCTCTCCACAGAAAATGCAGACCGTCTGACTCAAATTAAAATGAATCAATCCTGGATTGGAAACGACTACGCAACACTCCCGGACCCCAACCAAGTAACATGAACAATGAACATCTGTGATGGGTTAGCGTTTCCGGTCCCTGTTTATTGAACCTCTCATCTGTATTACATTTATGACTGCATGGCGACGAAATGCAAATTGCTATCCGCACGCTTCTTGTCCTCATGCAAGGCCTGGGTTGTTGTGTCTCAAAGCGTGGCCTTCTCCTCCTGCGCCACCCTCCTCCTGTTCCATCACGTGTGCTGCTGCTGGGTTAGCGTTACCGGTCCCTTTTCCTGGAACCTCTTATATGTATTACATTTATGACTGCATGCCGACAAAAAGCATGTTACCTGTGCAAAGAAAACAGACATTTCCCGCATTTAAAAGACAGTTTTCCCTTTGAAACTTTAAAATCGATTTTCTCAAAAACTATAAGCTCTTTTTGCTAAAAATTTTTTTCCTCTTGTACCCACTCCCAAGGTGCACATACCCTGTAAATTTGGGGTATGTAGCATGTAAGGAGGCTTTACAAAGCACAAAAGTTCGGGTCCCTATTGACTTCCATTATGTTCAGAGTTCGGGTCGAACACCCGAACATCGCGGCCATGTTCGGCCTGTTCGGCCCGAACCCGAACATCTAGATGTTCGCCCAACACTAGTTCTGTCTTAACTTGTGCAGCACAAATTTGACATGAGCCCTGTGCTCAGAAAGGTTATCTGAGAAGATTAGTATATCATCCAGATATACTAGAACAAATTTACCCAACACCTCCCTGAATACTTCATTAATGAGTTCCTGAAAGACGGCCGGGGCGTTACACAACCCGAAGGGCATCACCAGGTACTCGTAATGCCCAGCGGGTGTGTTAAAGGCCATCTTTCACTCATCGCCCTCTCTGATCCGCACCAGGTTGTATGCACCCCGCAAATCCAATTTCGAGAAAATCTTAGCATTGGTGACCTGAGTGAATAAATCGTCTATCAAAGGCAATGGATAGCGATTTTTTACTGTGATTTTATTCAGGCCCCGGTAATCAATGCATGGCCGAAGGCCTCCGTCTTTTTTCTTTACAAAAAAAAAACCCTGCTCCGGCAGGCGACCGGGAAGGGCGAATGAAACCCTTAGCTAAGTTTTCACGGATGTACTCTCGCATGGCCACTTTTTCTGGCCCAGACAAATTGTAGAGATGACCTCTAGGGGGCATACAACCAGATCGGAGATCAATGGGGCAATTGAAAGGGCGATGTGGAGGTAGTTTCTCTGCAGCTTTGGGACAAAACACATCTGAAAATTCAGAATATTGTTCCGGTACTCCCTCCACATGAATCCTGGTCTGACCCAAGGTTACCCTCACTAAACAATGATGAAAGCAATGGGCTGACCAGCTTGTTAGCTGACCAGTGGCCCAATTAATCTGAGGGGAGTGAAGGTGTAACCAAGGCATGCCAAGGATGATAGTGGAGGTTGTCATGTGTAACACAAAAAAAAGCAACTTCTCCCTATGCAGCACCCCTATAGTGACTCCCACCTCTGGTGTCTGAGACAGAGGGCGGTTATGTTGCAGGGGGGAATCATCCACTGCCGTAACTTGGATAGGTGGTGTTACCGGGGTGAGCGGAATACCCAATTTCTTTGCAAATTCGTAATCCATAAAATTAGCCGCTGAGCCCGAATCAACGAAGGCCTCAGTGACTTCAGATTTATCTTCCCATGTAATCGTACAAGGAAGAAGCAACCTTTTATCATCTAGGGGTAAAAGTTGTACGCCTAGGGTATTACCCCCAACTACTCTTAGGCAGCAGCGTTTCCAGATTTCTTAGGGCAATTCTGTACTCTATGACCCCCCTCTGCACAATAAAGACATAACTGCTCTGAAATCCTGCGTCTCCGCTCCACTTGAGACAACTTTGACCTACCAATCTGCATTGGTTCGGGTGGAGGTGAAACGGGAGGAGGTGGAGTCACAGGAGGCGCAGCGTAGGACACCATCCTTACATGGTTTCTACCCCGGGTCTGTCTCTGATAGCGTAGCCTACGGTCGATCCTGATGGCCGATGAAATGGCCTCATCAATGGTCTTAGGTTCAGGCTGACTTAACATAAGATCAGAGACCTCATCTGATAACCCTGATAAGAAACAGGGCAATGGTGCCCCACCTGGCTGATACTGACCACCTTCTGAATTCCACAGCATACTCCTCGACCGGACTCTTGCCTTGACGTAACAACTTGAGCTTCCGCTCAGAAGTCGAGGCAATGTCTGGATCGTCGTAAATTATTGTCATGGCTTTAAAAAATTCATCTACAGAGGTTAGGGCTAAGTCTCCAGCGGGTAGACTGTACGCCCAGGTCTGAGAATCGCCTGATAACAAAGTCTTAATAAATGTGACCCTTTGGGCCATAGTTCCTGAAGATCTAGGTCTCAACTCAAAGTATGATAACACTCTACTCCTAAAATTTCGGAAATCAGATCTGTGACCAGAACATTTTTCAGGTACAGGCATGCGTATGTCTGTGCTAGGAGGAGATCGCACTTCATCCACAGCCGTCTGGAGGGTTTGTAAAGACCCGGACAAAGCGTCAATTAACGCCCGGTGATTACCCAGCACTTGGTTGATGGTATCCACCGAAGTGGTAAGTGCGCCCAGACGGTCAGTGTGTGCGTCCATTTGCATTTTTTGGTCTGGCGTTCTGTAACTATCGGTGTAACACAGAGAGGGTCTGATTACCGGTGATCTGCAGTATCACCGAGAATACAGATATATACCCGATTATTGATGATCTGCAGTATCACCGATAATCAGATATATCTCTAACCTCTGGACACCTGGGTAATAAGATACTTTGAGGACTGCACCTGTGGAGCAGGTGCACAGCAGTAAGGAGTACTGCACAGTAACACGTTCCTTCCGCAAGCCTGAGACTCTCCCGAGGGAGGGGTCAGGCTAGGAGTAGGAAGGACAGAGTGTGAGTGACACCAAGGAAGGGTGTCACCCACAGGTCTGTGAGCTATCTCTTGACTGAGGAGATAGCTCTCGAGGTCGGGCAAACCGGGTCGGCAACAGACAGACAGATCAGGGACAGAGACAGGAGACAGATGCGGAATCCTAAGACAAGCAGAGTTCGGCAACAGAGTATCAGATATAGCGAAGTACCTAATCAGAGATCAGAAGAGTAGTCAGGAAAGCAGAAGGTCATAACAAATATTCAACAATGCCTAGTCTGAGGTGTGAGGTCCCTGGTCATCAACACCTAGGAACTGGTCTGAGTATAACTAGATGGTAAAGCTAATTCCTAGTCTGAGGTGTGAGGTCCCTGGTCAACAACACCTAGGAACTGGTCTAGATAATAACACAGATAATATACAGTTTTCCCTAGACTGAGGTGTGAGGTCCTTGATCATCAACACCCAGGAACTGGTCTAGATAATAACACAGATAATATCACAGATACTGACAAGGTCTGAGTGCTACCACGTAGTGATCGCAACGCCAGACACCAGAGAAATGACCAGCACCCAGTAAATATACACAAGCGCTCTCCAGCGCCTCCCCTAAGTGCTGGACCAATGAAACCTGATAGAATTGTCAGCTGATTGGCTAGATCAGCTGACACCCTTCTGACTGCCATAAAGGCTCTGCCTCGCAGCACGCGCGCGTCCTTCTGAACCTGTGTGGACTATCAGTCCCAGCCACACCAGACATGTGTTGTAATGCATCTGTTGGTTTGAACGCGGGGCCAGCCGCACCGCTGTCAGAGCATGCGGCGGTTTCCCCGCGTTCAGCCATACTGCTAGTGGTAAGCCCATGCGTGCAAATCGCCTCGTCGGACGCGGAATCCGCCGCCTTGTTCACTGCGCATGTGGCGGTTTCTCCGCGCTCCGTCAGACTAGTGGATGCAGGCCCATGCGCGCAAGCTGCCATGTTGAACGCGGAATCAGCCGCCTTACTCTGAGTACTCGCGGCGGCTTTTCCGCGTTTTCTCACAAGATGGCAATACAGAAGCTTGGCAGATTCGATTTTTTTGTCTCGATACTTGTGCAAAGGACTAGGGGACATGATCTGCGCATGGAGGAAAAGGACAAAATGTTTTTTTTTGCCATTTATTTAGAAAAGGGTTCTTTACCGTAGGGGCAATTAAAATGGGGAATATAATACCACAAAGTAGTTATGGCAAATTCTAAATATGCATTTAAGAGGCTTTCCTTGCATTGAAAGATATCTATGGTTATAATTACTAGATAATTCCCGGCAGTGTTGATCCAAGGATTTTATTTGATTGTAAACTGGAGATTTTTTTTCCTTTTGAGTGCTAATTGGTCCATGTAAACCATGTAAAGGTTTATCGCCTTTCTCTGGATCAACTGATATATCTGAAGGTGCAAGCCAGTGTTGTTCCTTTTTTTGGTTCAACTCGATGGACGTTTGTCTTTTTTTCAACCCAACTAATTATGTAACTATGTAAATTGATGCTTGGGAAAATTGAGGGAGGGCATAAGAAGAAGAGGACGGCAAAGGCCAAGATGGATAGACAGCATGTATGAAGCTATGAACATGCTGAAAGAAGCAGAGATTGACGGTCGACTCTGAGTCATCTAATCAAATTAGGTGGAGGACAGGGGTAGATGGGCATGGCAAGTGGGATTTTATTGACAGGTCACTCCCAGCTGTGTGACATACTGACATTTAAGTAGGATGAAACTCCATATTAACTGGAAAAAAAATAAAAAAAATCATCCAATAAGAAATTACTTATTTAGCTTACCTATCCTGTTGTTTTTAGTATTCACTGTCAGATTTAACCACCCTGGCGTTCTGATAAGATCGCCAGGGAGGCTGCGGGAGGGTTTTTTTTTAATAAAAAAACTTTCAGTTGGCTGCATGAAAGCCCACTAGAGGGCGCTCCGGAGGCGTTCTTCCGATCGCCTCCGGCGCCCAGAATAAACAAGGAAGGCCGCAATGAGCGGCCTTCCTTGTTTTGCTTAGATCGTCGCCATAGCGACGAGCGGAGTGACGTCATGGACGTCAGCCGACGTCCTGACGTCAGCCGCCTCCGATCCAGCCCTTAGCGCTGGCCGGAACTTTTTGTTCCGGCTACGCTGGGCTCAGGCAGCTGGGGGGACCCTCTTTCGCCGCTGCTCGCAGCGGATCGCCGCAGAGCGGCGGCGATCAGGCAGCACACGCGGCTGGCAAAGTGCCGGCTGCGTGTGCTGCTCTTTATTTGAAGACAATCGGCCCAGCAGGGCCTGAGCGGCAGCCTCCGGCGGTGATGGACGAGCTGAGCTCGTCCATACCGCCAGGCTGGTTAAGAGAGATGTGATATGAAAAAAAGAAAATAATATTTCTGCTGGTTTCCATCTTTACTGTTTCTCTGTGATGCCAACAGTGACATCACTTCTTAACCCAGCTTACTGTTAATTTACTGCTATTTTACAAAATACTGTATCACCTTGATAACAGGCTTACATTACATCACTTACACAGTGATATCTTCAAGGGGAAGACAAGGCAAAGAACATTTAGATTGCGCTTTTCTCCTGGCAGACTCAAAGCACCAGAGCTGCAGCCACTAGGGCGTGCTCTATAGGCAGTAACAGTGTTAGGCTGTAGACACACTATCAGGGCTTTCTTGGTGTTTTTTTTTTTTTAAAAACGCTCCCATTGATTTGTATTAAAATTGCTGTAAAATTGCTGTGATCGCAATTTTATCACGATTTTAATACAAGTCAATGGGAAAGTTTTTTTAAAAAATGCGCAGAAACCACTGGTGGTTAGATAAGGTCTCAGAAAGCACTCATAGTCATGTCACATGGTCATATCTGGGTCACATACCGGCTGGGTTTGAAAAAAGAAAAAAAAAAAAAAAAAGAAAGAAAGCACTCATAGTGTGTGTACAGCCTTAGGGAGTCTTGTCCAAGGCCTCCTCACTGAATAGGTGCTGGCCTACTGAACATGAAGAGCCAAATTTCAAACCCTGATCTCCTGTGTCAGAGGCAAAGCCCTTAACCAGCAAACAGGTTGTTTCTTGGTTTCATTTCAGTTGCAAACTGAATAGGAACACTGCCAATGTTTTGCTGTTCTTTAGAAGATCTGTAGACCATTTGTGGCTAGCAGCCCCAGGTTTAAATTATGTTTTAATTGTTAGCTAGGGGTTAGGTTTCTTCCGTGAGGGCACCTCAACGTCGTGGAAGAGTTTAGTACTGAACAATCTGCGCACAAACTGTTTCTGGAAGCTATCATCCTATATTTGCTGCATTTGTTTTGAATGCAAGTTGTGTAATCTGACCGTGTTTTGGGCTCTGCACATCTATGCAGCTGGCCAATTCGGGTGCAGCTTCCATTTGGAAATGCTGCCAATTTCCTTCTGTTGTACAAGAGCCCTTAACCAGTACACTGAATAGTGAGGGGAAGGGAGGGGGGATTAAATTGCCTTCTGGTCATAGTGCCCTTATCTTATCTGAAATGGGAAGTTTCTGTTATTTGCATTTTGAGATGAGCGTGTTACTGTAGATAAAAAAATAAAGAAAGAAAAATCCTGTTGGCTCTGCACAGTTCACAAAGGTACATAAACCAGCTAAAAAAAATAGGGGACATATAAGGACCTATTTTAGGACAAAAAAGGGTTAACATATACATATATTTGGGGCACCAACTGTTTTTAGGCACCTTTTTATTTTTGGATGTTACAGCCCCCTTTAAAAAGTGTGCACTGGTCTGAATGTAGCTAGTGGCGGCATTTAACATCAAGGGAAATAACGAGTGACAAGATGATGACTGTACTTATGTTTATAAGTAGTTATTCTTAAAAGGAGAACCAGGGGAGGAAAGAGCTTGAGGAAAGACAGGTTTGCATCAATACTCTCAGACACCTTTCTGCCACGACGTCTTTGATCAAGTCTTCTGCCGGCGTTCCAATTTTAGCATTTTTTTCATTAACAGGAATGACGGGCAGCAATTACGTCTCCCGATTGCCAATGTCGTTCTAAAGTTTTGTTGGAAAATAACTACAGAAGGTGCTGGGGAAATTATTCATAAAAAAAACCGAGGGAGGCATCTGGAAGTGGTTTTAATGCACGCGGCGTGAACAGTGGTTTATGCTAGGCTGGCATCTTCGGATATTAAGTGCGCAGGCAGTAATGCAGAAAGAAAAATGCCAAATCGACACATTCCGTAATGTAACAAAATGGAGGCAGATGCATGCGGAACGCAAGGAGATGTTAATGATATTCAGCAAATACAATCTCTGGCAGAGTCTGCCGGCTTGTCAGTATCTGGAATTTCCATGAGATGACATTTATCAGAAAAATAACTTGTATAATTTGCTGTACCGTGTCAGTTCTGATGTAGCACACTTCGGTTCACGCTGTCGGAAGTATTGGAGGGAAAACTGAAGTGTGAGGAAAGAGGAAGGCACCGTGACTGACTCTCTAACGATTCTGCTTGCCTGGCTGTCATTCTGATCAGGATTGTCTTCGAGCATGGATCCCTGAGGACACATGCCCCGGATCTCCCAGCAAGTGTCCCTGTATTCTCACCTTGTGGAACACACAATGCTGGTTCAGTGGTAACTGGCATTACATTAGAAGTCCTTGATCAGGATTGTCTAGGCAGGATACCCAGGGGCACATACCCCTGATCTCCCAGCAAGTGCCCCACATTCTCACCTTATGAGGTCCCTGATCAAGATTGCCTTTGTCTTAATCAACTCAATTGAGCAAGCATGTGTATAGCAAAGTCACTGTACACATAGGCTATGGAAAAAGCTTTACCACTTAATGACAAGCAGACTTCTAAAAACGTCCTACTAGAGCCTCTTAACGGCTCCATGATGTTTTTATATGTCAAACAGTGCTGCTGTGTGCACGCGTGCGCTCCAACGCGTGCACGTGCGTTCCCGCGAGCGTGCACGTGAAATTAGTGGAAAAAAAATCCATAGAAAAAATACACCTTTATTTCCAAATAATATATTGTCACCATACTTTGTACTAGGGACATAATTAAAACCTTGTTATAACCAGGACAAATAGGCAGATAAAATGTGTGGGTTTTATGTACAGTAGCAGTGTTTATATTAAAACTATAGGGGATGAAATTGGAGAAATAGTGTATTTTTTCTTTCTTTCCTTACTTTTCCCTTTAAAATGCATAGAAAATAAAGTAATTACTGAAAACAAATATCAACCCCAAAAAGTCTAATTGGTGGTGAAAAACAAAAACAAAACAAAACAAGATATAGATCATTTCATTGTGATTAGTAGTGAATAAGCTATTGGCAAATGAAAGGGATGAGCACTGAAAGGTGAAAATCACTCTTGTCCATTGGGGTGAGGTGGTTAAACAACAGAGAAAAGTTGCCCAAAAATGTAAATAACTAAGCACAACACTCCTCTAGAATAAATTTCAAGGTACACATTTTTTAAGTAATTAACTGCTGACAAAAAATCTTAAAAACACATGAAACACTAATAAAACAATCTGGACACTGGGGAAATAGAGAATAGGAGCGGGAGGACACCAGGAGCCCAATCTGGTGTATTATTGCAGCTATGATGGGTAAGTATAAAAAAGTATTCAAATATACTCACAAAGCCGGGTTGCACAAAACGCAACCAGATTAAATCGCATGTGGGGAAGTACCGTCCCCACTCGGCCTTGTAGCTTCGCTTCGTTGGTCGCAGCTCCTTAAGAAAGAGACCCCCGCCTAGGTGGTGACCCCCAAATCAAAGGGGGTGAAATGCAATGGAAGAAGGTAGGAAGCGCCTTTGAGGTACTTGTGTGATGAATTGTATACTACTAGTTAATAGAACCACTATAGGGACATATATAACAAAAATTCAAAAGGTATGGAAGGATCCTACCTTTATAGAGTGTTCACTAAGGGTATCATAAACAAAATACTTTAATGAGGCACTTTTAAATTGACAACACGTTTCGCGGTAACAACCGCTTCATTAGGTCGAGTATCGTGCCCTCCTCCAAGTAGACACACAACGACTGTAGTAAAGACAGTCAATATATTTTATTTATGAACTCCAAATATGCAACGCGTTTCACAGGTTTGATTGAAATTATTACCGCGAAATGCGTTGTCAATTTAAAAGTGCCTCATTAAAGTATTTTGTTTATGATACCCTGAGTGAACACTCTATAAAGGTAGGATCCTTCCATACCTTTTGAATTTTTGTTATATATGTCCCTATAGTGGTTCTATTAACTAGTAGTATACAATTCATCACACAAGTACCCCAAGGGCGCCTCCTACCTTCTTCCACTAATAAAACAATGCTCCCTATTCTGATTATAATCAAACACACCGGTGCTGATACAAATTAGTCAAAAAATGCATTTAAGGATAATGAAGCTATCGAGGTGAGCTATCACCCGTGCAATAAGCAAACAAATACAATAAAAGCTGCATAAAGACATACATCATAATAGTCAGGTCTTAGTGCCAATCAAAAAGTTGTGCAAGAAAAAAGTTATATTTTAAGAAAACACATAACAGTGTAAAAAATGTTTTTACTGTGCAAATGTTCACAAAAAGTATATGAAAAATATGCCCAATAAAGGTAGGTAAAGCCTACAGTAATAGAAAGTGCTAGTGCAATAAATAGACAAATAATACAGTGAGGTAGTGGGGAGAAGAAATAGAGGCTCACCTGAATAGGATCAGCTGCAGGGAGGCAAGGGGACGCCTTACGCGCTCGCAGCACGGCTGCTTCAATGGAGGTTTTACTAATGTTTTATGTGTTTAAGATTTTTTGTCAGCAGTTAATTACTTAATAAATTTGTACCTTGAAATTTATTCTAGAGGGGCTTGATTCACAAAGCGGTGCTAACTGTTAGCACGCCTGTGAAAACCCCCTTAGCACGTCTAAACCAGCTTTTCGCATGCAAAACTTTATGCGCGTAAAACTTTACGCGCAAAGTGCCTATTGAAGCCTATGGGACTTAGCACGTGCATAGGACTTTGCGCGCGCAAAACTTTGCGCGCGATCTGATTGAGAAATCTGGTGCTAACCTACTTAGCACCCTGGTTAGCACGTCTAAAGACTTTAGACGTGCTAAGTAGGTTAGCACTGCTTTGTGAATCAAGCCCGAGGAGTGTTAAAGAGAATCTGTACTCTAAAATTCTTACAATAAAAAGCATACCATTCTATTCATTATGTTCTCCTGGGCCCCTTTGTGCTGTTTCTGCCACTCCTGGCTGCAATCCTGGCTTGTAATTGCCATTTTTATGCAGTGTTTACAAACAAAAGACATAGCAAGTGATACGCTGAGAGGAGCTCAGTGTGTGAGTCATACAGAGTGTGCAGGGGGCCTGGAGAGGGTGTGTATAGCTTATATCCAATTGCAAGCAGCACAGCACATTCCAGCCTGACTGCCTCAGCCCGACAGAGGAGAGAAGATTAGATCATATAACAGAGATCATACAGCCACTGTGCAAATAGAAAAGGCTGCAGTTAGACAGAGCACATTAGAACAGGTATAGGAACTTATAGGATAGAAGAAATAAGGATGAAAATGTTGTTACAGAGTCTCTTTAAGCTTACTTATGTACATTTTTGGGCAGCTTTTCTTTGCTGTTCAGGATTGTCTTTGGGCCTGGATCCCCAGGGGCACATGCCCCTGATCTCCCAGCAAGTGCCCCGTATTCTCAGCTTACGGAACACACAAAGCTGGTTCAGTGGTAACTGGCATTACACTAGAGGTCCCTGATCAGGATTGTCTAGGCAGGATATCCAGGGGCACCAAGTCAAAATGTCATGAAAATTGATTGTCTTGCAAATCAAATTACTCTCAATCCAAGGTTTTACTGTACTAGCACTCATATAATCTAATTGACCGACAGACCACATCAACCTAACCTATTGTTTACTGTATTGCACAGCTCTCCATTCCTATTGGAGCCCAATGGTGCTCACGTCTTCTACAATCCTGACAGTGCATCTAGTTCTTTACAATTTGAAGAAGATCATAAGACAAGACACTGAACATTTATATTGCGCTTTCCTCCTGTTGGACTCAAAGCGCCAGAGCTGCAGCCACTAGGGCGCGCTCTATAGGCAGTAGCAGTGTTAGGGAGACTTGCCCAAGGTCTCCTACTGAATAGGTGCTGGCAGGGCCAGATTTACCATAAGGCACGTGCCTACAGGCGCTTGATTGTGGAAAGGCGGCTCAGTCCACTCCCCTGTACCTCCCTCTCTCCTTCCCTATGCAGAGTCCTAAGCAGAGCATAAATTATTATTATTATTATTTTAATAGTGCTGACATCTTCCACAGCGCTGTACAGAGTATATTGTCTAGTCAGTCACATAACTGTTCCTCAGAGGGGCTCACAATCTAATCCCTACCATAGTCTATGGGATTGATTCACAAAGCGGTGCTAACTGTTAGCACGCCTGTGAAAACCCCCTTAGCACGTCTAAACCAGCTTTTCGCATGCAAAACTTTATGCGCGTAAAACTTTACGCGCAAAGTGCCTATTGAAGCCTATGGGACTTAGCACGTGCATAGGACTTTGCGCGCGATCTGATTGAGAAATCTGGTGCTAACCTACTTAGCACCCTGGTTAGCACGTCTAAAGACTTTAGACGTGCTAAGTAGGTTAGCACTGCTTTGTGAATCAAGCCCGAGGAGTGTTAAAGAGAATCTGTACTCTAAAATTCTTACAATAAAAAGCATACCATTCTATTCATTATGTTCTCCTGGGCCCCTTTGTGCTGTTTCTGCCACTCCTGGCTGCAATCCTGGCTTGTAATTGCCATTTTTATGCAGTGTTTACAAACAAAAGACATAGCAAGTGATACGCTGAGAGGAGCTCAGTGTGTGAGTCATACAGAGTGTGCAGGGGGCCTGGAGAGGGTGTGTATAGCTTATATCCAATTGCAAGCAGCACAGCACATTCCAGCCTGACTGCCTCAGCCCGACAGAGGAGAGAAGATTAGATCATATAACAGAGATCATACAGCCACTGTGCAAATAGAAAAGGCTGCAGTTAGACAGAGCACATTAGAACAGGTATAGGAACTTATAGGATAGAAGAAATAAGGATGAAAATGTTGTTACAGAGTCTCTTTAAGCTTACTTATGTACATTTTTGGGCAGCTTTTCTTTGCTGTTCAGGATTGTCTTTGGGCCTGGATCCCCAGGGGCACATGCCCCTGATCTCCCAGCAAGTGCCCCGTATTCTCAGCTTACGGAACACACAAAGCTGGTTCAGTGGTAACTGGCATTACACTAGAGGTCCCTGATCAGGATTGTCTAGGCAGGATATCCAGGGGCACCAAGTCAAAATGTCATGAAAATTGATTGTCTTGCAAATCAAATTACTCTCAATCCAAGGTTTTACTGTACTAGCACTCATATAATCTAATTGACCGACAGACCACATCAACCTAACCTATTGTTTACTGTATTGCACAGCTCTCCATTCCTATTGGAGCCCAATGGTGCTCACGTCTTCTACAATCCTGACAGTGCATCTAGTTCTTTACAATTTGAAGAAGATCATAAGACAAGACACTGAACATTTATATTGCGCTTTCCTCCTGTTGGACTCAAAGCGCCAGAGCTGCAGCCACTAGGGCGCGCTCTATAGGCAGTAGCAGTGTTAGGGAGACTTGCCCAAGGTCTCCTACTGAATAGGTGCTGGCAGGGCCAGATTTACCATAAGGCACGTGCCTACAGGCGCTTGATTGTGGAAAGGCGGCTCAGTCCACTCCCCTGTACCTCCCTCTCTCCTTCCCTATGCAGAGTCCTAAGCAGAGCATAAATTATTATTATTATTATTTTAATAGTGCTGACATCTTCCACAGCGCTGTACAGAGTATATTGTCTAGTCAGTCACATAACTGTTCCTCAGAGGGGCTCACAATCTAATCCCTACCATAGTCTATGGGATTGATTCACAAAGCGGTGCTAACAGTTAGCACGCTGGTGAAAAGCCCTTTATCACGCCTAAACTCAGTTTAGGCATGATAAATTTAGGTGTGATAAGTTTAGGCGTGATAAGTTTAAGCACCAACTGGGTTAGCATCGCAGTGCACAGCTGATCAAAAGTTTTGCGCTAGCAAAGTCTGGTGCACTTCGCATAGAGTTTAATGGTGCTGCTTTGCATGCGGAACTTTGCGCGTGATCTAAACTTATCTAAACTTATCATGCCTAAACTTATCACGTCTAAACTCATCATGCCTAAACTGAGTTTAGGCATGATAAAATGGTTATCACGCCTAAAGTCTTTAACTGGGTTATCACCGCTTTGTGAATCGAGCCCTATGTATGTATTGTGTAGTGTATGTATCATAGTCTAGGGCCGAAGGAAGCCAATTAACTCATCTGTATGTTTTTGGGATGTGGGAGGAAACCAGAGTGCCTGGAGGAAACCCACTCAGACACGGGAGAACGTACAAACTCCTTGCAGATGTTGACCACTACACCACCGTGCTGCACCATGCTGTAAATGAAAGGTTAGTCAGTTATCTGCTTAGAAAAGTGTTTTATAGCTGTAATTTATCAGTGAGATACAGCTATTGCCCAACTAAGTCCGGACTGGCGAAAAACTCTCAGTTGCACAGCTAGATATTAACTCTTTCAGCCAAAAAAGAAAAGGAGCACAGCATATGTGTCTGTGTTCTTGCCACTGTATATATATGCATGTCTATCTCATCACGTCATATGTCATCTCGGGTACACTTTGATATTGAGGGAACTTCTGGCTACCTAGTGCTAAGGGAAATCTGTAGCTACAGTACCTATGACGGGCAAGGGAAGTAAGGGAGAAGTGACAGCTGGGCCAGTCAGCACACATGTGGTGCAGTTTAGTAGGGGGTTTGTTCGTTCTTGGAGAGCAAAGTCTACGGTGCCAGGACATTTGTGCCTATAGGCTCCTGTGATGTAAATCCAGGCGTGGGTGTTTGCTTACTGAACAAGAAGAAGCCAAGATTCGAACCCAGGCCTCCTGCGTCAGAGGTAGACTATCAGCCTAGAGTTCCTCCACCTGGCTAGAAGTGGTAGGTATGAAATATTCCTTGGCAATTGTTCATAACAGTTCAAGAACTGACCAGGGGCAGCATTGCAGCTAAGTGATTTGTGCTGCCGCCTTTCATCATGTCAGTTCTATATAAATGCAAAATAGTATCACAAAATAATAGTACTGTAGTTACAAAAATAAAGCTGAACAAGAATGCAGAAAAGAAATGTATACACAACCAAATATATTATAAGTTCCCATTGTTGTGCTTTGTATAATAAGAAACCTCTCAACAACTGATGAACAAACACATTAACCCAGCATGCTTTGCCAGCTTACCGTCTCAGCCAATCAGACGCGGCAGGTCTCACACTCCAACCAGTGGAAGCTGAAAGACTGTTGAACTTTTGTTCCGCAATAATTGTCTCCAGCATCAGAAAACGAGAGTTCTATTTGCAATTTCCCTGGGAAGAGATCCAGACATTTTACTGAACAGATGGTGACAAAGTCTGAAAGCATTTGGGTTCTATACTAGGATTGTTACAGGCAAGAATTTCACCATTGGAAACATATTGCTCGCTTTTATTGAAATGTTCCACAGCAGAACAATGTATGTTTTTTTTTCTTTCAAAACACAGTTCAGAGTTATTTCATCAAAATGGAAATGTGAAAACTAGGCTAGTTGCACGGGCCGCTTCTTTCAAGGAACAAAATGGTCTGTATTAGGCAGTGCCACCTGGCAGTGGAGGTCATGAACTGCAGAGTCTCTCTGCAATATATGACTGACAACTCGAGCCAATGAGTGAAGAAGTAATGGGGTGCCACAGTGGTGTAACTTCAATTCATTGGGCCCCCAGCGAAATTTTAATGGGCTCCTCCCCCAATGTTCACACCCCTTCCCTTGCCTCCTCTTTGTGCCCTTCCCGGGCCTGGGGGCCCATTTCACAAAGGTCATAACGCAAGTATAGCCATCATGAGCTTCACACCCATAACAAGTGTAGCCACAAAAGCACCTGATCTGAAGTACAGTCCCTGTATAGGAGGAAGGGAAGGTTAGTAGTTGGGGTCCCCCACAGCTCTGGGCCCCCCTGTGATTGCAGGGACTGCTCTCCTCTAGTTACACCCCTGGAGTGCTAGATTCTCCTAATGTAGGCACCAGCTGATATCTTTCTGGGCACAGGAGCTACAGTGCCCTTCATAATAGACACATTTTTGTTTCATTTACCCCTCTGCTCAGTAACAAAACTGCACATTACAGAGTTTTATTTAAAGTGCACCTGAATTCATATTTTAAGAGTTTAAATTGCTATACAGGTATGTGCCTCATCAGCAGACATACCTCTCTGACCATGTCCTTTTGCTCCTGCAGCCGTCCCCGGTCCCCAAAATCACCCAGGGAAATATTCAACAAAATTATCAAAAGCTCAGAGACAGGAAGAGTTCCTCCCCCTTGCCGCCCAGCAATTAGCCAAAGCTATGCTTATCACGGGCGCCGACTGGAAGCACTCTGCAAGTTTAAATACAACACTACATCCAATCAGTGGCCATCTGTAACATCAGCTGACACCGTGCTGTCAGCTGACTGGAGTCAGCTGACTTCTGTTTACATGTGCGGAAAACAGCGCCGAGTCCCGGAAGTAACAGATTCCGGCCTGGTTGCGGCAGAACAAGATCATAAACAGGCAGGTTCCTTTTAGTGCCCCTGCCCTAGGAGTGGATTCCGAACACTCCAACCTAGGTTTGTCAGGATGTTCAGCATGAACCTGTTTAACCAGAACCCAGGATCCAACTTCATTTACTTGTTCTCCATCCATTTTAGTGGGTGGAGGAGGAGCATCTGAAGGTTAACAATTGACAGCAGATTTCAACAGAGAAACATGAAATGAGTCAACACTTCTCATAGAACTAGACCTTTGAGCAGCATAGAGATTTACTGTGAGCACAGACAGAACAAGACTCAACGAATGCAACAACATCTCTGTTCAAGAAAGGCCACCAGACATGTCTTTTCAACAATTCAATTGTTTTCTTTTCCCCAGGATGACCCACCGACTTAACTTCATGAAATTGTTTTAGTACTTGGCGTCTCAGATGAGGAGGAACAAAGTGTTTTTCTGGTGGCTTTTCTTAAGGTGCATCAACCTGAGCTCTAGAGTCTAGACAACTGAGTACACAGGTCAGATGATAATTTGCAACCAGCAAGAATACATTTCATAAGCCCAAAACTGGTATGAGCAATAGTGACCTTCTTCCCACAAACATCTTCACAGTGTGAAGACCACTTAAACAATTGACCTGAGCGCCAATCAAACACAGGATTGTGCTGTTTGAGCCAAGGCATACTTAACACTACTGCATAGGAAGGCATATCTAAACAATAGAATTTCAAACTTATGTATGCATAGATCCTACTTGCATAGTATTAGTAACCTCAGAAGTTAAGGACAAAGATTGATCCTTCTGTAAAATAGAACCATCAGCAGCCGTAATACAAACATTTTCTAATACTGCAACAGAAGGAATGTGTAATTGTTGGACTAAAGATCGGTCCATGAAATTTCCCACAGCACCACAATCAACCAAAGCAAGACAGAAAACACCTGTCCACTTAAAGGAGGTCTCACAACCTCATCTAAGCGCTGAAGTTGTAACTTCTTTTTCTTTAATGGACAGAGGCGACGATGCGCCACGATTGTGAAATTCCTTATGCGGCCCAGCCTCATCCTGACTTTGCCTCCTGCGGCCCCCAAGGTAAATTGAGTTTGAGACCCCTGGACTAGAGCAAAATGTCCTGTACCCCTGCAATAGAAACACAATCACTTGTTTCTTCTCTTAATTCTTACCGGCGTTACCGCCACAGATATCCTAGAAACCCATAACTGCATAGACACTGAAGACACAGAAGTCACTGAAGACACTGAAGACACTGAAACAGATACTGGAGGATCAGCTGGGATTGATGGAACTGAGGAGAACCAATCAGGTTTCAAAGAAAGTGATTTCTCCTGACGTCTTTCCCTCAGATGTCGATAAATTTGAATAGCAGGCTGGACCAACTCTTTGAAGGTATCAGGAACCCCTACTCTGGCCAACTCATCCTTTAATTGTTCAGATAAGCCAAGCCTGAATTGATGTTTCAAAGCGCATCGCTCCACATAGTATCTCCTGACCAATGTTTAAACTTATTGGCATAGTCTTCAACAGGACTTTTTCCCTGGCGAAGATTCTGAAGTACAGTTTCTGCATAAGCTCCCTTACCAGGGTCATCATATATTTCTGATAATGCTTCAAAAAAAGTAGTAGTATTGGCAAGAGCAGGATGTTGCTGTTCTTATAAACGTAGGGCCCAGGCCTGAGGTTCCCCTTGTAACAAAGAAATAATTGCCCCAACTCAAGTATTTTCATTAGCAAATGTCCTAGGCAGCAAAAAAAAAAATGTAAGTAATAAGCACTTCGGACTAACCTGAACTTAGTTCTGTCTCCGGAAAACCTTTTAGGCAGAGGTAGTTTAGGTTCAGGAGCAAGAGTACAACATACATGAGTATAGGATGAAGCAGTCTCATTGGCTTGAATATTATTTGCATCAACAGGGGCAGGAGCAGGAGTTGGTACAAGATTATTGAGTTGTTGCTGAATCTGGGTATAGTGCCTCTGAAGTTCTTCCACTTGACAGGTTATGTCCCCAGTCAGTATCTATGCCGCAAAATGTGCAAAGCATACAGACTGAAATGTAGAGGAATAACCTGTTAGAGCCCTAATGAGGCTAGTAACACAGTTCAACAGTTCAGCAGTATCACACATGGTATTACCTTGATTCAGAAGGATGAGGATATCAGCATCGTGTGACAGTAGTAGCAGAGATCACAAGCAAGTCCACAGGTAATGGGTAATCCAGATATGAGACAGTTCAAGCAAGACTCCATGCAAGGTTATTCCACAGATAATAGATGATCCAAGTTATGAGACAGTTCATGCAAGGTTATTCAACAGGCAACTGATGCTCTAGGCAGTATGTGATGTAGTTAATCTAAGACAGCATGCAAAGTTGTTCAATACTGACAGCGATAATATGAGTATACTTAGTCCAGTCCAGAATCAGTGTCAGCCAGCAAAGTCAGGCCAACAGACACAACACATATCACCCTGTCCCCTGGTGGTGGTGCAGGATAGGCATGGGGAGCTCGCCATTCAGCCA
This sequence comes from Hyperolius riggenbachi, assembly GCF_040937935.1. Classification (NCBI taxonomy): domain Eukaryota; kingdom Metazoa; phylum Chordata; class Amphibia; order Anura; family Hyperoliidae; genus Hyperolius; species Hyperolius riggenbachi. The sequence continues at coordinate 458,473,061 of NC_090649.1, read as the reverse complement.
AGCACCCATCCCCAGCCAGTCTGGTACACACCCCTAGCTCCCCAGCCAGCCTGTATCTATCCCTAGCTCCCCAACCAGCCTCTATCCATCCCTAGCTCCCCAGCCAACCCTATCTATCCCTAGCTCCCCAGCCAGCCCTATCTATCCCAAGCTCCCCAGCCAGCCTCTACCTATCCTTAGCTCCTTAGCCAGCAGGGTACCCATCTGTAGTGCCTCAGCAAGCCTAGTACCCATCCCTGGCTCCGCAGCCAGCTTAGTACCCATCTCCAGTTTATTGGTTGTTTTAGTGGCCATTAACAAACGTAATTGTTTTTAACCATTTGCCGACTGTGTCACGCTTGATGGGCGTGGTCATGGCGGCAGCCCCAGGTCCGCCTAACGCCAGTCGGTGTAAGGTCCTTGGGGCATGGTTTTCGGGCGATCGCACGCGCCGATGGGCGTGCATCGCCGCTCTAGCTCTGCCTTCAGTCTCCCATCGGCAACCGCCACTGGGAGACTGTTAGACGGCAAAACGCAGTCTTTTATTGCTGTACAGCGCTGCCCCTTCCAGAAGCAGGGAAGTGATCAGGTGTCATAGGCTGAAGCCTATGACAGCTGATCACGCTGATTGGCTGGTAGGGAGAGGAAGGGGAAACTACAAAAAAATAAATAAAAAATAGGTATATTTATTTAAAAAAAATAGTAAAATAATTATTTATATATATAAAAATAAATAAATCTGGGGAGTGATCAGACCCCGCCAACAGAAAGCTCGGCTGGTGGAGAGAAAAGAAGGGGGGGTGTCACTTATGTGCTGAGTTGGACAGTCCTGCAGCTAGGCCTTAAAGCTGCAGTGGCCTATTAAGTGAAAAATGGCCTGGTCTTTAGGGTGCGTTTAACACTGCGGTCGTCAAGAGGATAAAAAAATAATAAGGCGTACTGCATTAGAAGTGGACAAGCCAAGGTGGTATGGTAGATGTCTTACACTTATGGCTCTAGGCCCTGCATATGAGGCTCGCCCCCAGGCCTCACGTTCTCTAAGGCCACCTCTGCCCCACCCATGACTATGCCCACATTCTGTTGCATGATCACGCCCATTTTTCGGTGTGAGCCCATTCTGCCAGCCATTAAGCCCCTTTTGAGCCCCCCCCCCCCCCAAATCTGAAGCTGAAGCCGCTGGCTAGGGCCCATTTGGGGTAAACCCAATTAACTTATCTGTAAGTTTTTGGGATGTGGGAGAAAACCAGTATGCCCAGAGGAGACTTACAAAATTAGTGCTACTTACGTACCTATAAGGATAGATTGACAACTTACGTACTTATAAGGATAGATTGAAGCAGAACAACAACATTTTGGGCATAGTGGTCCCTAAACTTATGAGACTGAAGTTCCAATTTAAAGTTCCTTTCCAGTCACAGAAATGAGAATATACAGCTTTCAGTTTGCCCAGTCAGAAATCCATTAGCCTGTGATCACGTCATTGTTTTAATTAGACGCTGCATTCCTTATCGTAAACCTATTTCAGATATTTCCAGTGCTGTCAGACCCAACCTACAGATTATACAGCTCTGGCCCCTCCCCTCCTTGCAGCTCTTGAGCAGAAGGAGGAGCCTGAGCTAGTTCTACATCTTCCCACCTATATCCTGGAAAGCCCAAATAGGTGGAGTCATCAAGGACACTCCCATGGAGCTGATCTGAGTTTTGGAAACAGGCACACAGTCCATAGGACAAGTGTGTTAGAGGTTTGCAAATAGCATACTTGTACATTCTTATTTCTTTTCACGTGGGCTGTAAAACCTGTACGGTTGCCGCGGGAATGGATGAGCATAAATCTTAGAAACGGCCTGTATGCTTTAATATTTTTTTATTCAATGAAAAGAATGTGCCTTCATTTCGGATGTCCCTGCGCACCTCTGCTAATGTAATCGGGGAAAAAAGCCCCCCAAAAAGATGAAATTGAGTGAAAAGTGCATTTTCTGCGCTTGTTGGCTGCACGTACCTGGCTGGACCCCGTCGGGCCTGCTGCTGCTATAGCAACCTCCGCCTCACCTTTGACTTGTAAACATCGCAGAGACAAAGCAAACAAGCAGAGATGGAAACAAAACAGCCGTCAGGACTGTCACACAATCATTCAACATAAATACATTTTCTGCAGCGCCAGTTCAATGGCTTTCCGTTTTTTTTTTCTAATCTTTGTTTTGCTGCTCGGTGTAAACAAGCAAAGTGTACCACGAATCGTACATTAGCAGCAGAGGAAACAGGATGGCACGGCGCCACTGCTTTCTATAGGATAAATGGGGCATGCATTCAAAGAAATAAACTAATAAATAGTGTATGTTATCTGCAGAAGAAAGTAAAATGGCTGCTTACCTGTGGCATCCATTTTGTGTCCAGAACTCACTTCAGCCTTTATGGCCAACCTCAAATCAGCTGGCTTCCTGATTGGATAATGGCTTCTGTTCAGCTGGCCATACACTGGCCCATGTGGCCATCAGATAGAACCCGCGCTCCAGAAAGTGCTCTATGTTTTGAGTACAAATCCCTATAAAAAAAACGCTACCAGTCTCCATGTGGGTAACATGTCATTTATCATTTGGTCTTCTGTAAAATGGAACTGTATATAATGCATGTTATTTCTTTAGAGAGGATCTTGGGGTGGAGCTTGAGACAGGGCCGGGTCTTTGGGCAGAGCTTGTGACAGGGCCGGGTTGAGTCAAGGTTGATCAATTTTTGTTTTTTGAAATGGTGAGTACTGTATTTTTTGGATCAGAAGACACTCCTGACCATACGATGCACCTAGGTATAGAGGAATAAAGCTAGGGGTGCATTCATGCAGGAGCATCTTGTGGATCTTTTCCCCCAATCATTATGTCCCCTTTGTACCTATTGTGTCTCCTTTGTGCCTTGTGCCCCCCTTGTACCTTTTGTGTACCTCGTTTCCCCCTTGTGCCTTACATTCCAATTGTGTCTTCCCCTTGCACCTCTTGTGTTTTTAAACCTCTTGTGCTCCCCTTGTACCTCTTGTTTACCCCTGTGTCCTACTTGTGTCCCCCTTGTATTCCCTTTGTGTCCTTGTGAGTTGCCCTTGTGTCCTCCTCCATGCCTCTTGTGTCCTCCTCCCCTTCTGTACTCCACCCGTGCAGAGTGATCGGAAACAGAAGCGGCAGCTTACTTGCTCCGGGCACCTGCAGCGATCAGCTCACGGTTCCTCCCAGTGTTGGGCGTGTGTAACCACACAATCAGGAGAAGCCATCACTAGAAGAAGCCGTGAGAGAAGATGTCTCCGATTGCTGCAGGCACCTGGAAAATGAGAAATGCGCTGCTGTTTCTGCTGCTGATTACTCTGCATTGGGGAGCACAGTACAGGGAGTCCCGGCATCACAGGTCATCAGAGTCGGGTCCCTGTATTCAGTCCATAAAACCCAGTGGGCCACATGCAATTCCCTTTTTCACCTGAGTTATTTCCACAAAAATAAAATGCCTTTAAAACAACCAGCGAGTAAGAAAATACTCAGAATGATTTTGACAGTACTTTTTCACCAAATCTTGGTACTTTTTCAATTGCAAAAAGCTGAAAAGTTATTTTAAAGACAAGATGAATGATCTCCTAGGAGAAAACTCCAGAGAAAAAGTTAATTGCATATGGGGCAGTGACTTTATGTCCCCACTATTGGGGAGGAGAATGTGCTTCTCATCAGGGATGCTCGGGTAGTGCTTTTTATTACCCGCCCGGATCCGGGTACCCAGATATCCGGATCCGGGTATCCGGATCCAACCTTGCGGATGTCCGGATCCGATCCGGATATCCGACCAAATTACCCGCGGGTACCAGACCTGTTCGGGTATCCGGATAGAAAACCCAGAAGTGCCCTTTAAATAGCTTTAAAATGGTTTTTAGGGTAAATGATGCATGCAGCATCATGTTTTTTTAAAGGGAACTACTAATTAATTATTTGGTGGACATAAAATGAAAAAAAAAAAAAAAAACTGTCAATTAACATCAGGACTAGGTTCCAGACAGCGGTCGTGCAGCCCACATTGTGTCCAAAGTCCAATCGCACAACTGGGACATGACAGTTTTCAGCCCAGACACCTCCAAAAAAATGACACCACAATTGTGTTTTGGGTTGAATATAGGTGGCGGTATCAGCAGCAGTGGCCTGTGGCACCGTGGCGGCCAGATTGGGGAGGTATAGATTCTCCTGCGGCCTGAATGGGATGCTGCGGCTTTTCTCCCTGTGGCGGTTTCGGGGTTGAGTGGTGTGGCTGGTGGTAGCGGCAGAAGGATGTGGTGGGTCCCGCATTCCACGGCCACTGTCTGCAATGCTGATCCTCCGTGCCAAACCCACCGACGCATCCTCCTCCTCAGAGTCAGAGCTGACATCCCCATCCTGTGGATGGTAGTCACGGTCCATCATCCCATCATCAACATCATACCCCCCCTCCTCAAAACCCAGAACATCCTCCTCCTCAAACTCCTTGCGGCTAACAGCCCTGAGTTCAATCGCGGCGCTTGGAGCGAAAAGCTCGCTGACTGAGGGTAGGCTGCCCGCTGGGATCGACACTGACACGGCAGACCTTCTGAGGGTGGCTGTAATGTTGCTCCCTGTCCTCTTGCCCTTGCTGCCCCTCCCCCAGCTGCCGGTGCCAGCAGACATAGTACAACTTATACGTAATGATGTCACCAGATGATGTGGGGTACTCTTACTTTAATAAAATCGGGGTTGGACTTTACATCAAATCAGCACGGAGTGACAGACCGCAGAGTAGAGGACAGACAGTGCACACTGTGTTATGGTGGCGGCCTGGCAGGTACACGCGGTGCGTTCCTGCACTCGATTTCCCGCTCGATTCCCGTCGACTCGATTTTTTCCAACATGTCCGATTTGCGTTTCGATGGATCGTTAGGTCGATTTGGCATACTTTACATGCGAATCGACCTAACGATCCATCGAAACGCAAATCGGACATGTCGGAAATAATCGAGTAGACGGGAATCGAGCAGAAAATCGAGTGCGGGAACGCACCGTGTGTACCCGCCAGGCCGCCGCCATAACAACTAACTGCACTACTAACTACAATACAATAACACAGTAATCCTCCTATTCCCTATACTGTCCTGCTGGCCTACACAGATACAGACACAGACAGGACCTAACTGAGTGAATGAAAGCAAACAATTACAAGCTAGTTAGCTAAAAACACAATAGAACAATAGAGTAGTGAAGGTGTTTAGCACTCAAAGCTTTAGGTTTATCACTGTATACAGCACTTGCTAAGCCAGCACTGGAGCAAGTCTGTCAGTGAGCAGCCAGCCAGCCACACAAGCAAGGACAATCTGTCTCATCATGCCAGCCCTCCTTGCTATACAGGGGGGCTGGTCAGGGTTCCCTTCTGTGATTGGGTGCCAGGACTTAGGCTGGGAGGCCTCTGATTGGCTCAATGAGGTCAGGTGGGGCTGGCCAGGGTTCCCCTCTGTGATTGGTTGCTAGGGCTTCTGCTGGGAGCCCTCTGATTGGCAGAATGAAATCATCTCCTTACTAGTTGCACTATCCGGATCCGGATATCTGGACGGATACCCATGGGTATCCGGATTATGCAGCTAGCTATCCGGATAGAATCCGGATAGTGCTATCCAGATAGTGGCCCAGGTATCCGGATCCGTATCCGACCCGGATAGCGGAAAAATGGTCAGATACCCGGGTTTACCCGGGTACCCGGATCCGGATGAGCATCCCTGCTTCTCATGGTCCGGAAAATACAGTATGCCATTTTCTCATTGCAGTTTCACTTTAAAAGGACCAGCCTATGCTGGTCCGATCTGTGCTGCGTGTTCTCTCCAGCCCACAGCACAGATCACTTTGAAGCCAGGGCGACTAGACTTCCCCCCTTTTTTTCTCCACTAGGGGGATGTCGTGCCGGGGGGGTCTGATCGCCGCCGGCCATCTGCGTTTTGCAGGGGGGGGCTCCTGAAAGCCCCCCCTCCGCAGCCATTTCCGCCCTCACGTTCCTTACCTCCCTCTTCCTACGTAATGCGCAGGACGGAATTCCGGCCTGCACATTGAAGGATAGGCTTCCGCCTATCAGATGCCGGCGATCCCCGGCCAATCAGAGGCCGGGGATCACCGATCTGCCTTACGGCGCTGCTGCGCAGCAGCGCCGTATGATGTAAACAGCGGGGATTTCTTCCCCGCGTGTTTACATTTTGCCGGCGAGCCGCGATTGGCGGCTCTCCGGCTGTTCACGGAGACACCCTCCGTGAACTGACATGGAAAGGCCGCTCGATCGAGCGGCCGTTTCCATGGTAACCCACTTAAGACCTGCTGACGCCTATGGGCGTTAGCTGGTCGTTAAGTGGTTAAAGTGAACCTCCAGACTAAGAATCTACTCAGCAGCACTGAAAAGGCTTGGTGTTTCTTTAACAGGTTCACAGCATCAGAACTTTGTTTTTCATACGCAAGCCTAATTTTTAGCTGTTTAGAAGCTAAGCTCTGGCCCATCAAAGAAAGCTGCCCGGGCATTTTTCCCTTGATGCTGTGCAAAGCATGATGGGATTTCTGATGTTTTTGTTCTCGTTGCCTAGCAGCTGGTAGGGGTGATCAGGACACAGGACAGTTGGAACTGTGTCTCATGCTCCTTGTGAACCCCTTTCAAACAAAAAGATGGCTGCCCTCATGAAATCACAAACCTTTGCCTGTTCTTTTAAAACAGGGTGGTTAAAGAGAACCAGAGATGAAGCACCCTCTTGTATTTTACCTTATAAATCAGTGGGAACATGACAGTAAACACCTAATCTGCCCTTTGTTTCATTGTTCTCTGTGTAATCTGACTGTTATCACCTCTGATAAGAATCTCCGACTGAGAAGTCAGGCTGCTCCGTCTAGCTTTGCTACAGAAAGATTATAGCTAAGTCTGTCTTCTGTGGTGTTATTTCAAGCCCAAGCCTGCCCCCTTGTGGCTTTGCTATAATGACTCAGCAATAATCATTCCCAGCAAAGCCAGATTTAATTGCTCAGTCTGGGATTCTTGTGACTGCTGATAACAGACACTTTTAGCAGTGAGGGTGAAACAGAGAGCATGGTAAGTGTTTTCTCTAATGTTCTTACTGATATACATGGTAAAATACACAAGGGTGCTTCGTCTCTGGTTCCCTTTAAGAGATTATATTACCTATCTATTTTATTTAACATAACTAATGTAACTTAATGACACTATGTTTGTTAAGGCTGAAGTTCCTCTTTAAATTAAAAACAGATGAAATATTTTGCTATCCTTTTAAATCTGCGGCTGCACACGTCGGCTCCCTGCCTTTGCGGCGTACTGCAGGCAGCCCGTTAACGAGGCTTCACTCGGATTCCTTGCGTGATCTCATTTGTCACCGCGCCTACGTGATAAAAGGCCCCTTTTAAATTAACATAACATTCAGCAGAATGCAGATTCATTCGAGTTTTGATTTTTTTTTGTTCTTGTGAAATTCTATTTTAATACATATTTTAACAGTGCTTTTTATTTCCCACTGATTGAGTTAATTGAATTTTATGTAAATTCATTCTGAACGCTTGTTTATACTAATGAAGATATTCTGCGTGCCTAATTCCTGCAGCGGAGTATTGACATATGCTGCACGGGATCGGCCTCCTTCTTTTCTTGTCTTTGTAGCGAAGTTTATTTCTATAGAGCCTGTGAGTTTTGAAATAAAGGGGACATAATCTAGTGTTACTAGGACCATTGCTATACTGCCGATCGCCGAATCACCGGTGATTGATAGTGCTTTGTAAAGCACTAGTGTAATTAAAAGTATATGGTAGTGATCTCACTGATGCGATCGACCGGTGATTCGCGGTAAAAGCAAACGCAGTGCATGCAGCGCTTTTTTGCCATTTTAGAGGAATCACTATTGAAAAGTTAAAAACCGTGAATGGCGATTGCTCAAAAATTGCAAAAACATGTCCAATAAAAATGCACGCTAATCACGATAAAATCCCTGTTGCAAAATGCTAACAATTTTGCTGTTTGCTGGTGTTTTGCGATCCCCAGGGTGCCCTTAAAGCTGAGAAGCAAGACAAAACACAGAACATTTTTCTCCTGACGGAATCAAAACACCAGTGCTGCATCCACTAGGACACGCTCTATGAGCAGTAGCAGTGTTAGGGACTCTTGCCCAAGGTCTCCATACTGGATAAGTGCTGGCTTACTAAACAGGAAGAGCCAAGATTTAAACCTAGTTTTCCTGTGTCAGAGGGAGGGAGGGCCCTTAACCAGTACACTATTCAGCCACTGCTAGCAGCAGTGTAGCTGAGGAGTTACAATGCTACAATGCTCATACACTGCACGGACCATATCCAACAAGCTCTTGTCGAATATGTTTCATACCTCCCAACATTTTGAGATGAGAAAGAGGAACACTTAAGCCACACCCCTGATCACACCCCCAGCACACCCCTTGTCAAGGTTCAATGTCCTTCATATTAACATCTAAAAATAAGAAATATCAATCTAAAAGATGAGAATAAAGTTTAGAGCCAATTAAACACATTTTTCAGTAGATAAATACATATATTTACACAGAAAGAGGGACAAAGTCCTGAAAGAAGGATAAATGAGGGAGAAAGAGGGACAGAGGGAGTGGGTTCCCAAAGAGGGACCGTCCCTCCAAAAGAGGGACAGTTAAGAGCTGTGTATGTTCCGGGGTTCTGCACGTGGCAAGGTGGTGACCAGAAGGGAACGAAGGATCGAGAGGCTTCCCTCTTCTTCAGTAAGTATCTCATTTTTCTTTCTAAACATATCGCTTTGGGTACGATTTAAGGGTCCTTTCACACTGAATCTTATGTGTTCCGTTACATCAGACGATATCATGGCATCCCCTGTAGGACTGTAGGAAGTGTGTACAAAGAGCAGACACATCTAATCACTGTAATAGCGACAATTCCTGCTCCAAGACTGCAGCCACCCCCTGTGGCCGTTTAAGACTATCTCTACATATACAACCTATAAAATGCCCCCAGCATCCACTCAAACACTATCGACGATAGCGGTCGCTCAAACACTGTCGCTGACAACAGTCACTCAAAGACCGACCGCTGCCTAACCCATAGCCGGCCAATAAAGCCATTGCGTGCATTGACTCACCTCACCATACACCCTGGGGAAAAGATGGAACCAGGTAAACAAAGCCCAGATGTTGTCACTATTACAATGGATGCGACTGGTGAATATAGTGTCGTCTTGGCACCGATTAATTGCCTCGATCAAAACTTATTTGTCAATGTGGGAAGGGGGGGGGTTATGTCAAGCAACCAAAATTTTGCTATGGGTCCTCATGATTTGTAGCTACGCCCCTGGCCTAATCTAATTTGTAACAGCCAAGATAGACTAGTAAGGGAGTAAGTACCTGGGAGTCAATCTAGACACAGATAGAGATGGCTCGAACCTCCGATTTTTGGTTCGCAAACCTCGAAAGCAAACCTTCGCCAAAAGTTCGGTTCGCGCAAACTTCCGCGAACCGCAATGGACTTCAATGGGGAGGTGAACTTTGAAAACTAGAAACATTTATGCTGGCCAGAAAAGTGATAGAAAAGATGTTTCAAGGGGTCTAACATCTGAGTTTTTGCATGGAGGAGTGGGATACACGCCAAAAGTCCCGGGGAAAAATCTGGATTTGACGCACAGCAGCGTTTTAAGGGCAGAAATCACACTGCATGCTAAATTGGCGTACGTACAAAAAGGGCGCCTGGACAAAAAGGGCGCGGGGTGTAAACTCTAAATAATAATTAATCATTAATAGGGTTTATAAATATAGTGTGCTATATTTCGTTTACAAATAATGTTTAACAAAATTATAAATCATTAAATAATGTTTATGAAATCGGAAATTGTGAAAACGTTAATCTTCCCTGTTTCAAAAGTTAAACTTATAATTACGTTTATAAAAAAACCAATAATATATGTTTAATTGTTATAATTGTATATTATTGTGAATAACAGTCATTTATGGTTTGTTCTTATAATAAAATCTGAAAATATTGTTTATAAAGATGATATAAATATAACTACGTTCGTAATAAGTGTTGTAATACATTAGTAATTATTACTAAAATTTTACTAAAACTATACCTAAGCCTACTCTTACACAGAACCCTACCTGTACCTATCCCTAACCCCTAGACTCCCCTGTTGGTGCCTAAACCTAAGACCCCCCTGTTGGTGCCTAAACCTAAGACCCCCCCTGTTGGTGCCTAAGTAACCCTCCCTGTACCTACCCCTAACCCCTAGACCCCCCTGTTGGTGCCTAAACCTAAGATCCCCCTGTTGGTGCCTAAACCTAAGACCCCCCTGTTGGTGCCTAAACCTAAGACCCCCCTGTTGGTGCCTAAACCTAAGACCCCCCTGTTGGTGCCTAAACCTAAGACCCCCCTGTTGGTGCCTAAACCTAAGACCCCCCTGTTGGTGCCTAAACCTAAGACCCCCCTGTTGGTGCCTAAGTAACCCTCCCTGTACCTACCCCTAACCCCTAGACCCCCCTCTTGGTGCCTAAACCTAAGACCCCCCTGTTAATGCCTAAACCTAAGACCCCCCTGTTAATGCCTAAACCTAAGACCCCCCTGTTGGTGCCTAAACCTAAGACCCCCCTGTTGGTGCCTAAACCTAAGACCCCCCTTTATTATGTGGATAATTATGTTTTACTAATTGTGGATTAAAAAAATATTTTGCAATTTACGTTACGTACTGATCGCTTTATTTTGTGAATAATAATGTTTTACAAACAGTAAGGGATAAAACTTTAAATAATGTTTTAATTATTTAAATAAGATAAATATGTTTAGTATTTTCATAAACGTTATTCGGCACGGGTGCATTTTATAAACGTAAATCACCACAAGTTCAGTTATAAATCATTAAACAGCTCCGGGCGCCGTTTGTAAACTTTATTTAGCTCCTGGCGCCGTTTATAAACTTTATTTAGCTCCGGCGCCCTTTTTTCCTACCCGGCGCCCATTAAACGCTATTTATTATGGGAGTGAATGGCGGCGCCCTTTTTGTCCACTAGCGGCATGCGCCCTTTTTTCCCAGCTCCGCTAAATTGGAGACCTAAAGTGCTTTAAAACATCTTGCATGTGTATACATCAATCAGGGAGTGTAATTAGTGTACTGTTTCACACTGACACACCAAACTTACTGTGTAACGCACCGCAAACAGCTGTTTGTGTAGTGACAGCTGTGCTGGACTGGTCGCCGGGCTGAGGTAGCTCAATGACATAACAACAGTGACTGTCCAGCTGATCGAATTTGGTCCGTCCACAATGAAGCAACAACCTTATTATCTTGGGTGTGCCCCCCCCCCAAGACACTCAAATAGCCCCTTCACCGCGGCAAGGTAACGATCATGAAGGGGAATTGACATATGTACATGCCTTTTGTTTTGTTGTTGCAGCTGCAGTGTAGCCAGAAAAATTAGGCAGGCATGCACACGCACCAGAAAAATTATTATAGCGGCCGTTGCTAACAGCGGCCATAAAAATTCAGGAATCCGCCTGGAGTCCTGGACCCTGTTGGTGGTGGCAGAGAAGGCAGTCAAGCGGCCTGCAGGCAGAGATGCTGTGTGGGGACCGACTTAGTCTTGGGGCAGGCAGTCACATGGCGTGCAGGCAGAGATGCTGTGTGTGGGGAATGACTTAGTCTTCGGGCAGGCCTGAGCGTGCTTTGCAGACCAGACATCCGTGGTCAGATGGACCCTTGACCCAACCCTGTGTGCCAGAGATGTCACCACTTGCCTCAGGTGGTCATCCCATTGCAGTTTGTGCTTTGTAATCATGTGCCTTCATAAGGTAGTTGTCCCTACGTGGGTCTTGGTCTTTCCACGGCTCAATTTTCAGTGGCAGAGAGTACAGATGGTGTTGCTCTCATCTGAGGCAGACACACAACATTTTTTCCACACTACTGAGCCCTGTGATGATGGCACTTTGGTGATGGCTGCCGACACAGTGTTAAGTGGGGTGCCAGAGTCAGAGCAGGAGGAGGAAGATATGTCACTCTTCTGTGCGGAAGCTGAGGAAGATGAGGTGTTCTAAGTTAAATAGTCAACTACGTCCTAACAATATTGGTGGTTGATGGCACGTGTCTTCTTCTGAACACTGTACTTTGGTCGAGGGCCGCACAAAATCACGACAGCGCGACCTCAAACAGACCTGCCAGGTGGCCTGCCTCTGGCTCTGCCTCTTGTTTTGTCCATATTGCGGGGGATGAAGTGAAAGGTATGCACTGACTTATACAATGTACGGTTACACAGGTGCAGTGACTGCTGGTACAACAATGTGCGGTTACACAGGTGCAGGGAACAGGCTGCAGTGACTGCTGGTACAACAATGTGCGGTTACACAGGTGCAGTGAACAGGCTGCAGTGACTGCTGGTACAACAATGTGCGCTTACACAGGTGTAGTGAACAGGTTGCAGTGACTGCTGGTACAACAATGTGTGGTTACACAGGTGCAGTGAACAGGTTGCAGTGACTGCTGGTACAACAATGTGCGGTTACACAGGTGCAGTGAACAGGTTGCAGTGACTGCTGGTACAATAATGTGCGGTTACATAGGTGCAGTTAACAGGTATGCACGGACTGGTATATAAAACAGCGTGCGGTCACACAGGTGAACTGAACAGGTATGCAGTGACTGGTATTACAAATGTGCAGCTGTCACACACACACACACACACAGGTACCGTGAACAGGTGCAGTGACACTGCGTGCGGTCACATAGGTAGGTTAGTGCACTGAACAGGTGGGTATGCAGTGATTGGTATTACAAATGTGCACCTGTCACACACACAGGTACCGTGAACAGGTGCAGTGACACTGCATGCGGTCATGTAGGTAGGTAGGTAGGTGCACTGAACAGGTGGGCATGCAGTGATTGGTATTACAAATGTGCACGTGTCACACACACACACAGGTACCGTGAACAGGTGCAGTGACACTGCATGCAGTCATGTAGGTAGGTAGGTGCACTGAACAAGTGGGTATGCAGTGATTGGTATTACAAATGTGCAGCTGCCTGTCACACACTCAGGTATTCACTGAATGTGCTGGGCCTTGCAGTGGCACAGTAGGAATTACCAAGGCTGTATATGCAACACAAGTGTCTGTGGGACACACACACAAAAAAAAAATAGATCACAAGAACAACATTAGCTCTTAAAAGAGCTGTTGAGGATGTGGAGTGCTTTTTAGCAATAAGATCAGCAAGAAGGAGCAACCTAGCAAGCCTAACACAAGAGCCTAACTAAGCTTTCCCTATGTCAGCAGCAAGGTTCTCTCCCTTCTCTAATTACTGCAGCCACACGAGTGAGTGAAATGACTGACGCTGCCTGCGTTTTATAAGGGGGGGGGGGGCTCCAGGAGGGAGTGTAGCCTGATTGGCTACCCTGTGCCTGCTGACTGTGATGTAGAGGGTCAAAGTTGACCCTAATGATGTAGTATAGAGGGCGAGTCGAACTCGCATAAAGTTTGCGTTCCACCAGCGAAGTTCGCGGGAATAAGTTCGGGCCATCTCTAGACACAGATGGGAGTGAAATAGTAGAAATCCATGGAAGAATCACTCAGGCTAACAGAGCCTACTTTGCCCTTTCAACCATCGTTCACTCATGGGATATCCATAGGAACAACAAAATCCAGGTATACAAGAGCATAATCAGGCCTATAGTTACCTATGTGCGTGAAACATGGATACTCACTCAAAATCTAGCAAGCAAAATAAACGCAAAGTGTATGGCCCCACCAGTGAGAATGGTGTATGGAGAATAGTGAAGGTCATGGTGTAAGAGAACTCATGCAGAAGCATGTGATCAGTTTGGTCAGGTGATAGATATGTAAGTCTTTGATTTGCTAGTCATGATCATGTGCTAAAGCAGGATGTGATCACAGCAAATCAGAGCTTTGCAAATCTATGAGCTGATCAGACAAGTCACATGCTTCTTCATGAATTCTCCTAGACATGACCACTTTTAATGGTAATTCAAATACAGCCATGAGTTAGATCTGCTATATAAAGACCTCCCACTATCAGGATACATTAGGTTTCAACAGCTGAGATGGGCAGGACATGTGGTTAGAACAGATGAACATAGGATGCCCAAAAAAATCTTTACAAGGAACATGGATGGACAAAGACCAATTGGAAGACCTAGAAAGAGATGGGCAGATTAAGTTGACAAAGATGCCAAAGAACTATTAAAGATACGCAACTGAAAACAGGAAGCGATGGAAAGAGATCGATGGGGAAGAAACTGAAGGATAGGGATGGTTGGAAAAGCCGATTTCTGATTTTGCCGAAATTCCGCTTTCCACCAATGCCAATTACCGCTAACACTTTTCCCATATTTCCACATTCCGATGCGGATTTCCGCCAAAAATTTCAGCGAAAATGTCTGCATTCTCTGATTGCCTTATTCATTCATCAGTCTTCTGATTGGCTTAAAATCACCAAATATCGGTAAGAGGAGTTCCGAGAAAAAACGCATTCTCCGATTGTCTTATTCAATCCTTCTGATAGGCTTCAAATTACTGAATGTTGGTAATGCGGATCTTCTGCCAAAATTTATGCCTAAGGCTTCTTGCACACCAAGACGTTGTGTTAGGTGGCACGTTAAGGTCGCATAACGTGCACCTAACACAACGTATGGTGCTGCAAAAGCCGACGGTAGAGTGAGCCGCGTTAGGCTGCTCGATGCCCATAATATCTCCCAGAGTGGCGCTGATTGGCCAGCGGGACCACGTGATGCGGAGCGAGACACTCCGCATCACGTGGTCCCGCCGGCCAATCAGCGCCCGCCAGTGCAGTGAATATTAAGTAGCCATGTGCGCGGCTACTGTAGCTGGCTCTCCCCGCCTCCTCCGCCCCCCACTGCGCATGTGCAAACAGTCTAACGCGGCTATAGCCGCTCCAACGCCGTAGCATGCTGCACTTTGCACAGAACGTGCAGCGTTACATGTAACGCAACGTGGGCTGTGTGAACAGCCCACTTGTGTTACATTGCTGTGCGTTGGGGGAGCGTTACAGGCGCACTAACGTGCGCCTGTAACGTCTTGGTGTGCAAGCAGCCTAAATCCACATTCTCTGATTGGTTTATTCATTCTCTGAGTCTTCTGATTGGCTTAAAATTGTCGCATAGTGGTAAGCGGATTTAATGTGAAAATTACCGCAATTTCTGCAAAAATCTGCTTACTGCAATTGCATTTCCACGGAATCCATGAGCATCCCGACTGAAGGAGGCCAAAGCTCAGATCAGGCTGTAGTGCCATAGGAGGAGGAAGCACTGGCGTTGGCACACATTTGCATTGCGGTCTAGCGCGGCCTCTAAAATCACCTGCTTGGCTTTCGCATACGCCGTATTTCATCCGTACAGCGGGCACTCTGCCTAAAGTTAGCTTTTAAAGTAAAGCCAAATATAAATTATTCGATTTTTTTTTTTTGTCAGCGTAATTAATGAAAACAATTTCCATTTTTTGGATGCTGCGATTGGTTAGCGGACGCCAGAGGCAATGCACTCCGTCATTAAGCTGCTGATACCGAGTCTCGCCGGATAAAGATTAAATTGATGCCGCCCGGCTTAGTGAATGAAACTCCGAGAGGAAGGGAAAAAAAAACACAACATTTCCCAGGAACAAAAGGATCCGTGCGCAGAGCTCGGCGAGATGGATTTCATCCCGCCGTCCCCTTCCCGACGCGACGCTGAGAGGATGCATTAAGGAGATGGCGGGCTCGGCCCATTAAAATAATGCATACGTGTTTTACAGAACACCGCTGTGATAATTCACCCTGATGGAGCGTTTTAATATCAGCTTAAAGGTTCATTTTCAGAAAAAGACGGATTCGGCGAGCGGTGAAGAATTAGCATTTTTGAAAGACATTTCTTTACAACCCAACAGTAAGCGCAGACCTAAATATCCTACCTGACAGCTCGGCAAGCTGAGTGCCCAAATGTTACATTTTTGGTGTAAAATGAGGGCTATCCAGCTGAGGATTCTTAAGGAATATTAAAGAGAAACCGTGACCAAGAATTGAACTTCATCCCAATCAGTAGCTGATGCCCCCTTTCCCATGAGAAATCTATTCCTTTCACAAACTGATCATCAGGGGGCTCTGTATGGCTGATCTTGTGGTTAAACCCCTCCCACAGAATACTGCCAGGACCATGGTCCTGGCAGTTTCCTGTCTGTGAACCTCGTTGCATTGTGGGAAATAGCTGTTTACAGCGTTTCCAACTGCCAAAAAAGCAGCAGCTACTTCCCTGACAGCAGTAAAAATGTCACCATGTGGTAAATATCAGAATGTAAATCAGGGACAGGAAAGATTTTACAATGGGCAAACACCGACTAAATCATTTATACATAATTATACATAATTATTGTAAAAATTAAGCACTTTTTTAATTACATTATTTTCACTGAAGTTCCTCTCTAAGAGCTAGTCCACACTAGGTCCGGAAACGTATCCGTGGCTACGTTTTTCAAACCTGATGAAAAACGGAGTCCCGGATACTAATGTTTAAAATAGCAGCCATCCTCACCCAAGTAAAAAACGGATCCGTCTGCGTTTGCTGGGATCCGTTTTCAAAACCTGAACGGAAGGTCCGGACCTGCTGCATTTTCACGCAACGGATCAGGACCATGGATACACGCAGGGGTAGTGAAAGCAATGAGAAAACGCATCTCCAGCTCCACAGGCAAAAAACGGATGTGAAAACGGATAGCCTGAGCTTTATGATTGGCCCAAAAAATCCTCCCACTCCTTCCTAATGATAGAGACGTTTTCTGTCAGGGAAAAACCTGAACGGAAACTGATACAAAACTGATGCAAAACTGATGCACTTTCATCAGTTTGCAGTACGGTGGGTACTTCCCCTGATCCGGACTGCAGTGTCCGTCCTGCAACCGGGTCTAGTGTGGACCCAGCCTAAGTCAAATAAAAAAAAAAGATTTTAACTTACCTGGGGCTTCTTCCAGCCCCCTGGACTCCTACTGCCCACGATGTCATCCTGATCCCTCCTGGCAGCGGCATCGACCCCCACAAAGCTGGTCTATTGCCGTCAGTCAGCGGATATTGCGCATGCACGGCTCCGAGCCGATCGCTCCTGGCACTGGGAATGTTCTTCACATGTGCAGTATGCGTAATTCGCTACTGCGCATGCGTCAGGAGCACGGAAACTGGTGGCGACAGCCCAGCTTTGTGGGGGTTGCCGCCGCTGCCCGCAGGGGATCAGGAGGACATCATCGGCACAGTAGGAGTCTAGGGGGCTGGAAGAAACCCCGGGTAAGTTAAAATCTTTTTTTAATTTGACTAAGATTCCCTTTAAAGGGCACCTGTAGCCTTTTTTTTTATACTTACCTCAGTAGGGGGAGGAGTCTGAATGGTCCAGAGGCTGTCCCGAACTTCCTACACCCCTTCTGAGCTGCGCAGGGACCCTCTAAACAATCTTCAACATGAACGTCTAAAGGTGGCCATACATCATTCAACTTGGCAGCCAATCGACCATCCGATTCAATAAATATTATCAAATGAAAATTGGTGCAGCAGGAGCATGTCAGAATGACAATGCAACCCATTGCTGGATAGTGTACTGGTTAAGGGCTCTGCCTTTGACATGGGAGACCAGGGTTCGAATC
This sequence comes from Hyperolius riggenbachi, assembly GCF_040937935.1. NCBI lineage: Eukaryota > Metazoa > Chordata > Amphibia > Anura > Hyperoliidae > Hyperolius > Hyperolius riggenbachi. The sequence goes on along the minus strand of NC_090649.1, from coordinate 458,455,422 downwards.
CTGGCTTGGTCAAGTACCTATTCAGTAAGGAGTTCAAGGCAAGACTCCCTAACACTGCAGGGTGGCCTCTTGAACGCGTCCCAGTGGCTGCAGCTCTTGAGCGCTTTGAGTCCAACAGGAGAAAAGCGCTATACAAATGTTCGGATTATTATTATTATTTCGGCCTGAAATTGGTCACATGTATCGATCGGACATGCTGCAAGGATTTGGAGTGTCGTGGTCGTTTGGGTGTGCAGCAGTAATGGCGAGCGATATCGGGGTGACTGATGAACGCGACAAAACCCCCGGCACTGTCCTTCCTGGTGTATAACTGTGCCCCCCATGTGTGCATTTATACATTACCTGTCCTGTGTTGCCCACTGCGCCCTACCCATCTGTGTTCGGAATGCCCTGGAGGAGGGGGGAGGGAGGGGTAGGCAGCAGCCGGGCGTTCCGTCACATTCGTCGCTCGCTCCGGCATCGCATGCCATTACTGCAGGGCTCCTGATCAACCACGTTGGCCCAAGATTCTCCAACTTGCTCAATTAATACATTCAAGCAATTTCGTATGGACAATGATTTGGGAGTTTGTACCATTAATGGGGCAGAGGATCAGCAGGATAGCCAGACAATTTGCATTGCCTGGAAATAAATGTCAGTCTCCATATCCTTCTCACTTCAGGTGTCCTTTAAAGAGGAACTCCAGTGAAAATAACATGCTTCATTTTTACAATAATTATGTATAAATGGTTTAGTCAGTGTTTGCCCATTGTAAAATTTTTCCTCTCCCTGATTTACATTCTGAAATTGATCACATGGTGACATTTTTACTGCTGGCAGGTTATGTCTGTTGAAGGAGATGCTGGTCTTTTGGCAGTTGGAAACTGAAGCAGGAAATTTGGGCGCATGAGGCAGGTGGACAAAAAGGGCGCCGCCATTCACTCCCATAATAAATATCGTTTAATAGGCGCCCAACAGGAAAAAAGGGCGCCGGAGAAAAATAAAGTTTTAAAAGCGGCGCCCGGAGACTTTTAATGTTTTATAACTGCTTCTCATGATTACACATTATTTAATGATTTATAATTTTTTAAACATTATTTTTAAACGAAAAACAGTACAATGTTTTTTAAAACATTATTTTTAAACGAAAAATTGTAAAATTTTTCTTTTTTAAAACATCTATATATATAATAGAGTAAGTGCCTCAACCTTCGAGCAAGAAGAAGAAGTACTTTGCATGAGAAAATGTATGCGTGCTCAATCACCAAGTTTTAGGCTTCTTTTCCACGGACTGTTGAGCTGTGTGCTCAGCAAGCAGTTACCAGGCAGCAGCAAGCAGTTACCAGGCAGCAGCAAGCAGTTACCAGGCAGCAGCAAGCAGTGACCAGGCAGCAGCGAGCAGATACCAGGCAGCAACAAGCAGTTTCCAGGCAGCAGCAAGCTGTTACTAGGCAGTAGTGAGCAGTTGTAAGAGTTTGAGAGGCATGTTACTGCCTATCAACTGTCCGTGGAAAAGAGGCCTACCCTAGCAAGTCTGGCTTTGCAAATCTGGCCTAATTGGCTATTCATGAGGCAATGCTCATGCAAATATGCATTTGCTTTTGCATGCCAAACTATGCAGGGTCAAAAAACCAATACTGCAAAGCGGTCGCCCTGCTACATGCCAGTGATGAGCGAAAATGCAAAAATTTGTTTTGATAAATTTTTACTGAATTTTCGCCTAATTTCGTTTTGACAGGCAAATTTTCCATCTAATTTTTTCACGTTAATTTTCGCCTAAGGCCAGTCATTTTCGCATTACTTGCGTATGATTGTGGACATTTTCCACATAAGGGCATTAGCGCCCGCATTCAGAGAAGTTTCTTGCGCATTATTGCGGGCATTTTTCCGTATAAACGTCCGCATAGATTGAATTTCCATGCGGATTATTTGGGACATTTTTCCGCATAAGGGCATAAGCATCCGCATACAATGAATTTTCGATGCTGGTCGAAAACGCAAATATTTCTGAAGATTTTCGTGAAAATTCGCCAAAAAACGAAAACGGGATTTTCGAGGCGAAAATTCGCAAGCAACACTGCTACATGCTACATTAGCACTATCCAGGAGCGCCACAGGGAGGATTCCCAATGCCCCCCTTTTATACAACCGGGGGGACCACAGGGTCCCAGGCTCTCTCACTGCCTGGGAACCACAGCGACACCCCGGAGGGGGAGGCGCAGGCGACCCCCCCCAAGCGTGGCCAGCGTCGGGGAGAGCCGTCCACACCCACCTCCCAATATTAAAAACAGGCACTTACCTTAACGTCCATTGCGTTCTGCTTCATGCGCATTAACTTGGGGGCACCACATGAGAAAGGAGTGAAGCATGGGTCACCCCGAGCTTTAGAGCTCAGGGCTGGCTCACATACAGCACTCCAGAGGGGGGGGGGGGGGGGGAGGACAGGTGCAGACAACTCACTCCAGGGCTCACACCACCGGAGCAAGCCATCCACCACCTGCCTCCAAATGATACAAACTGCAAAAAATACTTTCCATGAGAAAATTAATGCGCATGTAGCAGAAGGCAATGGACGTTAAGGTAAGTGGCTGTTTTTAATATTAGGAGGTGGGTGCAGACGGCTCTCCCAGGCGCTGGCCACGCTTGGGGGGGGGTCGCCTGCGGCACCTAGCCTCCCCCTCCGGGGTGCCGCTGTGGTTCCCGCGGTCCCTCCGGTTGTAAAAAAAGGGGGCATTGGGAATCCTCCCTGTGGCGCTCCTGGATAGTGCTAATGTAGCATGTAGCAGTGTTGCTTGCGAATTTTCGCCTAAGTCATTTTCGCATCGAAAATCCTGTTTTCGTTTTTTGGCGAATTTTCACGAAAATCTTCAGAAATATTTGTGTTTTCGACCAGCATCGAAAATTCATTGTATGCGGATGCTTATGCCCTTATGCGGAAAAATGTCCACAATAATCCGCATGGAAATATAGACTATGAATGTATTTTGTAGGTACTGATCTTTTGCAGGAACGGATCTTTTGCAGATAATGATCTTTTGAATGTGTACAGCAACTTTGTGTGCAGCATCTTGCAAATATTTCTATCTAATGGGGAGTGCAGCTCAATAGAATAGACTGTGTAGATGTGGCTCTGATACTACATGGAAGGGGGTAAAATTGGTCTGTGATCTTTCATTTTTCCAAAGACTTTTATCTGATGTGTGTACCCACCTTTATTCTTCTTGCTTCAAGGTTGAGGCACGTACTCTATTAGATAGATAGAAGATGCGGCGTATGCTACGACGCGGGACGGCTAGTTATTTTTAAACGAAAAACCGCACAATATTTTTTAAAACGTTATTAATGCTTATCACAGGGGGTCTTAGGTTTAGGCACTACCAGGGGGGTCTTAGGTTTAGGCACCAGCAGGGGGGTCTTAGGTTTAGGCACCACCAGGGGAGTCTTAGGTTTAGGCACCACCAGGGGGGGTCGTAGGTTTAGGCACCACCAGGGGGGGTCTTAGGTTTAGGCACCACCAGTGGGGTCTTAGGTTTAGGTACCACCAGGGGGGGGTCTTAGGTTTAGGCACCACCAGGGGGGGTCTTAGGTTTAGACACTACCAGGGGGGTCTAGGGGTTAGGGATAGGTACAGGGAGGGTTCTGTGTGAGAGTAGGGTTAGGTATAGCTTTAGTAACATTCTTATTAATGTTTTATAAAACGTTATTATAAATTTCACTTTTTAAACAGGGAAGATTAACGTTTTTACAATTGCCGATTTCATACACATTATTTAATGATTTATAACTTTATAAAACATTATTTTTAAACGAAATATAGCACAATTTTTTTTAAACGTTATTCATGCTTATCGGTTAAAACCGTGCGCCCTTTTCCCCCGGCGCCCCTTTTTAACGTACGCGTTGGAAACAGCTGTTATTTCCCACAATGCAATAAGGCCCCCACAGTGTGATGTCAGAACCATGGTCCTGACATCACACTGTGGGAGGAGTTTCACCACAATATCAGCCACACAGACCCCCTGGTGATCCGTTTGTGAAAAGGAAAAGATTTCTCATGGGAAAGGGGGTATCAGCTACTGATTGGGATGAAGTTCAATTCTTGGTTACAGTTTCTCTTCAAGTTAAGAGAGTTGAGAGGAAGTGGTGGCGAAACTTTTACATCTGGAGATCGGCTTTAGCGTATAACTTGAATATGGAAGGCAGACAAATTCCCCGGCTCAACTTCCCCATCTCTCCTTTTAAAAGGCATTGCTTCCATTCTGGGACATTGCTGGATTTATGTGTGTAAAGCCTTTGAGCCCTCTATATCTTCATTGGGAGCTCTGAGTGATTCATCACGATGTTCTGCGAAGATAATGCTGGCAGAGCACTGCGCTAATGTTAAAGTATTAGCTTGCAAAGTGTTTATAGCTTTTCATATGCTGGGTAAACTTTTTAATGAATTCCTTGAGCAGCAATGCCAGAGTTACGCGGGTTAAATAAAGGCACATACATCCATTTCTGCATCACGGGAAGTCCGGTGGGCGTGGCCAGGAGGGGAGGCCAAACAAAGCTGGGGTCAGTTCTGCCGCACAGGGGAAAGGAAAGTCCCTCCAGGTCCCCACAAGGTAGTTGGAAAAATTGTGGCACAAGGCCAGGTACTTTTCCACCAATGTTTTGTGTCTCCCTTTCTATGTGCAGCAGCCCTCCTCTCATTTCACGGGCAGCCCCCTCTTCCATGTGTAACATTTATCATGTAAAGCAACCCCCTTCCATTCCATGTGAAGCCCCATCTTCCATGTGTAACAGCCATGTACAACAACCTCCCTCCCATTTCATGTGCAGCCCTCTCTTTTGTGTGTAACGTCCATGTACAGAAGCCCCCCTCCCATCCCATGTGCAACCCCTCCTCCATATGTAACATCCATGTACAGAAGTCTCCTCCTATTCCATGTGCAGCCCCCCCCATTCTATGTGCAGCCCCTTTTCCATGTGTAACATCCATATACAGCAGCCCCCTTTCCGATTCCATGTGCAGCTCCCTCCTCCATATGTAACATCCATGAACAAGAGTCTCCTCCTATTCCATGTGCAGCCCCTCTTCCATGTGTAACATCCATGTACAGAAGTCTCCTCCCATTCCATGTGCAGCCCCCGCCTCCATGTGTAACATCCATGTACAGATGTCTCCTCCTATTCCATGTGCAGCCCCCTCTTCCATGTGTAACATCCATGTACAGAAGTCTCCTCCTATTCCATGTGCAGCCCCTCCTCCATGTGTAACATCCATGTACAGAAGTCTCCTCCTATTCCATGTGCAGCCCCTCCTCCATGTGTAACATCCATGTACAGAAGTCTCCTCCCATTCCATGTGCAGCCCCCTCCTCCATGTGTAACATCCATGTACAGATGTCTCCTCCTATTCCATGTGCAGCCCCCACCTCCATGTGTAACATCCATGTACAGATGTCTCCTCCTATTCCATGTGCAGCCCCTCCTCCATGTGTAACATCCATGTACAGAAGTCTCCTCCTATTCCATGTGCAGCCCCTCCTCCATGTGTAACATCCATGTACAGAAGTCTCCTCCCATCCCATGTGCAGCCCCCACCTCCATGTGTAACATCCATGTACAGATGTCTCCTCCTATTCCATGTGCAGCCCCACCTCCATGTGTAACATCCATGTACAGAAGTCTCTTCCTATTCCATGTGCAGCCCCCACCTCCATGTGTAACATCCATGTACAGTAGTCTCCTCCCATTCCATGTGCAGCCCCCTCCTCCATGTGTAACATCCATGTACAGATGTCTCCTCCTATTCCATGTGCAGCCCCCTCCTCCATGTGTAACATCCATGTATAGCAGCCCCCTCTTCCATGTGTAATATCCATGTACAGCAGCCCCTCTCTTTCAGTGTTGCCCGGTTTCCAGCCTCCCTTTTTCATTTGCAGCCCTCTATTCCATCATGTCCAGTTTCCACTTTGGACAGATGCTGCCTTTTCCCATCAGTTTTTGCAAAATGAAAGAACACTAAAGTTAACTTGGGGTCGATGAACTTCTGCCCCAGAGATCATCACCATGTGTGCTAGTTTCTTAGTTCAGCAGTACTTTGTAATAAAATTTCATTAAAAAATGCTAATTTATATATCAGCAGCACTGCATGAGTCATTTGTAATTTAATGCTATAAAAAAGATCTTTTCATTTCAGTTTGCAGTTAGCTGTCTGTGGCACAAATGCTAGGAAAGCAGCCGATGCAGCCACAGGGAGCCCAGGACCGTGGTGGGGGTGGAGGAGGGATGCACTACCCACCTTCCATAGAGCAGTGGGACAATGATTAACACTGAGTCCTGATGCAGAGTCCTAGGTGGGCATTTTGGAGATATGGCTGATACAGAAATCTAAGTGGTTCCCCCTTATATCAGTAGCTTACACAGAGTCCTAGGTAGACACCCTGGAGCTGTGGCCAGGGCTGGATTTCTAGGAGGGCCACAAAGGCCCGGATCTTGGGCGGCCCCTGGCCAAGGGGCGGCTGGACCTGGAAGAGGGATTCTTGCATAGTGAAGAAGCGGGTGCAAATGGTAGCAACACATAGAAGAAGGGGGCCTCCTGCACAAGAGATCTGTATATAACTGAAGGGGGCTGCTGTACATGAATGTTACACATGGAAGAGAGGGCTGCACAAGAAAGTTGGCCTACGGGACACATGGAGCAATTGCTGATGCACAATCCTAGCTGGATCCCTCTGAAGCAGTAGCTGACGCAGAGTCCTAAGTGGACGCCCCTGGAATAGGGAATCATTTGCATCCTTTAAAACTTACCTTACCATTCCTTTCCCTGTTTATAGCCTGGAGTCGGCCTTTCATAGAAACCACTGATTGGCCAACTAAATAGAGATACTAGTCTGGAATCTCAGACCAATCAGAGCATGGCCCAAGCTCTCTCCTTCTTTTGTTTCTTATTGTCTACTTTCTTAGGACTGATTCCCTCTATGTTCTCTGCCATTCATTTTATCGCAGCGGGCCGAAGAGAACAGACCAGCATGCAGAAATTGCCTAGTCTCTCCTGTGGGTTCTTTCATACCTGTCTCAGTTTATGAAATCACCAACTGCAAGTACCTTAAAGCACACCCAAGGTGAAAATAAACTAATGAAATAAACAATTGTATCTGTCCTCCTTCTCCTAAAAAATACTTTTTAAGATATTCCACAGTTTTATATTATATTTAAATCTACTTTTTAAGTTTTTACTGCATTAGCGTAACAATAGGGGATGCAACCCCTGCCGTCGGGGGGGGGGGGGGGGGGGGGCTCCCCAGGGCCTGCTCAAGGACTTTGGGGGGCAGGAGGGGTCGCAGCATAGGAGGAGAGTGTGGCAGATCGCCTCCCTCACCTCGGGCTCTCCTCTCAGCGCTCCCCCTCCTGCAATCATTGGTGGTGTTCGTGGCAGCAGCGGCGGTGGCGGCAGGATGACTCATTACCTCCTTCTCGCTGTAGGACTTCCGTTCTCTAAGTGCTTCATTCAACTTCCTGTGTAAACAGGAAGTTGCACTTAGAGTCTGAACCGTTGCTAGTAAGAGCTGTCGCCAGGCGATTGGCGCGGCCAAACGCCGGCACCAGCTGTCACGCAACTTCGTCGCAACTGTCGCTAGCCCGCCACGCGTACCGCGTGTGTATGCGGACTAGCGACAGCAACCTATAGCCGGAGCACGGAGCTTCCGGTGGGGGGTAGGAACTAGTGTTGGGCGAACACCTGGATGTTCGGGTTCGGGCCGAAAAGGCCGAACATGGGCCAGATGTTCGGCATGTTCGGCCCGAACGCCGAACTCAATGGGAGTCAATGGGACCCCCGAACATGCCCATTTTGGGGGCCCTATGGGGTCGCAGGCATAAGGGGGGAGCATGCCCCGGTCGCGGGGGGGGTCGGAAATTCCCCCCACCCCCTCCGCTAGCGCTCCCCCCTCTGCCCGCTTCCCCATACAAAAAGTTTAAATCAAGTTCAATAGTACCTGGGCTGGTGGCATTGGCTGGCAGTGGAGTGAGGAGGAGGAGGAGTCCGAATAGCAGAGTGACGTTGAGGCCGGGCAGCGGGCGGTTCAGCGCTAGTACCCTTGTGGTACTTCCGCCCTTTCTCTGACCTCACGTCCTCTGCGTGATGACGCATACGAGGGTACGCGTGATGCGTACCCTCGTATGCAGAGGACGTGAGGTCAGAGAAAGGGCGGAAGTACCACAAGGGTACTAGCGCTGAACCGCCCGCTGCCCGGCCTCAACGTCACTCTGCTACTCGGACTCCTCCTCCTCCTCACTCCACTGCCAGCCAATGCCACCAGCCCAGGTACACTACTATTGAACTTGATTTAAACTTTTTTTATGGGGAAGCGGGCAGAGGGGGGAGCGCTAGCGGAGGGGGTGGGGGGAATTTCCGACCCCCCCCGCGATCGGGGCATGCTCCCCCCTTATGCCTGCGACCCCATAGGGGGGCCGTATTGCGGCCTGTTCGGCCGAACAGGGCCCTGTTCGCCCGAACAGGGGCCCTGTTCGGCCCTGTTCGGGGGCATACAGAAGTTCGGGGCGAACCCGAACTTAAAAGGCCGAACACCATCAGGTGTTCGGCCGAACTCGAACATCACCCGAACAGGGTGATGTTCTGCAGAACCCGAACAGTGGCGAACACTGTTCGCCCAACACTAGTAGGAACCTTGGGCGACAGCTTCTGCCGCATGTCTGTTCCTCTGTGCGCCGTGTGTACGGCTGCTGCACAGAGAGACCTGGAGCGAGCTGTCGCGCACACGTCCCCGGTGTGCCAGCGACCAGCTACAACGGTCCCACGTGTGTACTTAACTCTATTCTAATACTTACCAGGGCTATGGATTTGGTACAAAAATCATCCGACTCCCGACTCCTCAGTTTATAAAACCACCGACTCCAATTCCAGGTATCTATAAATTGCTCCCACTCCTCAACTCTGACTCCACAGCCCTGATTATAGGGCACATTTATGTCCCTCCCTCCCAAATGCACCCATTTTAGGCAGCTAGAAGTAGTCCCCCTTAGTATAGGTGGGCAGAGGACCCTCAATGCAGGTGAGCAGCAGGACCCCTCCCCCCCGAAGTGCAGAGTAACGACAGCATGCATGCATAGATAAATAACTCACCTCACGGCTGCACAGATGAACAATGCTGTACAGGCAGCCCCGTCTCTATGATTAGAGTGCCCTCTGCTGCTACACCTCCACTGAAGGCCCTCTGGCTACCTATACCAGGCATGGGCAAACTCGGCCCTCCAGCTGTTAAGGAACTACAAGTCCCACAATGTATTACTGGAGTCTGGCAGCCACAGTCATTACTCATAAAGGCAAATGCATCGTGGGACTTGTAATTCCATAACAGCTGGAGGGCCGAGTTTGCCCATGTCTGACCTATACTGAAGGCAGACCCCAATATCGCCATCTCCCTCTGATCGAATCTGATCCACACATACACCCCAGGCCGATTTCCTATCAATATCAGCATCAGCATGAAATATTGCTGATGATGCTTTACCCTACCCAACCCCCTCTGCCAACACCTAACCCTAAATTTCTCCATGCCTAACCTAAAAGAGGAGCTGTCAACCATACTATCTCAGAAAAAAAAAAAAAACACATATATAAGTAGATAAATACTTGCTCTACTTACATAACACATGTATTGCACTGTCCACGTTTTGATTTTATTGATTTTTTGATAGTAAAAAAAGAGAAAATCCTTCTTAGGGTTCTCCATTTTAAAGAGAAACTCCAACCTAGAATTGAACTTTATCCCAATCAGTAGCTGATACCCCCTTTTACATGAGAAATATAATGATTTTCACAAACAGACCATCAGGGGGCGCTGTATGACTGATTTTGTGCTGAAACCCCTCCCACAAGAAGCTCTGAGTACAGCGGTACTCTGGGCAAACTGCCACAATGTAACAATGTTCACAGACAGGAATTAGCTGTTTACAGCTGTCTCTAACAGCCAAAACAGCTAGGAGCAGCTACATAACCTGCCCACAGTAAAAATGTCACCATGTAATACATGTCAGAATGTGAATCTGGGAGAGGAAAGATTTTACAATGAGCAAACACTGACTAAATCATTTATCAATAATTATGGTAAAAAATGAAGCACTTTTTTACTACATTATTTTCACTGGAGTTCCTCTTTAACTGTGTCTATTTTGAAGTCAATCCTGATGTCATTTCCTCTCTTTCTCTCTTCTGCCTGATTGTTTATGCATTGCCCGCCCCCTCCCAGTCTTCAGGCACTCCCACCCAGCTCTGCAATAGAAAGTACATTGTCTCATCATGAGAAATTTTGGCCAGTCAGAGAGGAAGAGGGTGTGGGAGGGGAAAACAGGAGGGAAAGAGGCTTCAGCCAATCAGGCTGCATTAGTTAAGTCTAAGGGGTAATCGTAATCAGCTAATTACCATTACTCAAAATTTTACGTGCATTTTCGCAATTACACCCATACGTAATTATGATTTGTAAATTCAATCGATTTTGTGTAATCATTTGTAATTTTGTGTAATTTTCACATAATTCTATGTGACAACAATAGCAATTATGGTGACAATAGCATGTATGTGGGCTTTGTTAATAAATGCTAAAGTTGGCACAAAATTATGTGAAAATTATGCGGAAATTAGTTATTATGAATGATTACAATTACAGACAAAATTAATTAATTAATTACAGACAAAAATTAATTTACCAAGAATTCACCCAGGAATTCAAACAGGATTCAACAGCCAAAGGACTCTGCTGGAAACTACTACTCTGCATCCACAACTGCCTCCAATGCTGTTGCTCAAAATGCCACTGCTGGACATATGTTGCACTACCAAGTAGACTCTTTATGTACACAGGTTTGCTTGCACTAACTGCATACTCATATAAACTGTTTAGGAGTTGGAAATTTCCTGCTGATAATCATTGACACTTACCATGTTTACTGCACTTTTTCTTATGTTCTGCCTGTCTGCAAACATCTACAAGTTGCATTGCAATATGCATCCTCCCAGTGTACCTCACTCCATATTCATTTCATCTGCTCTGCTTTGCTCACCTTACTCAGCTTCTCATGAACCGTTAGCTCTCCTGAAATCTCTCTCTCCCTCCAGCAGCTCAAAAACCTCACAAACATTTAAATCCCATTCACATTTGCTTACTCTCTCCCTCCTACTCTTACTTGCTGCTGGTGATATATCGCCTAACCCTGGGCCACAGCCTGCTGCCAGACAAGCATCCCCTGCTGACCCGCTTCACAGCCCTCTGTCCACAAACAACTTCAACACCCATCCTCGCCCCAACCTCATTTCCATCCATCCCACTCACAAGCACATGCTCCCCCTACCCTGCGGTCTCTGGAATGCCAGATCCGTCCGCAATAAACTTACAGAGGTCCACAACCTCTTCCTCTCCAAATCCCTCACCATCCTCGCACTCACTGAGACATGGCTCACCCCCTCTGACTCTGCCGCAGCGGCTGCCCTCTCATACGGGGGGCTTCACCTCAGTCACACCCCCAGACCAGACAACAGGACCGGGGGAGGGGTGGGTCTGCTCCTCTCCCCATCCTGCACATTCCGTGTCCTCACTCCACCTTCCTCCCTACAATTCACATCATTTGAGGCCCACACTATCCGCCTCTACAATCCCCTCCCAGCCATTGTTGCAGTCTTATACCGCCCTCCGGGCTCCACACGACAATTTCTCGACAACCTTGCCTCCTGGCTCCCACACACCCTCTCCTCTGACCTCCCCACCATCATCCTCGGGGATTTCAATATACCCATCAATGAACCCAAGAACTCTGTTGCGACCCGGCTACTCACCATAGCCAACTCACATGGCCTAGTACAACACACCAACGCCCCCACTCACACTGCACGTCACACTCTCGACCTTATATTCACTAAATCCACCACCATTGCAGACCTCGACATCGCACCATTTCCACCCTCAGACCTTTACCTTCTCGCCTTCAACCTCCTCACGGAAGGCACCTCCAAACTACCCGCCCACCCACCTGGTCGATGGCAGCGAGACCTACGCAAGCTCAACCCTGGCGTCCTTGCTGACTCCCTCCATGGCCTATCCTCCACTCTCCCCACCCTAACCTGTCCTAATCTTGCTGCAGCTCAGTATCACCAAATTCTCTCATCAGCCCAAGAGAAAGCTGCTCCACCAATATTCCGCCGCAACCGACCCCCTAACCCCCAGCCCTGGCGCACTACCCATCCGTCAGGAAATATCCAATCTTCAATCTTCACCTCCCACCTGCTCACATCCTACTCCTTCTCCACCCTATCCTCCCCTCACCTCCTTCACTCCTACTACTACTGAGGAGGTCAACCACCTACTGCAGACTTCCCATACCACTACCTCCCCCCTTGACCCTATCCCTTCTGATCTACTTCAGCCTCGCTTCACGGATCTGGCCCCAGTCCTCACTACCATGTTTAACCTCTCCCTATCCACAGGCACCTTCCCCTCAGACTTCAAGCAGGCCACTGTACTGCCTCTGCTCAAGAAACCCTCCCTCGACCCCTCGCTACCCTCCAACTACCGCCCGATCTCCCTCCTCCCCTTCGCCTCAAAACTCCTTGAGCGTCTGGTTCACAAACGCCTGACCCAGTACCTCAATGCCAACTCACTACTAGACCCACTGCAATCTGGATTTCGGCCTGCCCACTCAACCGAAACGGCTCTCACCAAAGTGGTCAATGACCTTGCCTTAGCTAAAGCTGAAGGTAAATACACCATTCTCCTCCTCCTTGACCTTTCAGCAGCTTTTGATACAGTAGTTCATCCCCTACTCCTCCAGTCCCTCCAATCCATGGGCATTCACGATCTCGCCCTGACCTGGCTTTTATCCTACCTCTCCAACCGCTCCTTCACGACCTCCTTCAATGAGTCCTCGTCCACCCCCAACCACCTCTCAGTGGGAGTCCCCCAAGGCTCGGTCCTTGGCACCCTACTGTTCTCCCTATACACATCCTCCATTGGCAAGGTTATCTCCTCCATGGGTTTTAACTATCATCTGTATGCAGATGACACCCAAATCTATCTCCACACCCCTGACATATCCACCACTACCATGGACAAGGTCTCCTCCTGCCTATCTGCTATCTCCTCCTGGATGTCCGCTAGGTTCCTAAAACTAAATCTAGACAAAACGGAATTTATGATCTTCCCACCCCGGTCATCCCTGGACCTCCCAGATGTGCAGGTCACTGTTAACCACACTACTATTCACCCTACCTCTCAAGCCCGCTGTCTGGGTGTCACCCTGGACTCCGCACTCTCCTTCACTCCCCACATCCAAAACCTCACAAAGTCCTGCAACTTCCACCTTCGTAACATCTGTAAGATTCGCCCTTTCCTGACCCCTGCCACCACCAAACTCCTCATCCATGCCCTCATAATTTCCCGCCTCGACTACTGCAATGCCCTTCTGTCTGGACTCCCTAAGACCCGAATAGCCCCACTGCAGTCCATCATGAATGCGGCTGCCAGAATTATCCACTCCTCCCATCGCTCCACCAGGGCGGCTCCCCTCCGTGAATCCCTCCACTGGCTTCCTATCCAGTCCAGAATCAGATTCAAGATATTGTGTCTGACCTACAAATCCATCCACAAAACCTGTCCAACCTACATTTCTGATCTTACTCAGAGATACACACCAAGCCGCTCACTCCGCTCCTCCAATGAACTTCGCCTGACTGTCCCCCGCATCACCCAGTCCCATGCACGCCTCCAAGACTTCTCAAGAGCCGCTCCGACACTATGGAACTCCCTACCTCCACCCATTAGGGCAGCCCCCTCCTTCAACACCTTCAAGAAGGCCCTCAAAACTCACCTTTTCACTCTTGCCTACCACCCCTCACAATTGCTCTAAACCCACAGCCGAACTCTGGTCCCCTACATCTCGTGTCCCTACCTCTCCCTCTAGATTGTAAGCCTTTGGGCAGGGTCCTCACTCCTTTTGTGTCCTACCTGATCATGCACCTCTATTACTGTGCACCCATGCTATGCATTTGAGTGAACACAGCTTGAGGAAGGAGTTTGCCTCCGAAACAGCGTCTGTCGCTGTCCCTGGGCCTCAGCTTTATGCAATACAAAGCGATTTTGCTAGCGTTTTGAAGTTAATGCAAACTGTAATAAAATTAGAATTGATTAAAAGGACCAATGAGCATTAAAAACGCTAATCGCTAATCGCTACACAACCGCTGGCAAATTGAATACATTTTTAAAATCGCTACTTAAAACGCTCATGAAATCGCTTGCAAACCGCTCATACAAAATGCTAGCGATTGCGATTTGTAGTGGGTTCCAGCCAGGCCTAAGTCAGGGCATGTCTTTATCTATATATATAATAGAGTAAGTGCCTCAACCTTCGAGCAAGAAGAAGAAGTACTTTGCATGAGAAAATGTATGCGTGCTCAATCACCAAGTTTTAGGCTTCTTTTCCACGGACTGTTGAGCTGTGTGCTCAGCAAGCAGTTACCAGGCAGCAGCAAGCAGTTACCAGGCAGCAGCAAGCAGTTACCAGGCAGCAGTGAGCAGATACCAGGCAGCAACAAGCAGTTTCCAGGCAGCAGCAAGCTGTTACCAGGCAGTAGTGAGCAGTTGTAAGAGTTTGAGAGGCATGTTACTGCCTATCAACTGTCCGTGGAAAAGAGGCCTACCCTAGCAAGTCTGGCTTTGCAAATCTGGCCTAATTGGCTATTCATGAGGCAATGCTCATGCAAATATGCATTTGCTTTTGCATGCCAAACTATGCAGGGTCAAAAAACCAATACTGCAAAGCGGTCGCCCTGCTACATGCCATGCCAGTGATGAGTGAAAATGCAAAAATTTCTTTCGATAAATTTTTACCGAATTTTCGCCTAATTTCGTTTTGACAGGCAAATTTTCCATCTAATTTTTTCACGTTAATTAATTTTCGCCTAAGGCCAGTCATTTTCGCATTACTTGCGTATGATTGCGGACATTTTCCACATAAGGGCATTAGCGCCCGCATTCAGAGAAGTATCTTGCGCATTATTGCGGGCATTTTTCCGTATAAACGTCCGCATAGATTGAATTTCCATGCGGATTATTGTGGACATTTTTCCGCATAAGGGCATAAGCATCGGCATACAATGAATTTTCGATGCTGGTCGAAAACGCAAATATTTCTGAAGATTTTCGTGAAAATTCGCCAAAAAACGAAAACGGGATTTTCGAGGCGAAAATTCGCAAGCAACACTGCTACATGCTACATTAGCACTATCCAGGAGCGCCACGGGGAGGATTCCCAATGCCCCCCTTTTATACAACCGGGGGGACCACAGGGTCCCAGGCTCTCTCACTGCCTGGGAACCACAGCGACACCCCAGAGGGGGAGGCGCAGGCGACCCCCCCCCCAAGCGTGGCCAGCGTCGGGGAGAGCCGTCCACACCCACCTCCCAATATTAAAAACAGGCACTTACCTTAACGTCCATTGCGTTCTGCTACATGCGCATTAACTTGGGGGCACCACATGAGAAAGGAGTGAAGCATGGGTCACCCCGAGCTTTAGAGCTCAGGGCTGGCTCACATACAGCACTCCAGAGGGGGGGGGGGGGAGGACAGGTGCAGACAACTCACTCCAGGGCTCACACCACCGGAGCAAGCCATCCTGCCTCCAAAGGATACAAACTGCAAAAAATGCTTTCCATGAGAAAATTAATGCGCATGTAGCAGAAGGCAATGGACGTTAAGGTAAGTGCCTGTTTTTAATATTGGGAGGTGGGTGCAGACGGCTCTCCCTGGCGCTGGCCACGCTTGGGGGGGGGGTCGCCTGCGGCACCTAGCCTCCCCCTCCGGGGTGCCGCTGTGGTTCCCGCGGTCCCTCCGGTTGTATAAAAAGGGGGCATTGGGAATCCTCCCTGTGGCGCTCCTGGATAGTGCTAATGTAGCATGTAGCAGTGTTGCTTGCGAATTTTCGCCTAAGTCATTTTCGCATCGAAAATCCTGTTTTCGTTTTTTGGCGAATTTTCACGAAAATCTTCAGAAATATTTGTGTTTTCGACCAGCATCGAAAATTCATTGTATGCGGATGCTTATGCCCTTATGCGGAAAAATGTCCACAATAATCCGCATGGAAATATAGACTATGAATGTATTTTGTAGGTACTGATCTTTTGCAGGAACGGATCTTTTGCAGATAATGATCTTTTGAATGTGTACAGCAACTTTGTGTGCAGCATCTTGCAAATATTTCTATCTAATGGGGAGTGCAGCTCAATAGAATAGACTGTGTAGGTGTGGCTCTGATACTACATGGAAGGGGGTAAAATTGGTCTGCGATCTTTCATTTTTCCAAAAACTTTTATCTGATGTGTGTACCCACCTTTATTCTTCTTGCTTCAAGGTTGAGGCACGTACTCTATTAGATAGATAGAAGATGCGGCGTATGCTACGACGCGGGACGGCTAGTAAAGAATAAAGGCCATGCTGAGAATCCCCTATGGAGAGATGGACTAGCCCAAAACCTGTCGGCAATGTCAGATTTCTACTACTTACTGTAAGTGACAGCAACATAGGAGAAAAGTAATTTATGGCTCATTTTACTCTGGAAGAAACATACTTCTTATTTGCATACGTTTCCATATATTTTAAATTTTGAGATTTTCATGATAGTGGTCCTTTAAGATTTTTCACGAAATTTTGTATTTCGATTTTGCATCTAATTGCAAATTTCGATGGCGAAATGACATCTATGTGAAATGTGTGCTCATCACTAACTGCCACAGGTGCCCATTCAATAACTGGCACATGCGGTAAATATGGGTGCTGCAGGCACCTGGGGCTGCACACTATGCAAACTGAGGCTACAGCGGTGCCCCGAATTTCCTGCTCTGCTTGGCAGTTGCCTAACATGACCCTATGGAGACACCTGCGAACAATCTGTTAGAATGCGCAGGCTTATCTCATAAGCAAGACGGACTGGTTTAATTCATTTATCTAACCATCTTTATTTGACGAGCAGGACTGTGAGTTAAAAACGAATGACATACACACAAGCCAATTCTTTTTTTTAGTTGTTGTTGTCTAAACATCTGGAAATGTTTTGCCATTCTGCATGGTAATTTCCTGCTTGGTGGCCGTTTAGGTTGTCCCCTGGCGAAATGACAGGTTGTGTGTGACAGGCCTCCAGCCGTTCGGCTCAGCTGCCGTGTAGCATTTTGCCCTTTCAGCTTTTGACATAATCGCTGCGTGGTTTTGCGAATTTCAGCCTGGCGATGCGTGCGATCCTGTAACATATAATCTGGCTCAGCGCCGCACTCTGACAGGGCGTCATTTTCTGCTTCATCCTCGTTTATTTGTCTGGGTTGGAGGAACACAATCCCCTTTGTTGTGATCTGTCATTTCATTCTAAATTGTTGGTTATTGACGGCTTGTACTTTACGCAAAAGCAGAGAGCTGAGGGGAGAAAAAAGAAGGGTCTGCTTCAGGCGTTGGGCCCAGACTGGTTTATGCTGGAGTGTTTGACTTCAATAATGTAAAGGGGAGGAGGGGAGTTTTTTTTTATAAAGGGGGAATTGTCATTCCCGGAAGAGGTGATCCAGGGAACTTATCTGACTGCCATCTGGATTTGGGAAGGAATTTTTTCCATTTAATGATATTTGGCCCAGACCTTGTAAGGTGTTTTGCCTTCCCCTGGATCAACTTGGATATGTTTTGCATTTAATGTTAATGTATATGCACAGCTTCTGTATTGGGTACGAGGTGCGTTTGTTATTGGGGGGGGGGGGGGGGGGCGTTTTCAGCGCATCTCTGTAGGTATACCAATCTGAGGTCGGCCTGGTGATGCGTTAATTTACCTTCTTTTGACTTTTGTATTTTGAATTTCACTTCATGTCGCACCCAGGTTACGCATATGCATGGTTTTAATTTAGTTAGAGCTAGGGCCCCTCCCAACCGAGGATGACCTCATCATGGTGGGAGGGTTGAGTACTTGATAATTTGCATGCAAGCTATTATGGAAACTAACATCCTCCAGTGGTAGTCAGGTGCATCTCATTTGAATGCAGGGTGTGTAGTTTGTCTACTAGTAGTCAGGGCCAGATTTAGGGCAAGGCCACCTGGGCCATGGCCTAGGGCACCACAGGAGCAAGGGCCCAAAGCAGGAGGCTAAACTGGTGCAAGCTTGCAAATACTGCAATGCAGGGAGATCAGGCGAGCCAGTACTCTGCTGCCAGCAGCCTGTGCAGCGACCACCTTGCTCTCTGTGCACGTTTGCATTGTGACCTGCGGCTATGGACTTGGGCAGCATTGGAGACGGAAAGGAAGAGGAAGCTTCTGCACTGGAGACGAGCATAGAAATTAATAACACTGATGGCTGCTGCAGTGTGAAGGTGAGCTGGCTACCTATACTAAAGGGGGGGTCAGAAAAGGAGGGATTAAGGGAGTCATCTGGCTACCGATACTGGAGGGAAGGGGGGAGGGGTCATCTGGCTACCGATACTGGAGGGAAGGGGTCATCTGGCTACCTATACTGGAGGGAAGGGGGGAGGGGTCATCTGGCTACCTATACCGAAGAGGGGCAGCTGGTGACAGTGGCCTTGGGTGGTAAAGAGTACAAATCAGGCCCTGCTAGTAGTCCTTGCACACTTCATGCTGGTAGTCACATGGATGCAGTCTGCCCGAGATAGCGATGTCCATTGTTTGCTGTGTACATCAACTGGGATATGTGCAGGTTCAGGATGGTGTTTTATCCAATTAGGGCAGGAGCAGTATAGGATAGAGATGAATGAAGGAGGTGTATTCTCCAGTCCATTTTCTTATTATAATTGATTTGCAAAGAGCCAACATATTCCATGGAGCTGTACAAAGTAAGTAACAAACAAGGGGTACATAATAATACAGACAAATGCTGCACACCAATATACATAATTGGTAACAAAATACAAAATCGATACAAAATACAGAGTTAGTAATTACAGTGACAAAAGTAAGAAAAGGGTGAGAGAGCCATGTCCTTGCGAGCTTACAATATAAAGGAATGGAAATGGGGGAGGGGGGAAGTAACAAGAGGTGAGGTAGCATGCAATAAGCATACCTAGAGGCAATGTGTTTTAGGATATTTAGTAGGAGTGCATCTTGGCCTTAGATCAAAGGGGAATGGCCTAAGGTAGAGTGTATGCTTGTCAGAAAAAGGGAGTTTTGAGGGAGCGTTTAAAGTTATCAAAGGTTGGAAAGTGACGTATGTGGAAGGGCATTCCAGAGATTGGGTGAAGCAGGTTTGAAATCTTGTATACTGTATAAACTCGAGTATAAGTCTAGAAATTTAGGTCTGATTCACTTCATAAAAGTATTGGGGTCGACTTATACACGAGTCACATGCAGCACTGAGCCCACTGAGTAATATGTGTATTAACAGTGACATTCCCCTTTGCAGCAATGTACCCAGTGGTAAGTGACACACCGGGGAAAGGAAATGCCAAGAAAACAGGTCTGAAAGTCCTGGCCACAACAATTAACAAGGAAAGTGGCAGGGATATTGGGCTGCAGGAGGGGAAGTGAATAATTGCAGCACTTTGGTACCTGGAGGAGGTATTAGCTGCACTGAAGGGACAGGAGGGGTTAATGGCTGCAATACGTTATGCAGTGCCATCATTAACCCCTTCTGAGCCCCAAGTGCAACCATTAACTTTGCTGGGTAGACTTATACTTGAGTCTTTAAAAAATTCCAGCTTAAGAAGGTTGACTAATGGAGTCGACTTATACATGAGGTCGACTTGTATTTGAGTATATACGGTACATGAATGTGAGGAAGGGATTCTAGAGGAGGACAGAAGATGGTCTTGTACAGATCTGAGACTGCAGTTGGGTTGGTATTGGGAAACTAGTGAGGAGAGATACAGAGGAGAGAGATTGTGGAGAGCTTTGTAGGTTGAGGTTAAAGGACAAACGAGGTGAGCAGGAACATATATCTTTACTAACCTGGGGCTTCTCGATGCTTAAAAAAATTGCCAATCGTAAGAAAATCGTTGGGAAAATCACATGACGGGTACTTTAGCCTTTAGACTAAACAAATGCCTTCCCTCGATCATTTACACTAACCAAACAGGATTTGTCCCTGGCAGGCAAACAACAGAGAATGTGCACTACATGCTATTACATGTGTAATATTCAAACAAAACCCACTAGATAGCTCATGCATATTCAAGAGATGGCATAATTGTAATCTGCAAAACCCGGAAGATCCTTTTTCTTTTTTTTATTGAGCTCTGATGTAATTAACAGGCTGAAAATCCTTCCATAGGGTGTAAAAATCTTCCATCCCCAATGACAGTAACCGAACTCCAAAGAGAAGATTGCAGCCTAACGCCGGGATCTATGCCAGGTATCACACCGGCTGCTTAGCGTGACAGTATCTATGGCAGGATGGTGTTCCATATATCCCATTCCTACAACATTTGATTCCCAGGAGGGCATGTGAATTAATAAATACATCTAAATATCCCCAGAGCCGGATTTCTAGACCACAAAGGCCCGGGCTTTGGGCGGCATGTGGCCAAGGGGACGGCTGGACATTGAAGATGGATTGCTGCATATGGAAGAGGAAGCTACAAATGGAGAGGTTGCAAAGTAGATGCAACACATGGAAATAGGAAGTTGGTGTCCAAGGGATCTGTATATAGCTGAAGGACGCTGCTGTACATAAATGTTACACATGGAAAAGGGGTTTGCAGAAGGAGTAGGAGGGGGCTACTGCACATTTAAAAAGGAACTCCAGTGAAAATAATGTAATAAAAGAAGTGCTTCATTTTTACAATAATTATGTATAAATTACTCAGTCAGTGTTTGTCCACCGTAAAATCTTTCCTCTCCCTGATTTACATTCTGACATTTATCACATGGTAACATTTTTACTGCTGGCAGGTGATGTCAGTGGAAGGAGATGCTGGTTGCCTTTTTGGCAGTTTAAAACAGCTGTAAACAGCTATTTCCCACAATGCAATGAGGTTCACAGAAAGGAAACTGTCAGGACCATGGTCCTGATATCACACTGTGGGAGGAGTTTCATCACAATATTAGCCATACAGACCCCCCTGATGAACAGTGTGAAAAAAGGAAAATATTTCTCATGGGAAAGGGGGTATCAGCTACTGACTGGGATGAAGTTCAGTTCTTGGTTACGGTTTCTCTTTAAGGGAATCAGTATGAAAGTTGGCCTAGGAGTGGAAATGGTATAAATCTCGCCATGAATATCACCTTTAACACCCCCACCGCCACTCCCAAAAAGCAGAGACTCCTGTAGTTGATGCCAAGTGCAGCCAATAACATATACTGTAAATCAGGTCTAATAATTGACTATTATTTCTTCGGGGACTGACATAATAAATAACATTACTTATTTTTTAAAATATTTATTTATAGATTATTTAGCGAGCGCTCTTTCACACTGGGACATTGTGTTGCATAAATTTTACGCGTCTTGACGCTTGTCTAATGTAAGTCAATGGGGCCATTCATATTACCTGCATCGCGGTGCGGTCCACCGGAAGTCCTCGATCTGACGCTGGTCCAGAACCACATTACCATGCGCCTTCTGCGGTGACTTACGGCGATCTACGTCGGCCTGGAAGTCATGTTAGTCTGTGGCGACGTGGGAATCTGTAAACATTTTCTGACGAGACTTCACAGCGCGCATGCGTGGGAGCATATTTTTACAATCCGCTTTCATGCACTTCCGCAAAACCCGAAGCAGGAAGTGACCGCAAACGCGCGTCATTTCCTGCTTGGCTGGTGGCAATACAGGGGACACCTTGTACTGATGCGGTGTTCCCTGAAGGCCTGTTTCTGGCGGTGCGATATGGTGCAGCGGGCGCGATGCACCACATCGCTGCCGCCAGTTTGCACGGTGAAACCAGCCTCTGTGTTAGCCCATTGTAAAATCTTCCCTCTCCCTGATTTACATGCAGAAACTTATCACTAGTGGTGACATCTTTAGTTCTGTCAGGTGATCTGTACAAAATGTTTGTTACTGAGAGTTCTATGCACAGAGGGAGGAAGAGTTGGAAAAAGCCATTATTTCTGAAAATGCAACTGCGTTCCCAGACAAAAAACTGTCAGGACCATGGCCCTGACATCACACTGTGGGAGGGATTTTGCCACAATATCAGCTATATTGTCCAATGATCTGTTTGAGAAATGGTAAAGATTTCTCGTGGGAAAGACGGGTATCAGCTACTGACTGGGATAAAGGTCAAGTCTTGGTGAAAGTTCCTCTTTAAAGGGACTCCGAGCACCTCTCATGGGCATGCCTTTAAGCCAGACGACTTTCAACAAAGTCGTGCTATGCAATGGCCATGCATGTCACTTCCTCTTCCTGCTTCATTCATTGATGCACTTCTCTAACAGAGACGACAGGGGTGACCCAGAAGTTATAACATAGCCAAGATGGCAGCCGCGATTTTTAAATTGAGATCGAACGAGAACTATTTGGTGTAGAACGGCGATTAAGGCATCAAATGAAAGAGGAGAGCACAAGCTACAGAAAGGTATGCCTCTTTAAAGAGAAACTCCGACCAAGAATTGAACTGTATCCCAATCAGTAGCTGCCTGATACCCCCTTTTACATGAGAAATCTATTTCTTTTCACAAACAGATCATCAGGGGGCGCTGTATGGCTGATATTGTGGTGAAACCCCTCCCACAAAGAAATTCTGAGTACGTACTTTTGGCAGTTACCTGTCTGTGAACCCTGTTGCATTGTGGGAAATAGCTGTTTACAGCTGTTTCCAACTGCCAAAAACCATGCAGCAGCTACATCACTTGCCAGCAGTAAAAATGTCACCATATGATAAATGTCAGAATATAAATCAGAGATTTAAAATGTTTTACAATGGGCAAACACTGACTAAATCATGTATAAATAATTATTGTAAAAATTAAGCACTTTTTTATTCCATTATTTTCACTGGAGTTCCTCTTTAAGTAATTTGCAGTACTAGTCAGAGTCTTAAAGGCATACCCATGAAAGGTGCTCGGAGTCCCTTTAACTCCCAAAATGGTTTTTAAATTAGCTTTTCTTTTCTTTTCTTTTTTTTTGTAGGCATATAAAGGTTTTGTCTGGGAAAAAAAAAACCTGAAAAAGTGCAAACTATATATGTATGGAATCAAAATTGAAGCTGTTTTTTTATTGCCCTTTGGTAAAATATTTGTCTGCTTTACAAGCTTTTAGCATTTGCCTGTTTGTTTGCTTGTTGGAAGGGAAAGTCGTAATGTTACCCAAGCAAATGGCGAGAGCGATCAGGGAATACACACGTGTAAACACGAGAAAGAGGATAACGTCTTTTTTATTAGCTTTTATGTGTTGCATTATATTGCTCTGCAGTGTATATGAGCGTTTCAATTGGAACGATCAGCTAGTTTGCAGTCTGAAACTGGCTATCAATGACACAATCTTGTAAAACTGAAGCTTGCCTTCTTAACACAGAAGATATTTGCAATCATTCAGATTGGAGTGAGCAATGCATGTGATGTTTCCCACAATGCATCACTGCTGTATATACAGATCATCTCTTTGCTTTCCCTGTAAGCTAACCACACCCCCAGAACTGCTGGAATGCACTGATGTGCTTGTTAATTGTGCAGAGCCACAATAATCCAACATGCATACAGTCTGTTTCGGATTGGTTGATTCTCATCAGTGCATGGCATGGATTAATGTGGCTCTTTGGGATAGGATTTAACAAGCTGACACATTGTTGCATTCCAGCGATTCTGGAGGTGTGGTTAGTTTACAGGAACAACAAATAATGATTAGCATATTCAGCAGTGGTGCATCATGGGAGACATCATATGCTCACTCCAACATGAATAATCGCAAATACCTTATGTTTTAAGAAGGCAAACTTCTGTTTTGCATAACATTTTAGTAAGAGGGTTTTTTGGACCATTGTAGCCTCTTTCACACTCCTGTGAGTTCTGGTTCACCCTGAGCTTGCTGGGTAGTCTGTAACAGTCTTTTATGCTGGGAATAAACGGTTCGTTCTTTAGCTGTTTAGATGGTTCGATAAATAATTTCCGACATGTCCGATCTCCCTTTCGATTCTTTTGCCGCTCGATTTCTGATAGAAGTGAATGGAAAAAGATAAGAAAAACAAGTGGAAGATAAGAGAATTGACTGCAGAATCGAGTAGAAAAAACGATCGAGAGCAGAAACGCATGGGTCCCCTCCTTCTGCTCTCTCCCACTCCAGAATAGCGGCGGCAAGGAGGCGCGGCAGGGGGAGGATTACTCACCTTCTAACTTCTGTGTTCCAAGCGCCGGAGCGCAGCGTCCCCTCGTCACAGGTCTCCGCCTTCAATGCCTCCCACTGTGCTTCCGCTAATCAGGAAGCATAGTGGGCGGCATTGAAGGCGGAGACCTGTGACGAGGGGACGCTGCGTTCCAGCTCTTGAAATGCGAAAGTTAGGTGAGTAATCCTCCACCCGCCGCACCTGCCACCGCTATTCTGGATGGGGGAGAGAGCAGAAGGAGGGGACCCAGGTGAGGAAGGGAGGGGTTCTGGCCCCCCTCCCCGCCGCTGTCCCAACTGCCCCTCCTTCTAGCGCTTCTTCCCCTCCTGGGGCAACTTTGCTGGCTACACTGGGGGCAACTATGCCAGCTACACTGGAGGCAACTGCGCTGGCTACACTGGGGGCAACTACGCTGGCTACACTGGGGGCAACTATGCTGGCTAGACTGGGGGTAACTATGCTAGTTATACTGGGGGCAACTATGCTATCTACACTGGGGGAAGCTATACTAGCTATATTGAGGGCAACTATACTATCTATACTGGGGCAACTATACTAGCTGCAATGGGGGAAACTATACTAGGGCAACTATATTACCTATACTGGGGTAACTATAATAGCTACCTATACTGGGGCAACTATACTATGGACAACTATACTACTTGGGGTGGGGGCAACTATAATAGCTACCTATACTGGGGCAGCTATACTGGGGGCAACTATACTAGCTATCTATACTGGGGGCAAATGTATTACATATACTGGGGCAACTATATTACCTATACTTGGGGCACCTATACTTGGCATTACCTGCCGTGGCATGCATAGTTTGCCGCACTTGCTCCTTTTTTTGGGGGGGGGGGGGGGTCTTATAATTCCCAGCACCAGGTGTCAAATGTGCCCCTAGGTACGCCACTGGGGAGGAGTTATCTATACTATGAGACACCTTTGATTTCCTATGGTGGGGGGAGTTATCTATACTATGGGACTCCTATACTAGATTGGGGGGATTGTTAGTTACACTACGGGACACACATCTGGCTTCCTATACTGGGGTGGAGGGGGGTACCTATACTGGGGGAGGGGGGGGGGTGACACTTTTGGCTTGCTATAGGGTGCTCCCTGCTCACAGCAATTTGGTTGCAACCACTAAATTGTTAGAAAGAGGGAACGAAAGAGGGGACCCAATGGGAAATGCTATCCATTAAAACTGCACATCAGGACCCTCGCCTGTAGGTCTACAGCCACCAGGCTGATGAACAGCTGTTTTCAGATAAAAAAAAGGTAATTACTAAATACAAATATCATCCACTAAAACCTTAATTTGTCCTGAAAAAAAAATAATAATAATGTATTTAGGTGTGATACTTAGTGATAAACGTTTTGGCAAATGAATACGAGCAGCACTGATATGTGAAAATTGCTTAGGAGCTGAAGTAAAAGTTAGGCGTTATGGAGGTGCGTACGTTGGTGGGAATTTTAGGTATCAAGAATGTTAGAGAGGAGATTATGTTAGGTGTTAGTGTAGAGAAGGCGATAGTTAAGAGCTAGCCAATGTAACGATTGGTGTCAGCAACACAGATTTTTCTGATTATTGGTGATCTGCAGTATCACCAATAATACAGATGCTATATCTGATTATGTGGTGATCTGCAGAATCACCAATAATACTAGTATAGCTAGACACAGGACACCTAATGTGGTATTGTGTTTGGTGCAACAGTAATTAGAGAAGTTATCTCGCGAGGAGCGGGAGATACAGACAATATTGCAGCCAAGGATCCCCTGAGGGGCAGGGGATTCAGACTGCACTGCAGCCAGTGGACGCCTGAGAAGCAGGGACCACTGACGGTGTTAGAGAGAATGATCACCTGAGGGGCAGGTGATCAAGACTAAGCTATAGCCTAGGATCCCCTGAGGAGCAGGGAATACAGATTGTACTGCAGCCAGTGGACACCTGAGGAGCAGGGACCACTGACTGTGCTGCAAGGGTGGTTACAGGTGGAATAAGTGATTATGACTGTACTACAGCCAAGGATTCCTTGAGGAGCAGGGAATCGGACTGTACTGCAGCCAGCGGACCCCTGAGGAGCAGGGACCACTGACTGTGCTGCAAGATGATCTCCTGAGGAGCAGGTGATCAACAGACACTGCTTGCAGCTAACTGACACCTGAGGAACAAGTGTCACAGACAGTACAGTAAGGCTGATCACCTAAGGGTTAGGTGACAGCCCTAAAGATTTCCCTCACTAGTGGCAAGACCCACCAGTGAGGACAGAAAGGTCAGACAAGCCAGGTCAGCAACGAACGGACAGATACAGTACAGAGGCAGAAGACTGATTCGGTATCAAGGTACAGGCAGTGTCGGCAACAGTTATCAGATAGGCAGAAGTACCGAATCAGTAAGCAAGAGAGTAGTCAGGAAAGCGAGAGATCATAACAGATAAACAATAGTAATATAGCAATATCCTAGTCTAGGTGTGAAGTCCTTGGTTTCAACACCTGGGAACTAGACTAGCAGATGAACAGTAGCAATATAGCAATATCCTAGTCTAGGTGTGAAGTCCTTGGTTTCAACACCTGGGAACTAGACTAGCAGATGATACACAAGTCTTACAATACAATAGTACTTAGTGCTATCAACGGACTCTGACTAAGTGTGAATTCCCAGCTCCGGCTGGTTCTAACACACTGTAAGATCTGACTAAGGTCTGAGTGCTCACACGTAAGCATTCGCAACAGCAGACAACTTGCAACTGACAGGCAAGTCCTATAAATACCCAGAGCGCTCCACAGCGCCACCCCAGTCACTCAGCCAATCCGGAGCATAGCTGGAGTCAGCTGACCAGCTTGATCAGCTGACTCCCCTTTTACTTGCATAAAGGTCCTGTCGCCAGTTCTTAATCTGTGTGCACTAGAAGGACAAGGCGAACCAGCAGCATGCAGCTGCGCGGCAGACGCTGCCGGCTGGAACGTGGAGATGGCCGCCATGCCGCTTGCCCATGCGGCGGCATCTCCGCTATTCTTTACAGCCAAGTAATAGAATCACTTAAAAACTCACCAAAAGGTCAGCTGAAAAGTAAAATATTCAAAAACACAAATTCTAATTATCAGCTTCAGTTAGTGTCTAAATGATTCGCCGCCAGTGGTGAGCCGAAATTTTCGCATATGCAAAATTTTGCATTGAAATTCATAATTGCGCATCATAATCGTAATGTGAAATTTCAGAGAAAATCATAATTAATTTCGTATGTAATAGTAATATTTCATAATTCCGTATACATTTTTGTGTAATTTTTTTTTTCACGTAATTTTCTGCCGAGTGTGGCAGTGAATAGCAAAGCCCCCATACATACTATTGCTACCAAAATTGCTGCATATGTTGAGGAGAATAGTGGGTACAAGTCAAAACATTTTTTTCCAAAAATACCTTGCAGTTTTTGAGGAAATCGATTTTAAAAATGCAAAGAAAAATGGTTTCTAAACTGTCATTTTACTGAGTTATTTTTGGACAATTCTTTTTTTGACTTTTATCCACTACTCTCCTTTAGGCTGCTTCCACACAGGGACGTTACAGGCGCACGTTAGTGCGCCTGTAACGCTCCCCCAATGCACAGCAATGTAACACAAGTGGGCTGTTCACACAGCCCACGTTGCGTTAAATGTAACGCTGCACGTTCTGCCTAAAGTGCAGCATGCTACGGCGTTAGAGCGGCTATAGCCACGGTAGACTGTTTGCACATGCTCAGTGGGGGGCGGAGAGGAGGCGGGGAGATGCAGCTACAGTAGCCGCGCACATGGCTACTTAATATTCACTGACTGGCGGCCGCTGATTGGCCGGCGGGACCACGTGATGCGGAGCGAGACACTCCGCATCACGTGGTCCCGCCGGCCAATCAGCGCCACTCTGGGAGACCTTATACAGATAGAGCCGCCTAACGCGGCTCACTCTACTGTCCTCTCCCGCACCACCATACGTTGCATCATGTGCACGTTATGCGACCTTAACGTAGCACCTAGCGCAACGTCTTGGTGTGCAAGTAGCCTTAAAGGACAACTGAAGTAAGAAATTTATGGAGGCTGCCATATTTATTTCCTTTTATACAATACCAGTTGCCTGGCAGTCCTGCTGGTCTTTTAGGATGCAGTAGTATCTGAATAACACCAGAAACAAGCATGCAGCTAATCTTTCAGATCTGACAATAATATCAGAAACACCTTATCTGCTGCACGCTTGTTCAGCATTTATGGCTAAATGTATTAGAGGCAGAGGATCAGCAGGATAGCCAGGCAACTAGTATTGCTTAAAAGGAAATAAATATGGCAGCCTCCATATTTCTCTTGCTTCAGTTGCCCTTTAACATATGTAGCAATTTTGGTGTCAATAGCATGTATGGGGGCGTTGCTATTCACTGCCAAAGTTGGCACAAAATTACGCGAAAATTACATGAAATATTACGTGAAATTACGAATGACTATGAAATCAATTCAATTTACAAATTGTAATTACGTATTGGAGTAATTGCGAACATTTACGCAAAATGTCACGTAATTGTAATTAGCTCATTACGATCATCACTATTCGCCGTTTCAACCATAAAACCTTAAACTGGCTTAAAGAGGAACTCCAGTGAACATTTTACTGTTGGTAGGTGTTGTAGCTGCTGCATGGGTTTTGGCAGTTGGAAGCAGCTGTAAACAGCTATTTCCCACAAAAGTTCGAACTTTTCTTGTGGGAGGGGTTACTTGTGGGAGGGGTTTCACCACAATATCAGTCATACAGCACCCCCTGATGGTCTGTTTGTGAAAAGGAATAGATTTCTCGTGTAAAAGGGCGTATCAGCTACTGATTGGGATAAATTTCAATTTTTGGTCAGAGTTTCTCTTTAAAACCCAAGCAGGTGACGGATCCACCTGCCTCATCTCCCGCGTTCTCCAGCTCTGGGTTTTATCTCTGAACTTCATTCCTGGAATAGTCTCAGCTGAGTTCAGGAATGAGTGACACATGATGTAAGGAGCCAAGAAGAAACGTTCTCCTTTGTGAAGTCACCCGTGTCCCTCAGAAGGCCTCATCCAGGGAACCATTCCAACCCAGAGGGAAGACAATGAGGAGACAATTAGCACACCAAACACACTTCTAACCGAATTAAAGTCCTATTGACATAAAACACCTTTTATGTCCGCGTATTCGTGATTTAAAACGGGAAGCTAAACACCCCCGAACAAAACAAGCTTTATGGCTCGAGACACATTTTAAATGAAATCATTACATGCTAAAGCTAAGTAATTGCATTTATTTAGTTTTTCTTTCAGCTTTTGGCAATTTATTGACAAGATTTGTGGTCTCATTCATCACAAGAGCGAGGAGATAAAAGCACTTTGGATGAGGCGCTTCAACGATCTCTCGGATTAAAAAGCCAACAAGAAAAGGGTGCACTACGCATGTGATAGAGCCCTGGGGCGGCGGAGGTTCACCCGCTAGATTTTACCGCCTGTGCACGCATCGGCACTTAAAGAGGGGCTCTAGACTGCCAGGAAATCCCACACGTGCATTATTGGCCCTCGTATGCTAATGATCGATTTTACGTTTTTAAAGCAGCAGGGACAGCCATACTATCCCTGGAAAAAAATATATAAATAGATAAAAATGTGTTCTACTTACATAACATATATATTGTACTGTCCACATTTTGATTTCAGTGACTTTTATAGTAAACTAGCTGATGACTCGGCGTTGCCCAGGTATGAATTTGGCTGGTGTTGGCCCTGCCTACTTTTTTCTAAACCTAACACACAAACACTCAATGACCAAGTTTGTGAGCTTTGGTGTCCTTGGCATCAATAATTTGTATTTTCCCATTTCAATGACAGATATCTGATTGGCTGTTTGTGGCTCCACCCCTTTTCAAAATTTGGAACCCAGTCACCCAATGACCAACTGTACCAGGTTTGAGGCCTCTGCCATTAAGAATGTCAAAATGGAAGCAATTTAAATATTCCTCTTGAAAATCAAAAGGTGAATTTTAATTGGCTTTTGTAGGCCCCACCCCCTTTTCTAAATATTAATCCCAGTCACCCAGGGACCCACTGTGCAAAGTTTGAGAGCCCTGCCATTAACAGTGTAAGAATGGCAGCCTTTACATTTTTCCATTGACATGAGTGCGTGAAATCTGATTGGCTGTTTGTAGCTCCGCCCAGATGTGCAGGGGGGACGCGAGACCCTCAGAAGATATCACCCCTGGTAGTAAGGGATCTGTATACCAAGTTTTGTTCAAATCGGTGAAGGCGTTTTCAAGTGATCGTGGCACATACACACACACACACATACACACATACAGTACATACTGTATATACATACGATTTTATATATAGAGATAAATTCCTTTGGGACATTTTGAACACATGATTAGGTATACCAGATTAGATGAATCACAGGAAAAGGAGCCTTGTACATTCCTCTGCCGAGAGAATAGGTGTGAGACCTGCGAACACATCCATTCCACTATTTGTAATCTTGACATAGTCACTCAATGACCAATTTTATGAGCTTTGGGGTCCTTGGCATCAATAAGTTGCATTTTACCATTGAAATTAAACAAATCTGATTGGCTGTTGTTGTCCCGCTCCCTTCAGAATTTAAACCTCAGTCTCCCAGTGACTGACTGTAGCAGATTTTAGGCCTCTGCCATTAAGAGTGTAAGAATGGCAGCAATGTAAATATTCCCCTTGAAAATCAAAAGGTGAATTTTGATTGGCTGCTGTAGGCTCCACCCACTTTCCTGAATATTAGTCCCAGTCATCCAGTGACCAACTGTGACACCTACCCACCCAGTTTGAGAACCCTGCCAATAACAGGATGGCTGAAATCAATCTAACCAATCTGATTGGCTGTTTGTGGCTCCACCCCCTTTAGTGAATTTGGACCCCAGTCACCCAATGACTGAGTGTATCAAGTTTGAGGCCTCTGCCATCAACAGTGTAAGAATGGTTGCAATGTAAATATTCCCCTTTCTGAATTTGAACCCCAGTCACCCAGTGACCAATTGCACCAGGTTTGAGGCATCTGCTATTAACAGTGTAAGAGAATGGTAGCAGCTTAAATATTCCCTTTGAAAATCAAAAGGTGAATTTTTATTGGCTGTTGTAGGCTCCACCCACCTTCCAAAATCTTAATCTCATTCACCCAGTGACCAACTGTGCAAAGTTTGAGAACCCTGCCATTAACGGTGTAAAAATGGCTGCAGTTTATATTTTCCCAGGGAAATTTGTTTTTGGCTTCACCCACTTTTTGTAACCTTGACACACAGGCACTCAATGACCAAGTTTGTGAGCTTTCAGGTTCCTGGCATCAAAAATGTGTGAATGGAAGCAGTTTATCCACCAAGGAAATCTGATTGGCTGTTCGTGGCTAGCATGCCTGTGAGACCATCCTGAAGTGCAAATTAAGGCATCTAATTACATTTATTTATGTTTGCAAAAGAATGTTTCTCCTCTGAATGTCTAGTATATATATGTGTTTTATTAAACAACTTGTCAATATGGAGGAACTAAGTCCGATGAAGGCTTATTAGCCGAAAGCTTACTTTTTATTTACTTACCCACCAAGTTATCCAATAAACGTAGCATCCTGATTCAAAACTTCTTGCTTTTACTGATGGCTAACACGGTACAACACTCTACTGCTTCCCCTAAGGAGAGGAAAGGCACTGTGACCTGTTGTCAGGGGGCCCCCAGTTTAGCTCCACAGTAACTAGAACCGGCCGTGCCTGTTAGCAGTCTATGACCAATGGGTTCTGCTGCAGGAGGCTTTGGCAGTCTTCGGGAGCCCGAGTGTTTTTGAAGACGGTTCACTTCGTATTGCCTATGCGTGAGTGCGTGAGACAGCGTGCTTGTGCATGTGCAGTACAGAGCGGCCCATCTTCGGGAGCGCTCAGGCTCCCAAAGACTGCCAAAGCCTCCAGTAGCAGAAAGAAAGCAGTCTCTGCCTTGTCGGTCAGAAACTGCTAACGTGGCAACCAACGGTGGACCGCGGGACCATAAAGGCCCATACACATGGTGTTAAGCGACGGTTCGTGCGACAGTTTTGTCATGGCAAACAACAGACTGTCAACAGACTGCCTGCAGACACAGCCAAGTTTGAACGATTCAACTGTTGAATCTCTTCTGACTTTGTACTATACGTAGTCTGTGGCAGACAGCTTCCGTTGTGTCTTCACTCTTTCTGTTGTCACGTGTGTACAACTGTCACGAACTCGAATTGTCGCTACCATAAATATGCTGTTGTTGTCTCTTGTCTGTTTGTCGCTGCCTCTCAACTACAGACAAATGTATGCCATGTGTTTGGGCCTTGAGAGGAATGGGATGGCTCTATAGGACCCAGGGCCTTCCCCACCCTTAGGTGAGCATCTGTTGTGTTTTTTGTTTTCTTTTAACTCACTCAGACTTGCTTTAACATATTTCTTTCCAACTGTGATCAACATCAATGTTATTTTTATCTTTATCAAGTCAATAAAAGGTTTTGCCTACAGGAACTACCCTTCTCTCTGGAAAATAGTATTACCTAGTTGCCAATCAAAATACACCTGTAGATTTAACCTACTTAGAAAGCGAAAGAAATAGAAAATGTAAAGTGTTTCTTTAATTAAAAAATGTTGCAGAGCTTGCGGGCACCAAAGCTGCCTCAACCCCCACTATCGTGTTCAACCTCAATATGTCGGCATGGCGATGGGGTCGATACACAGGACCATCTCTGTTATTAGTTTTCTTCGAATTTTTCCTGTGGCGAAGATCAATCCGGCGGTATAATTTCTAATACTCGTGGCGGAAATGAAACACAAAGTGAAGAATGTAAAGGTAAGGAGTGATTGATATTACACCTCAGTGTCTGCAACATAAAAAAAGACTCCATTCGTCCGAGAGGCCGTAAAAACCACGGAAGACCGGAGATATTTATGGCCTCTTTCTCATTTTTGTTGATGGCACGCGGGGCAATTTCGGTAAATGTTGACCTTGTGGTGGAAATGCTTCTTTCAATAAAGGAACATGAAACTCTCGGAGGAGGAATCTGCTGTATATTACAAAATCCCGCTATGTGTCATCCAGAGTGTGCTTGTAAAAAGGCTGAAAGCTCTTTCAGGGCACTTGCTGCGTTCCACTTCAAGCGCAAGCGTGCTGCAATCGCGCAAGCTGCTTTTTCCACTACCTGCAATTGCGCCATTTAGCGGTTGTGAACAAAATGCGATCGTGCCGAGAATCACGCAGGCTAGCTATTGCGCGCGGGCAAAGGTCAAAACGCGCTAATGGAAAATGAGCATGGCGATTTACATGTAAATCACGGTGCTCTTGCGATCAGTAAAACTGCTGTGATTCGCTTTTTAAAGGACACCCGAAGCGAAAATAAACGAACGAAATAAACAATTGTATCTATCTTCCTTCTCCTAAAAATGACTTTTTAAGATATTCCACAGTTTTATTTTATATTTAAATCTACTTTTTAAGTTTTAAATGTTTTATTGTTTTTGCTCATTGACACATTCATTGAAGTATGCCAGAGCTAAAGTCTAGGAACTATTCACCCTTTTTATCTCTTTCCTGCTCTCAGAAGCCATTTTCTGCTAGGAAAGTGTTTTATAGTTGGAATTTCTTATCAGTGAGGGTCACACTGTAGTCACTTCCTGTCTGAGTCAGGACTGAGTCAGCCACTTACATACCTGATATTTAACTCTTTCAGGCAGAGAAAGAATAAAGGAACACAGCCTAGTTATTTGTGTGATAGGCACTGTACACACCCATGTCTATCTCATCATGTCACCTCGGGTATCCTTTAAAGCGGATCACAGTTAGTGGAAAAGGGCCCTTATACTACTTGCGATTTCCGATTTTGATGCGATTTTACATGTGATTCTTATTTTGATTTTTGATGCGATGTAAAGAAGTCCTGCATGCTGCACCGTCCCTGCGTTTTTCTTCTTGTGTTGCTAGCATCCATTGAAAATTGCAAATTGGAATGGCAATTTGGAATTGCCATTTACAGTGTAAAAAGAAGCTGCAAGCAACGTTGTTTCTTCTTCAGGGGGACTACAGGTCCCAGCATAACCAACAAATATAGAATAGTCAATGGTTGCCAAAAGGTGGCCATACATACATCGACTTGGTGAATATACGATAATGATCAAATCGGATGAAAATCAGTGCCACCAAGTGCATGCCACGAGATGTCAGGTTGTCATGGATGAACGATGAAACCCGCACTGCTGTCCCCCGCCGGTGTCAAATGTGCTACCCCCTCCCCCGCCTGTCCATGCTCGCCTGGCTTCAGGTTCAGTCCTTCCATCATGCATGCACCCCACATGGTTGCCGATTTCTGAGCCATTTCAGCATTAAATCAATCGGTAATCGTCCAGCGGTGCATGGGTAACATGGGTAACCAACTGTGTTGTATGGGCAGCCGACAGATCTCTCTCTTATCTGATTCGATTAGACACAAATTTAGCTCTTGGTCGAATCTTCTCATTATCACTAGATGTATGGCTGTAAGGATGGAAGATACTGGGAGAACTGGCAGGCACTCGGGATTCACTGTAAAAATACCCAGGGTAAAAAACGATGTGCTCAAGACTAGAGCAAGACTTTGCACACTTCACCTCAGAAGAAGCTCGGCGTTCAGCCTAGCGAAACGGTCGTAAGGCCGTGCACCATTGGCGCCCACACCTGCTACCTCCCAGCACCCAGGTACACATGAATCTACTTTTTATATGAGTGATGTATATTTTTTTTCTTTCCCTGCTCCCTCCCTCCCTCCCCCCGCCAGCCAATCAGCGTAATCAGCTGTCATAGGCTCCAGCCTATGACATCCGATCACCGTCAGGTCTCCCAGGGGGACAGCTGTGTCACACGGCTGTCCCCAGTACAGCGCTGCTGCAGATCGCAGCGCTGTACACCCTAATTAGATGGCAGTTTCACCGTCTAACACTCACCCAAGCGGCGTTCGCCGCTCGGAGACTGAAGGCGGGGCGGAGCTCCGCCCCCCAAGCAGGAGAAGCGCGCACATTTTTAAACTATTTCAAGCTTTAATGAGCTCAATTCAGGCACAGTGTTATCATGTGTACTTACTTAGCAGAACATTATATTAGGTTAAATATATATATACTGTATATGAAAAGATTTCTGACTTCAGAATGGAGGGAGGGAGGAATGCAGGCAGTGGAGAATAAACTACACCGGGGCCCACAGCTTCTTAGCTACGCCTCTGGGAGGAGGTATGTTTTTTTTTTATGCATAACTAGCTGATTGCCCGGCGTTGCACGGGTAGGTATTTGGCTGGTGTCGGCTCCACCCACTCTTTCTAACCCTAACACCCAATTACTCAATGACCAAGTTTGTGAGCCTTGTAGTCTTTGGCATCAGTAATTTGCATTGAAATGAAAAAATCTGATGGGTTGTTTGTGGCTCCACCCCCTTTTCTGAATTTGAACCCCAGTCACCCAATGACCAACTGTACCAGGTTTGAGGCCTGTGCCAATAACAGTGCAAAAATGGTAGCAATTAAATATTCTCTTCAAAAGCAATAGGTGAAACTTAATACACTTTTGTAGGCTCCACCCACTTTTCTGAATATTGATCCCATTCACTGAGTGACCAACTGTGCAAAGTTTAACCTCCTTAGCGGTAACCCCGTGTGTGACACGGGGTAAGCCGCCGGAGGGTGCCGCTCAGGCCCTGCTGGGCCGATTTACTTAATTTTTTTTTTGCTGGACGCAGCTAGCACTTTGCTAGCTGTGCCAGCACCCCGATCGCCGCCGCCGCGCGCCCGATCGCCGCTATCCGGTGCGGCGCACGGCCCCCCCCCCAGACCCCGAGCGCTGCCTGGCCAATCAGTGCCAGGCAGCGCCGAGGGGTGGATCGGGTCTCCCAATGACGTCCCGACGTCGGTGACGTCATTCCGCCCCGTCGCCATGGCGACGGGGGAAGCCCTCCAGGAAATCCCGTTCTTTGAACGGGATTTCCTGATCGCCTATCGCTGGAGGCGATCGGCGGGGCTGGGGGGATGCCGCTGAGCAGCGGCTATCATGTAGCGAGCCCTCGGCTCGCTACATGATTTAAAAAAAAAATAATTAAAAAAAAACTGCTGCGCTGCCCCCTGGCGGTATTTTTCATACCGCCAAGGGGGTTAATAACCCTCCCATTAACAGTGTAAGAATGGCTGCAGTTTACATTTTCCCAGTGAAATTTGTATTTTTCTCCACCCACTGATTGCCCGGCGTTGCCCGGGTATGTATTTGACTTGTGTTGGTTCCGCCCACTTCTTCTAACCCTAACGCACAAACACTCAATGACCAAGTTTGTGAGCTTTGGTGTCTTTAGCATCAATCATTTGTATATTCCCATAGAAATTAAACAAATCAGATTGGCTGTTTGTGTGCTGCCCCTCTCCAGCATTTGAACCCCAGTCACCCAATGACCAACTGTAGCAGGTTTGAGGCATCTGCTATTACCAGTATAAAAATGGCAGAAATTTAAATATTCCCCTTGAAAATCAACAGGTGAATTTTGATTGGCTATTATAGGCTCCATATTAATCTCAGTCACCCAGTGACCATCTGGGCAAAGTTTGGGAACCCTGTCATTAACAGTGTAAGAAGGCCCGCAGTCTACATTTTCCCAGTGAAATTTGTTTTGCTCCGCCTACTTTTTGTAACCTGGACATACAGTCACTCAATGACTAAGTTTGTGAGCTTTGGGGTCCTTGGCATCAATAATTTGTATTTTCCCAAGAAATGAAACTGTTTGTGGCTCTGTCCTCTTTTCTAAATTTGAACCCCAATGACTAACTGTACCAGGTTTGAGGCTTGTGCCATTAACAGTGCAATGAATGGTAGCATTTTTAATATTCCCCTTTAAAATCAACAGGTGATTTTGATTGGCTTTTTTAGGCTCCACCCACTTTTCTGAATATTAATCCCAGTCACAAGTAACCAGCTGTGCAAAGTTTGAGATCCCTGCCATTAACAGCGAAGAAGGGCTGCAGTTTACAATTTCCCAGAAAAATCTGTTTTTGACTCCACCCACTTTTTGTAACCTTGACACACATTCACTACTCAATGACCAATTTTGTGAGCTTTTGGGTTTCTGGCATCAAAATTGTGTGAATGGAAGCAGTTTATTAAAAAAAAAAAAGCAAATCTGATTGGCTGTTTGTGGCTCGACCCCTCTAGTGAATTTGAACCCCAGTCACTTGATGACCGACTGTAGCAGGTTTGAGGCCTCTGCCATTAACAGTGTAAGAATGACAGCAGTTTCAATATTCCCCTTGAAAATCAATAGGTGAATTTTGATTGGCTCTTGTAGGCTCCACCTACTTTTCCGAATATTAATCCTAGTCCCCCAGTGACCAACTGTGCCAAGTTTGAGAACCCTGCCATTAATAGTGTAAGAATAGCTGCAATTTATATTTTCCCATGTAAAAAGTTAGTTGTTTTTGGCTCTGCCCACTATTTCTAACCTTGACATACAGTCACTCAATGACCAAGTTTATGAGCTGTGGGGTCTTTGGCATCAATAAGTTGCATTTTACCATTGAAATTAAGCAAATCCGATTGGCTGTTTTTGGCCCACTCCCTTTTCAGAATGTAAACCCCAGTCTTCCGGTGACTGACTGTATCAGGTTTGAGACCTCTGCCATTAACAGTGTAAGAATGGTAGCAATGTAAATGTTCCCCCTTGAAAATCAATAGGTACATTTTGATTGGCTGTTTTTAGGCTCCACCCACATTTCTGAATATTAATCCCAGTCACCCAGTGGCCAATTGGGTCAAGTTTGGGAACCCTGCCATGTAAAAAATTAAGTTGTTGGCGCCGCACACTATTTCTAACCTTGACATACAGTCACTCAATTATCAAGTGTATCAGCTTTGGGGTCCTTGGTATCAATACTTTGTATATTTCCATTGCAAAATAAACAAATATGATGGGCTGTTTGTGGCTCCGCCCCCTTTCTGAATTTGAACCCTAATCACCCAGTGACCAACTGTACCAGGTTTGAGGCATCTGCTATTAACAGTATAAGAATGGTAGCAGCTTAAATATTCCCTTTGAAAACCGAAAGGTGAATTCTGATTGGCTGTTGTAGGCTCCACCTACCTTCCAAATTCTTAATCTCATTTACCCAGTGACCAACTGTGCAAAGTTTGAGAACACTGCCATTAACGGTGTAAGAATGGCTTCAGTTTATATTTTCCTAGTAAAATTTGTTTTTGGCTCCGCCCACTTTTTGTAACCTGGACACACACATCACTCAATGACCAAGTTTGTGAGCTTTCAGGTTCCTGGCATCAAAAATGTGTGAATGGAAGCAGTTTATCCACCAAGGAAATCTGATTGGCTGTTTGTGGCCCCGCCCCTTTTGGGAATTTTGACCCCAGTCACCCAAAGATCGACTGTAGCAAGTTTGAAGCCTCTGCCATTAACAGTTGTAAGAATGGCAGCACTTTAAATATTCCCCTTGAAAATCAATAGGTAAATTTTGATTGGCTGTTGTAGGCTCCACCCACTTTCTCGAATCTTAATCACATTCACCCAGTGACCAAGTGTGCCAAGTTTGAGAACCCTGCGATTAACAGTCTAAGAATGGTCGCAGTTTACATTTTCCCATTTAAAATGAATGGCTGAAATTTGATTGGCTGTTTTATGCTCCGCCCACTTTTCCTGGATTTGTAACCTTCGGTCACCAAGTGACCAACTGTGCCATGTGTGGCGACTCTGGCTTGTTTACTGTGAGAATGGCAGCTTTTTACATTTTTTCCATTGACTTGAATGGGTGAAATCTGATTGGCTGTTTGTAGCTCCGCCCACATGTGCAGGGGGGCCGCGAGACCCCCAGAACGTATCATCCCAGGTAGTAAGGGATCTGTGTACCAAGTTTCGTTCAAATCGGTCAAGCCGTTTTTGCGTGATCGCGGCACATACATACACACACACACACACACACACACACATACACACATCCGATTTTATATATATAGATTCATATAAAACTATGTACAATTAAAGCTAATGGGAATCGTATATAAAAAAAATCAGCCAGATACTTACCTAAGGAGAGGGAAGGCTCTGGGTCCTATAGAGCTTTTCCTCTCCCCGTGCCCTCGTTGCAGCGCGAACTTCCCCGCCACCACCATGGGGGACTACAGAAGTCTTTGGGAGCCGAGTCCTCCCAAAGACAGGCGGCTCCATACTGCTTACGGTATGTGCGAGTGCGCGAGAGAGGGAGCTCGCACGTGTGCACTGTGCAGTATGGGGACGCATGTCTTCCCAAAGTCTTCTGAAGTCCCCCGCGGTGGTGGAGAGGGCAGTGTTTGACCAAATTTGTTGAGTACTGCTACCAGGGGGCCAGCGCTGGAACAGGAACCGGGAAGGAGAGGGAAGCAGTGTTCCCCAACCCTGTCCTCAAGGCCCACCAACAGTGCATGCTTTGTGGAAATCCACAGAGGTAGTATCAGTTGTGCTGAGACACTAATTACCTCACCTGTGCATGTTTGTGGTTTTCTGCAAAACGTGCACCATTGGTGGGCCTTGAGGACAGGGTTGGGGACCCGGAGCCTTCACTCTCCTTTGGTAAGTAGCTGACTCATTTTTTTTAATGATTCCCATTCACTTTAAAGAGGAACTTTAGTTAAATAACATAATGAATAAAATGTCTTGTATTTTACAATATTCACTTTGAATTTTTTTTAATCAGTGTTTGCCCATTGTAAAATCTTTCCACTCTCTGATTCACATTCTGAAATTTATTACTGGTGGTGACATCTTTAGTCCTGTCAGGTGATCTCTGCGGAATGTTCATTTACTGAGTTTTATGCACAGAAGGAGATACTGCTTGCCTGGCATTTGGAAACAGTCGTTATTTTCCACAATGCAATGAGGTTCACAGACAGGAAACTGTCAGGACCACGGTGATGACATCATACTGTGGGAGGGGTTTCACCTTAATATCAGTCATACAGACATCCCTGATGATCAATTTGAGAAAATGTAAAGATTTCTTGTGGGAATTGGGGTATATGGTACTGATTGGGATGAAGGTTCCTCTTTAAATGCACATGAAACATTTTTTATCTGAACCTGGGATATAAGGAACCTCTCCAGGCTCCAGGCAATGAATCCAGCCGCTGTCAGTCAGGGGTGTTACTAGAAATTGGTAGTCCCCCTTCAAAACTCTGCTGGCCAAACACCTTGCAAAACCATGAACCCCCTCCTACTGATACGGCGGAGCGCAGCAGAACATCAGAGCATGCATGGACCTAGTGGATGCGCTGGCAGTGGGTCCAGGGTACTAACTTGCTTGACGGTCGTTTCCCTTTGTGAGAGCTCCTTCTAAGGCAAAGACATGGTTGTCCCTTTGAATTGGATGGAAGAGTTATGAGAAGACTGCACAGAGAGTCTACCTAGAAACCTATGGCAACTCTGGAGGAATCTTGGGAATTTATGGTAAGGAGTGGTCATTGTGTCCGGTGAAAACAATATCTTAAAGTGTATCCCAGGCATCAAAAAGTTAAAAAAGTAAATACCTAAAGAGTGGGAAGCCTCTGGATCTTATAGAGCAGTGGTCCTCAAGCTATGGCCCGCGGGCCGAATGCAGCCCCCAGAGGCTTTTACACTGGCCACAAACACAAAATGTATAACTTACAGATGTGGCCCTCTGCACCTTTAAATATTGGTGGCCCACATATAGAATAGCATTGCTGGCACCACCCATCCACATACTGTGGAAACCAGTGAGCAGTCATTCGCTGGTTTCCAATCCAACTCTACATCAAGTGACACTGCTGTCCAACTGGACCGCAGGTTGTCACCTCGGTATGCTTCACTGTCTAGTGCACAAAGACGTTCTTTGGGCGCCGCATGACTGAAAGGCTGCTGCTCCATGCATGATTCGGGGGAATCAATACCTAGGCGTTCACTGAGCCGGAGGGGTAGCGGGCAGGTCGGGGGTATTGTGCCTAGCGGTGGGGAGGGGGGTCGGACCCCCCCTCCCTCGCCTGGGTCCCCCGATCTGCGCTCCCCTCCAGCCTGTAATTAGTAAGCTGCTGCCAGATCGTAAGAGGCACGGGCGGGGAGGACTCACCTTTTCCGCGTTCCATCGTGCGCTCCATTGACGTCACTTCCTGCATCGCCGTCCACTTACAATACAGTGGGCGGCGATGCAGGAAGTGACGTCAGTGGAGCGCTCGCTGGAACGCGGAAAAGGTGAGTCCTCCCCGCCCGTGCCTCTTACGATCTGGCAGCAGCTTACTAATTACAGGCTGGAGGGGAGCGCAGATCGGAGGACCCAGGCGAGGGAGGGGGGGTCCGACCCCCCTCCCCACCGCTAGGCCCAATACCCCCGACCTGCCCGCTACCCCTCCGGCTCGGCACCCGCCCTTCCGGGCGGGTGCCGCCCTTTGAAGTTTGCCGCCTGAGGCAAATGTTTCACCCCGCCTCATGAGCGGGCCGGCCCTGGTCGGAGGTGGAGGTGAGGCCTACAGCGGAGGAACCTGATTCTACAGGTGCACCAAGTGCACCTTCTGCTGACCCCAACATTTTTTTATTTAAATTTTGCTATTTTTTGCCCACGGATCCGGATGGCAGCCTGATGCATGCCTGATGAAAACGGACCAGATCCGGATCGGAACCGTACAGAAAGGTCCTGATCCGATCAGAATCCGGTCCGTTTGCATGGCAAAACGCAAGTGTGAACGGGGCCTTATGCAGCTTGAAAATGAACCAATCAAATTCTGCCGAGGTAAAAATCCTGTTGGTCCATTTTCAAACTGCATAAATTTGCATTAAAAAAAATCTGCATCAATTCAAGTATTTGCATTTAATTGACCATTCCTAAACATATCGGGGCCACGATTCTCTTCATGGACGAGTGTGGCGCCTGCACAGAAAGCCAAAGCCAAGTGGCTCTGTGCTACTGCGTGGGAGCAGTGCGCGACCACACTTGTGCCAGAAGAGGAGCATGGGCCCGATGTTAGGGAGGGTCCCAGCGAGCAGCGGAGGGCAGTGTGGGAATTCATTCTTGAGCTTCCCCCAAAAATACACTTACAAGAAGATTCTGGTGTCAATGGAAAGAAAAGGAACTTTAGTCAGATAGACCAAAATGAAACTGTTTCCCTTAATACCCAAAAGTATATCTGGTGGAAAGCTTGGTGGTAGCCTCCTTTTGTTGGGGTTTCTCACTGCAGCAGGCACTGGGGTACCTGTTAGGATAGAAAAAATAATGGATGGCGAAAAATACCAACAAAGTGATGAAAACCTGATGTCCTCTGGAAAAAACTTCAATGGGATGAGAAGATTGTCTCCCAACATGACAAGACCCAGGGCAATTTTGGACTGTTTGCTGGGTAAAGCAATACATTGTGAGGATAACCCTGTGATGCTCGTAATTTTGTGTAATTACGAGTAACACAAAGTTAAAATTAGGATTTAATGCAATATTACGTCACAAAATTACATATGACCAATATTCTGATAATTCTGAATTACAATTTCATGTCATAGTTAGGAAAACACAAAATTTCGGCTCCATAACTTAATTCTTCTCACCTCCGAGGATGTAGCTCAGTTCCTCACAGATCAGTCCATAGCAGGCTTTCTCAACCAGGGTTCACTGGAACCCCAGTGATCCCTGGAGTACTCTGCAGGGGTTCATTGGCATGTTCCCCCATCGTGGGGGAAGTATGGGATACTGAAGAAAAAAAATTCTAAATTGGGGATCAAAATAATAATGAGCACATCAATAAAAAAACACCAGAATAAGGAGACAGTATAATGAGGAACATTGTAATAGGTGGTAGTGAAATTTAAAGTCCATGCCTCCTGTACAATAAATGCAGGGGTTCATTGAGAACCAAAAATTATTTGCAGGGTTCCTCCAAGTAAAAAGGTTGAGAAAGGCTGGCCCATGGAGTTGGAGAATGCCAAAACATTGGAAACGTGCACCACTTTTTTTTAATATAATGAATTAAAAAATAACAATAGTTTTAAATTGCAATGCACAAGTCATACTTCTATTTGCTGGCAGCCTCTTCCCTTGCCTTCATTCCTTCCTGCATTTTTCATGGTGTCCTCACCGTACCTCCCCAGTCATGTACAATTACTGGAGAATGAATCACCGGGCTTGTTAGGTGTAGATATAAGAGGCCCATTTGTAATGCTGTTAGGGATAGACTGATGATACCCTCGCAGTCTTTCAAACAGAAATATATTAGCAGGGAAAGAGATGACTTCAGCATAATGAGATACAAGTAGCTCCTTCGGTCTTTGGAAAAATCAATGCCTCCTTCCCCTCCCCTCCCCCAACCGCAAAAAGGGCCTTTAAATTCAGCCTTCTAAGCTAAAGCAAAAACCCATCAATACAAGTTCTGCTGGACCACGTTAACTAGTAAACCGGTCAATGAAGTTAAGTGGGAGAATTGCTCCTCCACGTTCAGCAAACCAACGGCTTTGTCACCCACTTCCCCCCCTCCTTCCACCGCCGCCGTCACCAACCCCACTGAGCCTACTTTTACAATGTATTTATTTTAGCTTCTAGGAAAGTCCTGGATAAGCTTAATTCTGTAGGCCAAAGATCAATACCGGGAGCTGATGCTAGCCTCTTTTATCTATAGAGTCAGCACAAATGCTCCAAATAAATTAATTCCCTGGCTTTGAGCTACTTCAGATCTCTCTTTCTTGAAAATTACAGAAACACTTCTCAGGGGAAAAAGAAAAAACAGCAAAAAAAAAAAATTAAAAAAAATTGTTAACTCTTAAATCCATTTTGTCTTAGGAAGTTATGAGTTGGATTCACAGCTGCATGGTTAAAGATTTAAAGGAGATACCGGTAAATAATCTCCAGTTTAAGAGGACAGTCACCCTAAAACAGATTCTTTGGTGTTTGGCAGAGATTGGGGGAGTGAAAATCTGTCCAATGACTCACTGTTTTGGGGGTTTCTTACAACTGCTTTTGAAAAGCCCCTATTTAACAGTTGTTCAGTAGCGATGGCCCGAATGGTTCGCCGGCAAACCGTTCCCGGCGAACTTCCATGGTTCGTGATCGCGGAGAACCGCAAGCTTTTCCGGAAGTTTGATTCGCCCCCATAGTGCATCATTAAGATCAATTTTGACCCTCTACATCACAGTCAGCAGACACATTGTAGCCAATCAGGCTACACTCCCTCCTGGAGCCCCCCCCCCCTTATAAAGGCAGGCAGCGTCAGGCTTTTCACTCACTCGAGTGCCTGCAGTAATTAGAGAAGGGA
Organism: Hyperolius riggenbachi; assembly: GCF_040937935.1. Classification (NCBI taxonomy): domain Eukaryota; kingdom Metazoa; phylum Chordata; class Amphibia; order Anura; family Hyperoliidae; genus Hyperolius; species Hyperolius riggenbachi. The sequence continues at coordinate 458,410,875 of NC_090649.1, read as the reverse complement.
GAGCTGCTGTGCAGAGACCTATAGGGAAAGCTTAGTCAGGCTCTTGTAGGCTTCTTAGCTTGCTCCTTGCTGATTCTTATTGATAAAAAAGGACCCCTCAACAGCTCTTTTGAGAGCTAATCTTGTTCTTGTGACCTATTTTTGTGTGTGTGTGTGTGTGTGTGTGTCCCACAGACACTTGTGTTGCATAGACAGCCTTGGTAATTCCTACTGTGTGTGCCACTGCCAGGCCCAGCACATTCAGTGACTACCTGTGTGTGTGACAGGTGCAAATTGTAATATTTATCACTGCATATACCTACCTGTTGTTCACTTCAGTGCACTAACCTACCTACGTGAGCGCACGCAGTGTCACTGTGCCTGTCTGGTACCTGTCTGTGTGTGACAGGTGCACATTGTAATGCCCATCACTGCATATACCTACCTGTTGTTCACTTCAGTGCACCCACCTACCTACGTGAGCGCACGCAGTGTCACTGTGCCTGTCTGGTACCTGTCTGTGTGTGACAGGTGCATATTATAATATCCATCACTGCATATACCTACCTGTTGTTCACTTCAGTGCACCCACCTACCTATGTGAGCGTACACAGTGTCACTGTGCCTGACCGGTACCTGTCTGTGTATGACAGGTGCACATTATAATACCTGTCACAGGAGCCCTAGTGGTCGGCAGAGCCGGGACAAGGTCCTCCAGCACCCAAGGCTGACACACCAAAGTGCGCCCCTCTATCCCTGCCACCCGAGCCATCACACACTGATTGCTATTAAACTAAGAGGCGCCACAGGGCCCACAACCCCCCCTACACCTTAATCTCTAGTTATCTGGCTTGCAGTCACTGCCATGTATCCCCTTTTCTTATTTCTCTCTGCTTCAAACACAATTAGGAATGACAGCTGAATTAATTGTGCGCCCCCTCCTACACTCTCCAGCCTGTGCCTCGGCCCGGCCCTGGTGGTCGGAACGCGAAATGCCTTCCAAACGGTGCCAGCGCACGGATCGTGCGAACTCTGGTCGCAGTCAATGCGTAGGAACCGTTGGGAATTGGCCGCAGACAAACCAGAAGGGAGCCTGTGAGGTACGGTAATTACAACTTTACACACTATTTCAGGGTATAACTGCCACCACCTCTGTTTTCTGAGAAAGAGGAACTCACTAACTGGTTATTTCTCGGCCTGCAAATAAAAATGGTTAAACACACTCTATTCTGTCTAGATATCAACAATAGTAGCGTCTCTTCAGAAGTCTGGTTCAGTTGTGCGGCTGATAAGCAGGGTGACTTTGATGAAGTCTTTTTTTCACGGCAATATAAATAATTAATATATACAGACAATTATTAAAATCAACAATTATGGAAACATTAATAGCCAGTATGAAAAAAAAATTGAGAAAATACTTTGGGTTTGTGGAAATATGTCCGTTCTGGGAAAACTTGTAGAGTTCCTTTTGTTCAGTTTCAGCAAAGTTTAAAATCCAAGCAAGATCGAAAATGACCTTTGTTCAGTTCAGACAAGATGGCCGATCAAAGATGGCTGCTAGCCATGTGTCCTTTGTTTCAGCTCAGACAAGATGGCCGCCAACCACATGGTCCCCTGGCTGGCAGTGTGCCTTCGTGAAGGTGGAATTTGGAGGACTGAAGGCCCGCCTGCCGGCCATGTGCTTTTGATGAAGCTGGTTTGGGGGTGTGGCAATGCCGGCCCCCTCTGAGTTACCCACCAATGACAGTTCATTCCCTCTGAGAGATTTTAGGGCTAAACTTATAAAATGCCGTAACTCATGAACGATACACGTTATAGTTAGGGGGATAACAGATTCATACTTGTCGGAAAATACAGATTAATATGACATCAGACATGGCTAGGGCAGCAGGTCAGGTTCCTGAGAAGATTCATACCTGGGTTTTTCGGGGCCCCCGGGCCCCTCTCGACTGGTATCAAGAGATTCAGCATGATCCTACAGATCCAATGATACCGCTCTCATAACTACCCTATTTACTGTATTCTGTAAATAGGCAAAAAATTATGTAATACATTCATTTCTTCCTGGTAAGGCTGCAGCCAGGCTGTCTGGTGTCAAGCTGTGACTAGCTTCCTGGGATCTCCCTGTATGAAAAGGACCTTTTGGTTCCTTTAATTAACATCTGAATGTGAAATCAGCTTGGACAAGCATTGAGTTTACACCTCTGGCTAACAGGTCACAGGCACCAGGTTTCATGAAAAGAACTTTGCTGCTCTTATGAAGACAGCAGAGACCCTCCAGGCTGGACTGCCTGGTATCCACAGACATGAGATTCTGATTTGGCAGCGCAACGGCAATCGAGGCAGGAAACAGATTGCGGTTGCGTTTTCATTTCTCACGGCTGTTCCGTGACAATACCCATTGTCACGGAATAACCATGAGAAACGCAGGTGAATCTGGAGAATTCACAGTCGATTTCCTGATCGCTCCCTGTCAAATCTGTGCGGTCGTGCAAGCGATCAGAAAATGACATTTTTGTATTATTGTTAAACCAGAGATCTGTCCCCCTGTGAGCAAAGCTTCCCCTCACCCCTCAAGAATGTCACACGTGACCAGATTCCCTGCAGGGACCAGCTCATTCCCCCCACAGCCAGATCCCCCCCCCCCCCCCCAGGGGGCCAGGACAAAGCAGCCGGAACGGCACCGACAAGGCAGATATGAAAGCATGTGTGATATGGTTTCTTACATATTATATGGAGACCGTATATCGTACAGCTATAAAATTCATATAGTCTTATTCATTAAAGTCTGCCCAACGCGCTGATATAACACTCATGGCAATATCTCGTCCGGTTATTGCGGTATAAATCTTCTCAGGAACCTGAGAAGCTGCCTTAGTCATGTCTGATGTCATATTAATCAGTATTTTCTGACGATCAGGAATCTGCTACCCACCTAAATATGACATGCACCGTTTGTGAGTTACGGCATTTTAGAAGTTTAAGCCTAAATCTCTCTCAGAGGGAATGAACTGTCATTGGTTGGTAACTCAGAGGGGGCCGGCATTTCCACACCCCCAAACCAGCTTCATCAAAAGCACATGGCTGGCAGGCGGACCTCAGTCCTTCAAATTCCATCTGTATGAGAGCTGTCTGCTGCTAGCCAGAGGACACATGGTTAGCGGCCCTCTTGTTCGGCGATTTTGCTCTGACTGAAACAAAGAACTTTACTGAAACCGAACTTTATGATTTTCCCAGAACGGACATATTTCCACAAACCCTAAGTATTTTCTCCCTTTTTATTTCATACTGGCTATTAATGTTTCTATAATTGTTGATTTTAACAATTTTCTGTATATATTAATTATTTACATTGCACGTAAATAAAGACTTTTTCAAAGTCGTTTACTGTTCTGCTACCCTGCTATTCAGCCACACAAACTGAATCCAGACTTCTGAAGAGACGCTACTTTTGTTGTTAGCTAGACAGAATAGAGTGTGCTTAACCGTTTATTTGCAGGTCTAGAAATAGCTAGTCAGTGGGTGCTTCTGGCCCAGGAAAGCAGAAGTGGTGGTAGTTATACCCTGAAATAGTGTGTAAAGTGTATTTCCGTAACCCACAGGCTCCCTTCTGGTTTGTCCGTGGCCAATTCCCAACGATTTCTTCGCATTGACTGCGACCACAGTTTGCACGATTTGTGCGCTGACACCGTTTGGAAGGCATTTCGCGTTCCAGCCACCAAGGCTCCTGTGACACCCATCACTGCATATACCTACCTGTTGTGTTCAGTGCACCCACCTACCTACGTGAGTGCACGCAGTGTGATATACCACTCCATGCATACCTGTTAACTGCACATTGTATTAGTCAAGTCAGTGCATACCTTTCACTTCATCCCCCCTGATATGGACAAAACATGTAGAGGCAGACCCAGAGGAAGGCCACCCGGCAGACTGTGCGAGGTTGTGCTGATGTGATTTTGTGTGGCCCTGGACCAAAGTACAGTGCTCAGAATAAGGTACGTCCCATCAACTCCTAAGATTGTCAGGACGTGGTTGACTATTTAACACAGAACACCTCATCTTACGCAGCCAGCCAGCCACTAGCCACTACTACAAGCACCACATCCGCTGCATTTGACACTTTGCAGGAGTTATTTGGTGGGGAAATCACTAATGCACAGCCATTAGTGTTACAACAAGATGAAGGCGCTAAGCAAGTTACACCACCTTATATGTCTGAGTTAGGTGACACTATGGACGTAATGTGTGAGGAGGAGGATGATGAAGTACCTGCTGTTGGTGCAGTTTTGGAGGTGTCTGAGGCAAGCAAAGCTGGGCAGGATGATTATGATGATGACGATGATACGGATGCCACGTGGGTTCCCAATAGAGGAGATTAACAGGGGGACAGTTCAGAGGGAGAGTCAGAGAGGAGTAGCAGGAGACGAGTTCCTGAAAGAAGCAGGGGGAACTCATCATCAGAAACAGTTGGTGGCAGTGTCCGGCGCCATGTATCGCCACTTATGGACAGCCAGCCAACATATGCCCTTCAACGTCAGCTGCTGATGCCACCATAGTGCCTTCACCCCAGAGGGGCTCAGCGGTTTGGACATTTTTTAATGTGTCTGCCTCAGATCAGAGCAATGCCATCTGTTCTCTCTGCCTCCAAAAATTGAGCCGTGGAAAGGCCAACACCGATGTAGGGACAACTGTCTTACGAAGGCACATGGAGAAAAGGCACAAACTGCAATGCGAAGAGCACCTGAGCAAAAGCAGCACACAAAAGAAAAGCCACCCTCCTTCTCCTCTTCCTCCTTCAGGTACAGCATCTTCAGACGCTTTCTCCCTTGCACCTTCACAGCCACCCTCCTCCACTCCGCCTCTGACTTTGAGCGGTTCCTGCTCCTCTGCCAACAGCAGCCAAGTGTCTGTGAAGGAAATCTTTGAGCGGAAGAAGCCAATTTCTGCCAGTCACAGTCACCCCCTTGCCCGGCGTCTGACAGCTGGCTTGGCGGAACTGTTAGCTCATCAGCTGTTACCATACCAGCTGGTGGACTCTGATGCCTTCCGTAAATTTGTGGTCATTGGGACACCGCAGTGGAAGATACCAGGCAGCAATTATTTCTCTAAAAAGGCGATACCCAAACTGTACCGTGAAGTTGAGAGGCAAGTGGTGTCATCTCTGGCACACAGCGTTGGGCCAAGGGTCCACCTGACCACGGATGACTGGTCTGCCAAGCACAGTCAGGGCAAGTACATTACTTACACAGCCCATTGGGTCAACCTGGTGACCAATGGCAAGCAGGGAGTACATGGGCAGAGCCAAACTATAAATTAGGCTATTGGGTGGGAATGGAAGACCCAGCAGCGTGCACAGTTTTTCAAAGATTTCATACTGAAATTGATTAAAATCTGTGGGGACATTGTGAAGGGATTCGAGCAGATACGTAGATCTCCCGCTGATCAGATAATGATTAGAGAGGGATCTATCTATTGGCCATATGGACTAGTGTATGGCCACTTTTACTTGGAGGACAGAATGGGTCTGATGTCTGAGCCTTGCAGTACTCCAAAAAAAAAAAATCTAATTTAAAGTAGATGTTTTTGCTACCTTTTTGAAGAGGCTAATTTGAAATGTTTTTCTTTTCCTTTCAGATTCAGTCCTGACCTTTCCTGACGGCAGCAATCATCGTCTGAAACGCACAGCGTACAAATAAATCAAACAGCAGAATGGGGAGCAGCTGTGGCGTGACGCTCTTTGTACAATCAGTTACTGTTTCAATCCTACACCAATAAGTGTTGCAGGGCCATTAAATTTAAATAAATTGAATTTGTGCTATCGGATTAAATTCTGAACCGCTCGCCGTGATATAGATCATTCTCCGTATTTTATGCTGGCCGTAGCGCTGACATCAGAAGTGATAATTTTCTTCTCTTTAATGAACCAGGAACTGATACAAATAAATTGCTTTTTAAGGGGATGTTTCTCGGTCTGAGCTGATAAAACAAATAAAACAGGATATCTTTTCTTTGGGGTGACATTCTGAAGATGTATTTACCATTAAAATAAGCAAAGCTGTAGCAAAAAAGTAAATATTTGTATAAAGGCGTGGCAAAGGCGTAGTTACAATTCTTGAGGTCCCCCAACAAACTTTGATGGGGCCCCAATGTTCCAACTCCTTGCTTCCCCTTGGTGAGCTTCATGGCCTTGGGGCCCATCTCACAAGGGTCATAAAACAAAACTGGCCATCATAATGTGTTCAGACCCATAACAAGTGTAGCCACAAAAACACCTGATCTGAAGTATAGTCTCCTGTATCGGAGGAAGGGAAGGGTATAAGCAGTGGTGAGCCGACATTTCGCATATGCAAATTCGCATCGAAATTCACAATTACGCATCGTAATTGGAATGCGAAATTTCAGAGAAAATCATAATTAATTTCGTATGTAATAGTAGTATTTCAAAATTTCGCGTAATTTTCTGCATAATTTTTGTGAAATTTCGTGTAATGTTGTGCCGACTTTAGAGGTTAATAGCAAAGCTCTCATACATGCTATTGCTACCAATATTGCTTCATATGTTAAGTAGAATGGTGGGTATAAATCACAAAAAGAATTTTTCAAAAAGACCTTGTAGTTTTAGAGAAACTCGATTTTAAAAATGCAAAGAAAAATTGTTTTTTAAACGGTTATTTTTCTAAGTTTAAAAATCATTTTTTACTTGCATATGTAAAATCGAGTTTCTCAAAAACTATTAGGTATTTTTGCAAAATTCTTTTTTTGACTTGTACCCACGATTCTCCTTAACCTCCTTGGCGGTAACCCCGTGTGTGACACGGGGTAAGCCGCCGGAGGGTGCCGCTCAGGCCCTGCTGGGCCGATTTACATAATTTTTTTTTTGCTGGACGCAGCTAGCACTTTGCTAGCTGCGCCAGCACCCCGATCGCCGTCGCGTGCCCGATCGCCGCTATCCAGTGCGGCGCGCGGCCCCCTCCCCCAGACCCCTGCGCTGCCTGGCCAATCAGTGCCAGGCAGCGCCAAGGGGTGGATCGGGTCTCCCAATGACGTCCCATGGCGACGGGATTTCCTGATCGCCTATCGCCCTCGGCTCGCTACATGATTTAAAAAAAAAAAAATTAAAAAAAAACTGCTGCGCTGCCCCCTGGCGGTATTTTTCATACCGCCAAGGGGGTTAAAGGGAAGGTTCAGGGAGGGGGTAAAAAAAATAAAAATCAATATCCACTTACCTGGGGCTTCCTCCAGCCCGTGGCAGGCAGGAGGTGCCCTCGCCGCCGCTCCGGATGCTCCCGTTCGTCTCCGGTGGCCGACCCGACCTGGCCAGGCCGGCTGCCAGGTTGGGCTCTTCTGCGCTCCAACGACGGGCTCTTCTGCGCTCCACGCGGGCGCGCTGACATCATCGGATGTACTCCGGGCTGTACTGCGCAGGCGCAGAACTACTGCGCCTGCGCAGTACAGCCCGGAGGACATCCGATGACGTCAGCGCGCCCCGTGAGGCGCAGATTGGAGCGCAGAAGAGCCCGTCCTGGCAGCCGGGCCTGGCCAGGTCGGGTCGGCCACCGGAGACGAACAGGAGCATCCGGAGCGGCGGCGAGGGCACCTCCTGCCTGCCACGGGCTGGAGGAAGCCCCAGGTAAGTGGATATAGATTTTTATTTATTTTACCTCCTCCCTGAACCTTCCCTTTAACATATGTAGCAATTTTGGTGTCAATAGCTTGTATGGGGGCTTTGCTATTCACTGCTAAAGTCGGCAAGAAATTACACGAAATTTGGCAAAATTTTATGCGGAATTACGAATGACTACACAAAATCAAATGAATTTGCAAATCGTAATTACGTATAAGCATAATTGCAAAAATGTATGTGAAATTTAGCGAAATCGTAATTTGTTGATTACGGTCATCACTGGGTAGTAGTTGGGGCCTCACCCCCCCCCCCCTCGCGCGACTACAGGTGATGCTCTCCTCTAGTTACGCCACTGAAGGTGGGGAAAGAGGAAAACCCGCACAGATAACTGCCTCTGAAATACAGTAATTTGAAACGTATAAAAGTAATTTGCAAGCATCAATGTGTTCCACATATGTGTACAGTATACAGTTCATTGTTTTGTTGTCTATGAACATTATAAACTGAAGTTTAATACTTGTATAAAAATCGGGGTAGAAAAAAAAAAGATTTTCCCAGAATGCTTTGCGGTCAGGGTCACACATCAAGCTGTTGGGAATGTTTCGGGGCACAGTATCTTGGCTACTTATATAGTGTGAAAGCATTACCAACCAAGAATGGTTGCTGTTTCATGCCATTAGCGATGAGCAGAAATTACGCCCATGCATAATCACTCATCGTAATATGCAATTACACATCGTAATGCAAAATTACAGGGGAATAGCGTAATTAATTCCGTTAGTAATTGTTACCATTCATAATTACGCATTAATTTATGCGTTAGTTACGCGTAATTTCATGCAGAATTTGGCGGTGAATAGCAAAGGCCCCATACACGCTATTGCTACCAAAATTGCTACGTATGTTAAGAAGAATAGTGGGTACAAGTTACAAAAAGAATTGTTCAAACAGACCTTGTAGTTTTTGAGACAATCGATTTTAAAATACAAAACATAATGTTTTTTAAACTCATTTTTCTGGGTTTAAACACCATTTTTCTTTGCATTTTTAAAATCGAATTTCTCAAAAACTACAAGGTCTTTTTGAAAATGTATTTTTTTGTCTAAGGAGACTTTGATAATTAATACAACACGATGTGATGCAACGGAAGTGGTAAAATCGCTGCATAGCCGTTGCAAAGTCAGCAGTGTGATACCCCATGATTTGCGCTTCCCACAGGGATTATGCAGTAATACAAGGCTATGGTGACGCAGCAAGCGGTGCGGCCCGTCAGGAATCCCAGTGATGTACTTCCTGTCCGGCAGGGAGTACGTCACAGAGCAGGGGCGGGCCTATGCATATGACCCTGTCAGCGCCCATGTGACGTACAGATTTGTGCGGTTGGCCTGTGGCAGGCTCCCCCGCCACGAGATCATTGCACAAGTGTAAAAGCAGCCCTAGAGACTCTGAAGTCTCCTAAAAATGGGGCTTTTACTTTCAAAACCTCTTTAACATCATTGCCCCTGTTAAAACGCCGCATCCCTGCGACTGAATAAGGAATAAATCACCCCAAACTCCCCTGGCAAAATCCACGACTTTCTTGGTTGTGGATTTTTCTGCCAAAAGGAGGCAGAGCTTAGGGCTGTAGCTCTGGCTCCATGCGCGTCAATCAGCGCTGATCGCCGCCTCTCCCCCACCCCTCTCAGTGAAGGAAGACTGAGAGGGGCGGGGAGAGGCGGCGATCCGCGCTAATAGACGCATGTAGAGGCAGAGCTGCAGCCTAAAGCTCTGACTCTATGCAGAAGGAGCCCCGCGATGTGCCCCAGGGAGTTTGGGGTGATTTATTGCTTTTTCAGCCCGCGGAGATGCTGCGTTTTAATAGGGGCAATTATGTTACAGAGGTTTTTAAAGTAAAAAACCTCAATTTTAGGACACTTCAGACTCTCTTTAAGGGTATATGATTCTAGGCAAATAGCAGGCATCAGGTGTCCCGTCTGTTGTGTGGATTTGTTCCTCAGCAGAGGCGTAGCTAGGGTTTTCAGCGCCCGGGGACAAAGACAGCGCCCCCCTCTGGACAGAATGGGCATGGCCACACATCAAAATGTGGTCGTGGTCATGGGTGGAGTCAAAAGTTATTTATATAGCTATATGTTCCCCCTTACCCCATTCAGATAGCCAGATGTGCCCCCTTTAAATAGCCAAATGTGTGCCCCTTTAGTTAGCCAGATGTGCCCCTCTTCACCCTGTTTAGATAGCCAGATGTGCCCCCTTTAGATAGCCTTATTCTGCTGCTGTTAACACTTCTGTAGAGGGAGGGAGAGAAGCCGGGGCACTTCGGGCAGCCAGTGAACCACCTCTCATGCACATGGTGGTGCAATGGCTGTGCTGCTGCGCCCTGGGACATATGTCCCCCCTTGCCCACCCATAGCTACTCCTCTGTTGCTCAGCCCCCTGACCAGAGTCTAATGGATTTACTTTGTGAAGACACACATGAGGTAAAAAAAAGGAACCAGCCAAGAACATGTAATCCACGCCATTCTAAACTAATGAATTCTCTACAACGTGTGGGTCATAAAACATGTAAAGAGATCTCCAATAATAAATTCAAATAGCAAATTTTCAAAACATTTTTCCATTAATCACAGCTCACACTTTCACTCCCAAAACAATACAAGGCTGATCTCACCTCTTGGCCAGAGGCCCTAAACTTTAGGAAGTGAAAATGACAGCAGAGGGGGGCCATATTACACACAGAAGAGGGGGCTGAATTTGGAATGAGAGGAGGGGAGGCTGCTGTACATGGACGTTACACATGGAGGAGGGGGCTGCACATGGAATGGGAGAAGCTGCTGTACATGAATGTTACACATGGAAGAGGGGGCTGTACATGGAATGCGAGGGGGGCTGTTGCACATGGATGTTACACATGGAGGAGGGGCTGCACATGGAATAGGAGAGGGCTGCTGTACTTGGAATGGGAATCAGAAGAAAGTAGTCCTAGGGGCAGGGATATATAAATCTAGCCTTGTGTGTTTGGTGTGGTGCTAATTGCCAGGTACTATCAGTAAGTATGAACACAGCTGTGCACTTTACAGAGTTCTTGATATTAAGATAAGTGCTGGAGAGAAAGAGACCTGACATTTATCATACGGGACCTAATAATCACAGGCTATCAGCATTCCCTAGCAACCGGAGATCTCTGTCCAAAACAACTTATGTCTCATTAGGGAGTTAATGCAGAAGTTAAAATAACATCTCACTAATTATAATATCAGCGCTCTAATACACATAATAATACATATAATACCGCCACACTTCTCATGGCAACTCCCAGCCTACAGCTCTAGTCTCCGGCTAAGTGAAAAAATAGAAAAATTGAAGGTTGAATCTGACAAGTTCCAAACTCAGAAAACTTTCCTGTGAAGTCTGCATGAAGCAGCTGGAGGTCAGTAAACCATTCAGAAGGGATCTGGATGCAGTAATAATGCGAAAGGTTTTTTGTTGAAAAAAAAATGCCTTTTTGTTATTTGCAACTTATTCAACCTGCCCCTTGGTTACATTTGCTGATAATCCTTATTCCCACCAGTAGCATCTTACCATGGGCAGGGCTACACTGGGGCATGCTGGGCATGCTCCATGTAATCACTGTGCCCCTCCTGAGTGACCCCCCCCAGCCAGTAAGTAAACTAAGGGTTTTATCTATTTGCCATGAATACCTCACAATCCTTGCAAGATCCCTTGTGCCGTGGATCTGGATGACACTTATATTTGCAATAGAAATCTCTCTACCGCCTTCTGATTGTGTTTTCTAACATTGTCATAGCAATAGAGTCTGAAGAAGGCTTGCAAGCTGAAAGCTTACTGTTTTTCTTTTAAATTAGCCAATAAATTAGAGCTTGTATTTTACAGACAGAAACTTTTGAATCAGTATAATAATCCTGCTTCAACACTTCCTGTCTGTAAAATACAAGCTCTAGTCTCCAGCATAGTCTCCCGCGAGATAATGAATTACACACACAGTGTCTTTCTCCCTCCGGGTACTTCACGCGCTAATATGCGCGCAAGCGTTCATGCGCGCAAAGTTTAGCGATGCACGGTGCGCCCAAAAGGGTACACCGGTGCGTGCGAAACGTCGCATTGTCTAAGCGGACGGTGCAACGTTTTGAACGGACCGGTGTGACATTTCGGGTGCACCATGCAGCGCTAAACTTTGCGCACGATCAGTAACAGCTTTAGACGTGCAAAATACTTAGCACCCTCGTTTGCACATCCAAAGCCTTAAGACCTGCTAACTGAGTTAGCACCGGTTAGTGGATCGAGGCCAATGCGTCTTACCTGTCCCAGTGGCGAGCTCCTCTGTCAGTCCGTGGCTCCATGCGCTTCCCGCAAGCGTTCATGCGCGCAAAGTTTAGCGATGCACGGTGCGCCCAAAAGGGTAAGCCGGTGCGTGCGAAACATCGCATTGTCTAAGCGGACGGTGCAACGTTTTGAACGGACCGGTGTGACGTTTCGGGCGCACCACGCAGTGCTAAACTTTGCGCGCGATCAGTAACAGCTTTAGACGTGCAAACTACTTAGCACCCTCGTTTGCACATCCAAAGCCTTAAGACCTGCTAACTGAGTTAGCACCGGTTAGTGGATCGAGGCCAATGCGTCTTACCTGTCCCAGTGGCGAGCTCCTCTGTCAGTCCGTGGCTCCATGCGCTTCCCGTCGTCATCCACAGCTAGTGGCAGTAACATACGCCGGCTCACAAAAGAGAGGCGCCCCCGCCAGGATGAAGACAAGAGTGCATGGAGCCACAGATTCACAGAGGAGTGCATGGGATAGGTGAAAACGCTACTCCGACCAAGCCTCTACAGGGGCCCCAGGGACCATAGCTAACATAGAATTGGGTACTGTATACTTTCTGGTATATGGCACTGTGGTGCCTCTTTGAAGCCTCGTTCACATCAGGGCCGTTTCTGTGCGCTTTTCACAGCGCATTGCCCTGTGCGATCTGCAAGGCATTAATTTCCCCATGTAATTGAATGTGCCTCATTCACATCTATGCGCTGCGTTGTGTTACAAAAACGTAGTGTTGCATGCATTCCTGTGCGTTGAGCTGTAAAGCGCACATCAATGCAAGTGAATGGGTGTGCTGTTTTAGCGCATATAAGCGCATGCATTTTTTACCCTTAATTGGAAAAAAATTCATATGAAAACAAAGCTTTATTGACAACTGCTACTGCTGCAATATGCAAAACATGGTTAAAAAAAGCGCACCGCAACGCACTGAAAAACGCACTAAAGCGCACGTTTTTTATCATGCGGTTTTACACGTTTTTCAATGCACCTAAAGTGAACGAGGCCTAATAAGAGTTGTCAAAACTATGAATGAAAATTTATGACAGATTGTGAGAGATTCCAGCATTAGTATCTTGCTTTTTATCTTGTTTGAAGCATTTGTCGGGTGTTTTTAAAGAGAAACTCTGACCAAGAATTGAACTTTATCCCAATCAGTAGCTGATACCCCCTTTTACATGAGAAATCTATTCCTTTTCACAAACAGACCATCAGGGGGCGCTGTATGGCTGATATTGTGGTGAAACCCCTCCCACAAAGAAATTCTGAGTACGCACTCTTGGCAGTTTCCTGTCTGTGAACCTTGTTACATTATGGGAAATAGCTGTTTACAGCTGTTTCCAACTACCAAAAAAGCATGCAGCAGCTACATCACCTGCCCACAGTAAAAATGTCACCATGTAATAAATGTCAGAATGTAAATCAGGGATTTATAAGATTTTACAATGGGCAAACACTGACTAAATCATTTATACATAATTATTGTAAAAATGAAGCACTTTTTTATTACATTATTTTCACTGGAGTTCCTCTTTAAGTGTAGTTTTGGCAAACGAGACACTGTCTCGTTTGCCAAAACTACACGCATACTGCAGCAGTTGTGATAGAGTTACAAACTGTATTGTGACTTTTCTCTATAGTTGGGGCTATTGCTAGTAAACACTGATCCCTGTGAATGCGTTCACCTGTGTCGTCACTGCCGTACGCAAGGCTATTGTGGCTGGTAAGACAAATAGCCGCTCGTCAGAAACTGCATGAAGCATTATTGAACTCCAGAATGCACACAATAGCAGTCAAATGATCCTCTGATGCCTATTTTGAGTGTTCTGACTTGATCAAGGGGGTGGTGGTATGATGTGTAGTTCAAATACATGCAGGGCCTGATGTGGGAGTAGGCACACTAGGCTTATGCCTAAAGGGGCTTGATGTGAAGAGAGGGGGCTGATGTCTTCTGGCTCCACCTCCATATAATAAATGCTGCCTACACCACCCTCAGCGCAGTGCTGAGCAGAGATTGCTTTTAACGATGAACTACAACAAATCCCCTACTTACAAACCACTCAAGCTGATGTACAAAATATACAATACTGTTGTTTTTTATTTACATATTTTTGTTACTTTTGTTAAATGCTACAGTATTGTATAAACTGTTATAAGTAGTTCAAAACACTTTAAAGGGACCACAAGCAACGATATAGAATGCCGGGGGCCAGGGGCGTACCTAGAAAGCCCCGGGCCCCCCTGCAAAAAAATTTTTTCACCCCCCCTCCAGGGCCCGCTCGGGGACTTTTTGGGGGCAGGAGGGGTCGCAGCATAAGAGGAGAGCTGTGGCCGCAGATCGGTGGGGAGGGGGGAAATTTCCCCCCCCCCTCCCTCACCTCGGGCACTCCTCTCAGCGCTCCCCTCCTGCAAGCAATCATTTGGTGGTGCTCGTGGCAGCGGCGGCGGCGGCAGGCAAGCTGAGCACATACCTCCTTCTGGCCGGAGGTCTCCGATCACTAAGTGCTTCATAGAACTTCCTGTTTCAGCGCTGAGTGGAGAGCCCGAGGTGAGGGAGGGGGGGGGGGGAATTTCCCCCCTCCCCACCGATCTGCGGCCACAGCTCTCCTCTAATGCTGCGACCCCTCCTGCCACCAAAATGTCCCCGAGCGGGCCCCCCCCGCGACGGCAGGCGTCGCATCCCCTATTGTTACGCCAGTGCCGGGGGCTTCCACTAGCCCATCGTATCCCGCAAGGTCCCTTGGAGTCCTCTGGGTCTCAGAGGACCCAGAGAACACTGAGTGTTCAGTCTTTCAAAAACAGCGCATGCACAGGACACTTACGGCCATGGGCATGCGATCAAGCTGGGTGCATGGACGGGCCACGCATGCGCATTTGCGCATGGCCGGAGGACCTTGTGGGCTGGGGAGGTTCCGGGAAGCCCCAGGTACGTGCAGATTTGCATTATATATCTTTGCTCAGGGTCCCTTTAAAAGCACATTAAAAACAACCAAAAAACGTAGTTTATACTATATGTCCAAATCCAGAGTTGTCTGTAAGTAAATCATGATTCCAGTTTGACCATGTGTAAGACAGGACTCAACTTACAAGCACATTCAACTTACAAATAATCACTGTTTGTAAGGAGGAGACCGCCTGTATAGTGAAAATAATGTAATGCATAAACTTGCTCATTGTTAATATTCATTTATAGATTATGTAGTCAGTGCTTTCTCATTGTAAAATCTATTCTCTCCCTGACTTACATTCTGAAATTTATCACAGGTGGTGACATCTTTACTGCTGGAAGGTGCAGATCTGTAGAATGTTTGTTTCCCAGGATGCTCTGGGAGGATAATTCCGCATAGCTACGCAAGTAGCACAACATGTGTTACTCTACACTAATTGCCCAATGTGCGCTACCTTGTCAGATTAAATGAAACCCAGCATTTCTTTTTTGCTCTAAAAAATAATTTACAGCATGCTATATACAACCAGCATTTTTTTTTTACTAGAACAGCATTCAAAGGGTTACACACAGGACTTGAATGTTCAGTGCAGAGAAATCTGGACGCATCCGAAGTGGAGATAATGTTATCTTGTGTTTACTTAACCCCCCTGGCGGTAAGCCCGACCTACGCACGGGCTAGCTGCTGGAGAGGATCGAATGGCCCCCGGAGTGCTTTTTAAAATAAATTTTGTTTTAAATGGTTAAGCTAGCACTTCGCTAGCTAAATATGCCTCCCAAGTGCCGCCGGTCCCCTCTAATCGCCCCCGATCACCGACGGTATACCTACCCCCAGGGATCCCGCGATGATGCAGCCTCCCAATCAGCTCCAGGCTTCACTATGGGGAGGATCGGGACTGCGCATGACGTCATGACATAGATGAGGTTAATTGTATCAAGTGAGGAATGTGACACATTCTCTGACTGTGCAGAAGCTCCTGGACACAGACAGAAACTCAAAGCAATTCTGCCTTCAACACATAAGGAATAAAACCAGTTATGAACAAAATGCAAAGTAAGCTCTAAAAGCAAGAAAAGTGTACTTTTGGGAACTTGTAATTTCTAAATGCATAATAATACTTATGCACAAATGCAAATATGATAACCGTATGGCATATAAAAAGTAGGAAAACATGTTTTTATTGAATATTATGTCAGGGTTTTATACCGCTTTTAGTAACAGTGAGATTGGCATGGGCTTTCTGCCCACAGCAACTTTACTGAACTTTTAGGAGTACGCCGCGCTGTTACCTCCCAGACATTTCATTCTAACTAACGCAAAAAGAGAATGAAATATTTGATGCGTCTTGACGTTAGATCTAATTAAAAATAATCCAAAGGATATTTTTTTCTTTTTTTTTAATATCAAAATGAAAATTTTTCTTTTGCAGAATTTAATTTATTCTTTGGTCTTTGTTTATTTTCTTTCTAATTCCCTTGTTTTGGCGTTACAGTGTATTGTTTTTCAGTGTTGTGTATTCATTAGGGGCAGCTTTCAGCAGTCACATATTTAGAGTTAGTCCCAGACCTGTCCGGAGGTAGAATTTGATGTCAGGTGGCCCAGGTGCCTAAACAGAAAAAATAGAATTTCTCTCCTGTCCTTCCTCTGCCCTGTCTTGCTGTTGTCTTCTTCTCTCCTGTAAATCAGACCCGGTGTGTGAACTCATGTACCTAGTTTACACAACACCTTGATGATTGTGAAAATTGGGTCATTAATTAACTTGGAAAATTAATAATCTCTGTGCACTCAGCATCCATGACTTCCCAGACTTATCCCCTTGGTTAACCATTCATCCATTATCTCTAACATATTCATCATCATTCGTTTCACCACCCTCTCTGATCCTCCTGTTCAGTTTGGTATCTACTATCTACCTCAAACTCTGCTCTTGAGATGTGTTTAATGATCTACTAAGTACAAAATGAAAAGATCACTACACCATAGTCATTGTTATTGAACTATTTTTCAAGGCTATGGGTAATTTCTACAAACTT